>NW_017732057.1:247413-255866 GCF_001890085.2 Hipposideros armiger | reverse complement strand
GGGCAGTGTCACTGGCCCTCATATGTGGGATCCGAACCGGGGCCCTCTGGCATCCCAAGCCAGTTCTTAACCATTGCGCCACTCGGCCGGCCCCCACTCACCTAGTTTTGATTTGATGTTGTTTGATTTGATGAGTTTGGAGGTTTGTGTTTTAGATGTCTTTCAGAGAAAATTCAGAGAAATTGAAAACTGTCACCACCAGAACCCCAGCATCTGCCTTGTTTACTCTATATCTTTATGTCTCATGGAGATGTCCATATTAGCTTAATGCACTGAGTAAGAACAATACTAGATATAAGAAAGGCTACTTCTGTCTTTCTAGTCTGTGTTTGGAGATATTAATTCTCATCTACAAAATGGAATGAAATTTTTAACATTTAGGAATGAATGCAATGTAAATGTGTGTCCATAATACAAGCAGAACTGAAAAGATAATGACTTTTTAGACACAATTCTAGCAATTTTGCCAAGTGTTATTTACAAATGACTGTTACCCTTCCCGTAGAAATAAGACAATAAAAATAATTGATGGCTAAAGTATTCATGGCATAAATAGACCTAAACTATATACCTTAGGCCAGGATTAAAGTTAATAATCAGACTATCAGAAAAATAACACAATTCACTACTTGAGAGCCCATGTTTTCAATCAACAAACATTTTTGATAGAGGGTTAATTGCTATGGGATAATGAACATGTTTGAACTCAGTTCCCTAATATAATGAAATATTTTTTTGTAAGACTTTACAGGACCATAAGGGACGCAGAAATTTGAAGGGAAACCAAGAATAGATGTAGAGCAAACCCTCTCCACCGCAGGGCAGATTGAATCTCTCTCTCGCTTCTTCTGGTAGGCCATGTTCTCTCTGGGTCCTCTAACAGGCCCTTCTTCTGCCTGCAATGACCTTTACTCTTTCAGGCAAATCCTATTCAATCTTCAGGTCTCCATTTAACTTTCATTTCTTTGCTCTCATGACACCTTGTACTTTAGCTTCGGAAAACAAATCACACTAATTTGTCTTCCCCGTAGACTGTAAGTTTCATGGGGTGCAAGTCTGTGCTCTTCTGCATCCTCCGTTCCTGGCCAAGCATATGTGTCTAATAAATGAGAATGGAAAAATAAATGGCTGCAGCTCTGGTGAGGGACTGCCCCTGGGAAGTCACACACAGAAGTGCCACAACTATAGTTAGAAATAACATGCACTATGATATTCTTTTGAATGGCTAACTATAAACTATTTTTGTTTATTTTAGCTAGAAGATCATTGTCCATGTTAAAGTTTTAAAAATAAGATATGAGCATTATGTTTTCAATCCAATGAGATAAGCAATGATGTTCGAAAAGAAGGTATTCTTCCATAATTTGCAAGAAGAGCTTGCAGCTGGTCAACATTGGGGGTTGTAGCTGCTGGTGATAATAAATCCAGGTTACAGGTGTAGAACATCTTTTCATATAAGTAGTCCTTCATAAAAGAAAATGATTACAAATAAATCCAGCATAACTTTCCAAGAGTCAGCCACTAACCAAAAAGAGTATAAAATCTATCACCAAGGGTACAAATGACAAATCTTGCAAAATAATATTTAAGCATTCCATTATCACTGAAGGTTCCAAACTTGTCACAAAACACTATAAATATCATGAAATATCATGATATCTATGACTGGTCATCTAGATTAGGGTGAATCTAATGAATTAGCATTTCAACCAAGCCCATGAAATATTCTCTAAAAATCATGCTTTTAATGTACAGGAGCTTTTGACAAAACCCTTGAATAGAAGAGAAAACCATAAGGGAACATTCTAGTTAAATGCTGAGAATGACATGAATGGCTCAATGGTTTGTTTCACGTAGCATCTTTGTTTGTTTAGCTTTGTTTACAATAGCATCTTTGGCAAAAGCAGGATTTTTGTGGCACAATACCAAGCAAGTCTGTACCATTGGATTAAGGTGCCTGCCTCTTCACTCCTAGGACAATCTCTCCCTGCATCTCTGCTTCAGTCATGACAATGTTTGATCATCTGCTTGAGTTGTTGCCTTACTTAGAACAACTTTAGGCTATGTCTCTAATGAGAGGTGCACATACATATATCCTCATGTCACTACAGCTCCACACGTGGGCTTTTAAAAAATCATTTCTACACAGGTTGATGGATCGTGCTTACATTTACTTCTGCTGTGTTTCATTGGAGATTTGGATTTGAGAAGGATAAGTGAAAGCTTAGAATCACAGAAAATCAGCAGCAGCCTTGTTGGCATGGTTCCTTTCTATAAGGAGGGAGAAAGGTATACATTTCTAGGGTTTTTTCAGACTTATGCTAAAACTATTAGGAGAATGTTTTATGATTGGGATTGGCAGGCTCCTTTCCTGGGATTTATCATTAGGTATGAGCACAAACTTTTAAACTACATATCCCATACTGTGCCTGAGATACTTTAGGGCTAAAAATAAAAAATGTTTATTATCCCCTGCTAGTTAGCTCAGAGGGCTGTAGAGCTGCTCGGACGAAGCCAAGTCACAGGCCGTCTCCCTGTAGAAGCCAGTTAATGTCAAACAAAGAAGAGAGCTGTTCCCTGGCTGAAGCTCACACCTTGAATCTCAGCCAGCTCTTGGCTGCCACAAAACTCAGTTAGTTTACCCTCAATCATAGGAGAAACCAGGAAAGACAATGTAGGTGAATCAATGCAAAACCATCATCACTCTTGAAAAGAAAATTTAAATATAGTCATTTCCTACCAACAGTGTCAACAGCATCATCTTCTTAGTCTGAAGTTATTATATATTCTACAACTTGATGAAATTCCTTTTTTTGTCTCCTTACGTGGCAATAACTCTTAGAATGTTGATGTTGACAACAGCCTGAACCTGTATTATACATGGGACTTGGAGTGACATGAACTTCTTAGAGAACATGTATTTCTTGGCTATGGTTATTAAATATAATGGATTGCCTGACTCAAATTTGAAATGAGTCTGCAGCTAGCTGTAGTTACTCCTCTTCTCCTTTCACTGGGTCTCTTGGCAGTTCATGGTCACATGTGGATAGGTCTTTATTCTTTACTGAAAGACATACCAGGCTTTCCATCCTGAATTTAAATGGGGGGGGGGGCACGAACAAGAAAGAAAACAAAAACAGAACAAAATAGCTAGTTTCATCCTCAATCCCAGAGAACGGGGAAGAAACCCTATTTTCACTTCAGATTTCTCTGCCTAAAATGTACCTCCCAGAAATTCACAGTTCTTCCCTGATTTTATTTAGGTTTCTATGAAAACTTTTAGCTATTCTTAGACCACTTCTCAAAACATCATCTCTGCCATGATATTCTCCTGGCCCCTAATCTTTATCTCCTTACCTTGCTTTATTTTCTCGATAGCACTTATCTCTATATGATATTAGATTTGGTAATTTGTCTTTTTTGTTCTCTGCTTTATCTTTAATGTAAAACAATGCCTGGAATAGAATAAGTGTTCAATATATATTTATTGAAAAATGATTTGATAAGTGTGAACATAAATTAATAAATAGACATTGTAACAGCAATAAAATGACATGCATATATATATGGTGAATTTTTTTTCTAGACAACTTTGATTCATTTGGGAGCATGGCTTCCTTCCAATTACCCATTGTCTCAATCTTCTGAGGTAAAAGCCTTACAAAATCTGAATAATGGTTTCTTTTCTTGTCACAGAGTTACAACTAATTCCTAGTTCTTTTGTTAATTAACATGTTTTAACTTTTAAGCCAAGCTCTTTTGTTGGTAATGGAGGTAAACATTGACATAACATAAAGGTAACCATTTTAAAGTGTACATTCTGTATCATTTAGCATATTGACAATGTTGTGAAACCATTACTTCTATCTAGTTTTAATACATTTTCATCAATAATATTATTTTTTTAAATTAATTATTCATCTCGGAGTAGTAGAAAACGAATCTATTATGGTGCAAAATGCTCAATAAATCAAGCATTTATCTGTCATTCCTATGTAACTATTATATTGAGTAATCAGATAGTAAATGAGGGAAAGTGGGTCTTTTAAAACATTTTTCAACTATTAGATAAAAAAGAAATTATTATTTGGTGTTTCACTTTTGGAAAGGCCCAATGAAATAATGGGTTTAGCCATTGGGCATGAACATATGCAAACATCACAAAAAGAAAGACATCTAGACATTCTGTGTCTTGTGAGAAAATAAGACAATGCCATCTATAGTTTTGCCCAAGAGAGAAAATAGAGTCTGTCCAAGCTTCTGCATTTAGCTGCCAACTTTCCAGGAACACAGAAGATAGGGTAACATGTTAAATTGTACCATGACTATGCAGAATGGGAAGAAACTTCTTAATCGGTAGGAGGTTTTAGTTAGGGTGATGGAAATGTTTGAAACTAGATAGAGGTGGTGGTTACTAACATTGTAAAGATATTAAATGCCCATGAATTGCTCACTTTAAAATGGTTTCATTTGTGTTATATGAATTTCACCTCAATAAACCATTTATAAAAAGGCATTAAGCTATTAAAAGACATAACCTATAATTCCACATACACCTCTCTATAAACTCTGTAGGATAGACAAATGTATTCTGTTTTGGAGAGGAGAGCAATGAGGAGATGCTAATTCAGAAATGGTTACTTTAGACATTGTAAGGTCAGACCCTCTTCCTTGGCTCGTAGTCATTATGGTAATCATTTTATAAAATGAAAAGTTTCCATTTCCCCCATGGATCAAGTTCATTTTAACACATTTCCTGTGGTCTAGTGACAGCCTGTTTAAACATATGTTTCTTGTATTTTACAGACATACTTGGCAAGTGCAAGACAAAATCGATGCAAACAATGTGGCTTACACCACTGGGAAGCTAAGCTTTCATACTGATTATCCGGCCCTCCATCATCCACCTGGGGTAAGGTGAGCCTCGACATATTTTCCACAAGGCAAGCCAAGGACCAGTGTCCTATATTTTCAATCTAGAGGATTATATGTTTTACCAGCTAATTTGTCTTACGTAGTCTTCTTTCTCCAAAAACAATCCAAACTCACAAAATCTCTGTACCTAAATCCTGAATAGTTTAGCATTCCCATGGGATAGAAGATTTGCATGTATATTTTTTAAATAATTTTTGTTTCTTCCTGGAAATAACTACAGGCATTTTTTGCTTTGCCAGGACATTTTACCACAGCATACATTTTGAGGCATTTTTGCGCATTTAGCATTCCCAAAAGTTAAAAGAGAAAAGCAAACAAGGGAACGCAACGTAGGGTTTTTCCCACAAAGTCACATGGCCGTCATTCATATTAGTTAGCTTTTACTACAGAAAACAAAAACAAAAAAACACCACTCCATAACTTAATGGCTTAGAAGAGTATTTACGTAGTCATGTTTTCACAGTTTGGGCTGCATTCACCGGGGCAGTTTTGCCTCTGCTGAGTCGGCTAGGGAATGGCTGACTTGATGGTGTCTGGGATGGCTTGTCTCGTGTCCACTGGGTCTATCCTATCATTCTCTTGCTGCCTAGCCCAGGCTTATGCACATGGCAGCTGGCACAGGAAGCCAAAATATACAAGACTTAGGCTAGTAATCAAAACAATGTCATTTCTGCCATGTTTTTTGGTCAAAGCAAGTCGTAAGTTTAGGTCAGATTCAAGAGATGAGGCAGTAGAGGTCATCTTTTTCTGGGAGAAGCTGCAAAGATGTACTACAAGGGGTGTGAACGCAAGGAACAGAATAACCTTGGCTATTTTTGAAAACCATCTACTCTCCCATCAAGATTCCTCATCAAGGAAGGAAATGTTCATCTCGGAGCCACAAATCCTTCAGGAGAATTTCTAGAAGGCCCCTCTTCTGCTATGTTATTATAAAATTTTCATCCTACTAAACCAGCTGCATTTTTACAAAAGCATCATTTTGCTAAACCAAGGAATAAATGGCCAGGAAACTACCTCTGAAAAGATATTTTGTTCCTATTTTTAGAGCTAAGTGGGACTAAATGAAGTAACTACACAGAAATGTATATTTTCAAAGGTAAATGAAAGTGGAAATTTGAGGCAATTCTCTGGCTAATGAAGGTAAAATGGGTGAAAATCAAAATGAGTCTGTTTTTTCCATTGTATTAGCTAAACATGTTTTCTCTATGCCCCTGTTGCTTTCCATTGTCCTGGCCAGCATTAACTAAGCTAGCCTAGTATTTGACTTCACATTTTAAATGATTTTGCTAGTTGTAAAACACCACATGATTTCTTCGAACTAAATAGTGACAGTGAAATGGCCACTACAGTCATTTTGGGGGGTGGGGTTTGGGGGAGGAAGAGGTACGTGATATGTTTGGTTCTCATTGTGGTCCAGAAATTTTCTAAAACCCTTGGGGTTAAAAGCCAAACTAATCAGCTCAGCTCATCTGCTAAAGATAGGTTGGAAAAGTTAGATGGAATAAAGTTTTAAAAATTAGACTAGAAAATTAAAGCTTTTATTTGAATTTTAAAATTACCTGCTTTTTTTTTATGAGTTTAGGTTTTGCTTCTGGGTTAAAATTGAAAGCCTATGGAAAAGTGATTAAATGACTTCATAAATATTCCTGAAGTATAGTATAATGCTTGACATTTTCAAAGCATTTTACACTCTTTCAAAGCATTTTTACTTATATTACTTTATCTTACCCCTCTTAGCATTTCTTTAAGGTAGACAGGATGAACCATGTCTTTTTATGTCAGATGAGGAAATGACACACAGCGAGGTTAAACACTTTCACAGGGTGAAACTAAATAATAGGGAACTTGGACTTGAACCCAGGCCTCAATCTAGCTTTTTCACCATACCACACTGGTCTTGAGTTAAACTTACTAATTTCCATAATTTATATAATGTGATGATTATTTATAGACATTGTCAAACTGATTACAAAATACAGGAACTGAATCTTATACTTTTCTATATCTCAAAACTTAACCCAGCACCTTTCATGTAATAGAAACTTAACAGATATGCTATAAAGAGGCAAAGAAATGCCACGAATTTGTATCTGTCTCCATTGGCAAATGAAACATCCAAAGCTAAATGACCCCCATAGAAGAATTTAAAATAAGAGTCTTGAGATGTCTAGATCCTGGTAGAAGAATAGTTAAAATGTAGGTACCTCTTTGTGCTATTGTTCAAGTTTCCATTTTGAATTATTCAAGGGTCTTTGTTCCAAAGTTTGAGGGTTTTCATAACAAATAGAATAAGTCAATGTTCTTTTCAGTACCGTCAAATGATCTGGATAAGTTACCTGTTGAGAGTTCAGTTTGATCAATTTGGATCATATGGGTCAGGGACAAGGAAGCACATCTTTAATGAAATACAGATGTTGCTTCGCTCACTTCTTTGTCTGGGCCAAAAGTCACAGGCTGCCATAAAGTAACATTTAGAAAGAAAATATTTAGTTCTGAATGACTTACATGAAATAGAATTGGGTTTTATACACACTGGGCATATAGTTACCTTTTGAATTAGCAGTGAAAGTGTTGTCTGGCTCCGTCCTCTTTTAGTCTCTCATAAGATTACATTAAAATATAAATATGCAAGAGAACATGATTAGTTGGCCTTACCATATATAAAAGAGATCAGTTGGCCTTCTATAAAGATTTATATTTGAATTATTCTGTGACTTCATAATGGTAAAATCTAAAAGGATTTAAAGAACACTCTGATTCTCCCAGAGGCAAAGTTATGCTATTGTTTTGCCTTCTTGTAGTTTGGTACATTTGAGGTTGACATTTTCATTTCATTTTTTAAATCATGCTGCTTCACCTCTCGCTGCCCTGGTAATGAGATGGTTTTCTGCAATGACTTGGTCAGCTCAGGCACATATTTTTGGGGGGTTTAAGAAAAACTAGCATCAATTTAAGGACTAAACAATTTTTAATTTAGACCAGTTCTCTCCTCTTATAACATCAGAAAATAAGGCATCATCAATCGGAAATGGAAGTTTAAGCTTACAAAGCACATACCACACAATACTGAATTATTAAGGGTGCTGTAAAGAGATTTCTCTATATATAGGAAAGGAACTTGCTGTAGGAGGATTTTGAGGCAAATCGACCAAGGTGTGAATACCAGTTTTACCATGGATTAGCTGAGATTTTACTAGCTGGCTGATTTTTTTTCACCTCTGGGTGCCACTTTCCTCACTTATAAAATGAAGATGGAAGTACCAAATTCAAAGGACTGTAGTGAGGAATTAATAAATGTGCATGACACAATCATAATTTGAGAACAAGTACATATAAAATTTAAAACATTGAGAAAATGTATGCAGTTGTGGGAGAGTGGCAGGATTTGTGTGCTAGGCCTGCACTATTTAATATAGTAGTCACTAGCCACAAATGACTATTTAAATTTTAATTTAAACAAATTAAGTTGTTTTTGTTTTTGTTTTTTTTAAAGATTCTTATTGGGGAATTGGGGGATG
>NW_017732057.1:225853-246419 GCF_001890085.2 Hipposideros armiger | reverse complement strand
TGCTGGCCGCTCACACTGGCTGCTGGCGGCACACGGGAGCCCATGGCAACCCATCTGCGGTTGCTGGAGACTCACAGCAGCCCAGCTCCATGTTGAGCTGTTGTTCAGCATCTTAGCTGTAGAGGGCAGTGTCACTGGCCCTCATATGCCACTCGGCCGGCCCCAAGGAATTTTCTAAACCTTTACTGTTTGCTGTTCAAAATGAAATACTGTTAAACATTTTCCCCTAAATCTTGGTAAAAATAACTAATACTTACTATCCTCCTTTTGGTTTCTCATCCCCAGTGGTCCTTGGGTTTATGCAGCCTCATCGCCTCATCCTATCTCATTCCCTTCTTATCCATGCCCGTGAATTATTGCATTAGACTCACAAGTAGTTACTCTCTCACTAGTTCCCCCCTTTAAAAAAAATGTATCCCATGTAATACCACTAGACAAATATTCTTCAACTTAGTTTTGACTTCCATATTCAAAAGCTGTTCACAATTCTCGTCTGTAAATAAGAGAAAGTCCAAAATCATCCTTCATCTGACAGTCAACACTCCATGATGGTTCCAAATTACCTTTCCACCTGGATATGTTCCCAGGTGTGACCTTTTACTGCAGCCAAACCTTTTGATACCCAGTGAAGTGTGCATTTTTGCCTACTCATCATCACTGCCCCAATATTCACTTTCTCCATTCTATTCTACATATCCAAAAATCTTATTGGTCCTCCTTTACCCAGATTAAATCCCACTTCCTTTGTAAAGCCAACAGGAAGTAAACAAATACTCCAACATGAAAGGCTCATTCCCTGCAGCTATTATAATCCGTGTCTTTCATGTACTAGTGAACATCATCATGCCTATGCCTGTGCCTTCAATCGTAACAATGTTTGAATGATAAGATATTGATTACAAGCAACTTTTTCTCCCTAGTCCCTTTCTCTGCTGACACAAAGACACATTAAAAAATTCTGTTGATTTTAGTGCATGCATATCGTTCTGTATCTTTCTTTAACACAGTGCCAAAAAATGTAAGTGCGTATCATTTTAAACCCTATTTCTCTTTACAGGTTCAGCTTCTGCACTGCATAAAACAAACAGTCACTGGGGGTGATTCAGAAGTTGTGGATGGGTTTAATGTATGCCGAAAGCTTGAGGAAAACAATCCTCGGGCATTCCAGATGTTGTCCTCCACCTTTGTGGACTTCACAGACATTGGAGTGGATTACTGTGATTTCTCTGTGCAATCCAAACACAAAATCATAGAGTAAGTGCTACTTACAAATTCCTCAATAAAACAATTGAGAGCAAGAGCCTTCATTAACCTAAAGCTTAAACCTAGAAAGCTTCCATTAACTCCAGAGCTTTATGTTTTATTAACTCTTTAATCCAATTTTAGAGAAGAGAAAAAAAATATTTCATCATAAAAAATGCTTTATCAAATTTCATAAAAGTCTCTGTTGTAATCAACATAAGAGAAATAACAAGACTTCATGTCCACTTAATTTTTAAGCCATAGTTCTAGTCAGTGTGACTGTACTAGTCAGAACCCTTTTAGCCAGAAGTGAAAGAATCTAATACAAATTAGGAAGATCCAGGAGTTAAAACAATGTTATCTGAAATTGATCTCTTTTTTCTTCACCCTTCAGCTTTGCCATCCTTTGTGTTGGCTTCATTTTCAAAGATAATCAGTGGAAGCTCCAAGTTTTCATTATCCTTAGAGCTGGTAATCACAGTACATAGAAAGCACTCATTTCCCAATAGCTACACTGAAACTAAATGACTCATTATTTGTGTCCAAGTGAATCCTTGAAACAATCACCACAGACAGAAAGTCAGACAATCCTGACTGGCCATTGGCCATTCCTGGGTCACATGTTCATCTCTGGAACAAGGTCAGCTTTGTCTGAACCACATGGGCTGAGAATGAAACAGGGATGTCTCCCCAAATTCATGCCAACAAAAATCATATGTTCCCTATATAATAGCACATTTTATGCTCTCTTTTCATTTGACATTATTTGATCACAATTTTTCAAGTATCTACAAAGGACACACATTTATCCTTTTATTTGAGAATTATCTTACATTGTGTTTCTAAGACGTGGTTTACTTGATCAGACTTCAGTTGATAAATTTTGGGGTGTTCCCAATTTTAGAATTGAGTTTGTATTCTTCTTTAAGGAGAAATAGCCAAATGATATAAAAAGAAACTCATTTAATAAGTCATAAAATTCCCAGTGTACTCAGCTTCCTGATATACACCTAGACACTTCATTTATTCATTCAACAAATCTATATAGAGGCCAGCCACTCTTCATGGTGTTTGGGCTACATCATGAACAAAACAAAGGTCCCTGCCCTCATATAGTTTGCAGTCTCACAGTGGAGGGGAGAATTAGAAATTTTAAAACAAATGAGAAAATTACGATGAATATTAAAACATTTTAAATATGTAAGAAAGAAGGAAAAGTAGAGCAGGATAAGAGGAGTCTGCAGAACCAAAGACTTAGGGGAGGATAGAACTTGCATCTCTGAATAGTGTGATGAGGAAAATATTTACTGAGCAGGCAGTATTTGAGCAAAAACTTAAAGGAGTGAAGGAGATTGCCAAGATAAGCAGTTTCCAGAAACAGCGAGAACAAGGCCCCAAGTGCAAGTCTGGTGTGTTTAAAGAAAGTGAAGAGGCTAGTGTGGAGCAGTGTGAAGAGGGGAGGTCAAAGGGGGCTAAGTTTATGTCCAGCCTGATTAGTCATTGTAAGAGCATTGGCTTTCACTCTTAGTGAAATAGGTAGCTGCTGCAAGGTTGGATTAAAAGAGAAACACTTATGTTTACATAAATGTATTTACATTTTAAATGGAGCATCCTGGCTGCTGTGCTGAATGGAGGGTGGAAGTGCAAGGACAGGAGCAGGAAGACCAGTGAGGGAGCCACTGCAGGACTTTGGGTCAGAGGAGAGGGTGCCAGTAAATGCGAGTGGTCCAAGTGGTGACAGTGGCAGTGCACGGAAGAGTTCATTTCGGAATATAATTGTCAGTCAAAACAGCATATTTTCCTGACAGATTGGATGAAGGGTGTGAGAGAAAGACAGACATCAAAAATAAATTCTAGGGGGCCGGCCCAGTGGCTCAGTAGGTTGAGAATGCAAGCTCTGAGCAACAGCGTCGCCCGTTCAATTCCCACATGGGCCAGTGAGCTGCGCCCAAGCTGAACTCACTGAGCTGCCAACAGATGGCAGGATGCCTCAGCTAGTGATAACACGTGCTCCTAACAACAAGGTTGCCAGTTCAACTCAAACATGGGATGGTGGGCTACGCCTATCTGCAACTAAGATTGAACATGGCACCTTGAGCTGAGCTGCCCTGAGCTGCCTATGGACAGCCGGATGGCTCAGTGGTTAGAGTGTGCACTCTTAGCAACAAGGTTTCCACTTCGACTTCCACATAGGATGGTGGGCTACGCCCCCCACAACTAAGATTGAACTTGGCACCTTTAGCTGAATGGCTGCGAGCTGCCAATGAGGGGCCTGATGGAGACTAGACTTGGAGCTGAGCTAGCTGTGCCTTCCACAACTAAGACTGAAGGTCAACAATTTGGCTGTTCCCCTTCCCCAATTCCCCAATAAATAAATAAATAAATAAATGAATAAATAAATAAATAAATAAATAAATAAATAAATAAATAAATAAATAAGTTCTAGTTCAGAGTAGCGTTCTCTGAGAGGTCAGTCATCTTATATAGAGCTAATACATAGCCAGTTATTCCCCTTCTTTGGGGGCATTTTACCCTTCCTCATCACATATCCCTGCATTGGGACCTTCCTTTCATTCTGTTGTTACATATTCCTTCTTGCTAAGATTCAATTTTGCATTTTAGGTTGCTCTTTGAGATGTCAGCTATTCATCTCCTCTAACATTTTTCCATCTTCAAAATAATGTCTTCTCTAGACCTTATGATTAATTTGCTTTCTATTTCCCTTCATGTCATTGCTGAGAATGCTAAATAATGAATTTGTGTCTTCTTTTCTCAGATAGAAAGTAAATATTGAATGAAAGGAGACAAAGACTGTGGAGAGAGAGAGAGAGAGAGAGAGAGAGAGAGAGAGAGAGGAGAGAGAGAATTGATTAGATTACCTATACATATGAATTATTAGAAATGAAAGCTTAATACAATGTACCATGAGACACACTATTCTGATTTAATTAGATTAATGGATCACAAAGTTCCCTTCACTGGTATGTGAGGATACATACATGAACTCTAAAAGAGAGAGTTCATAACTAGCATCACCATTCCCATCAAGGAATTATGGTGTTAGTGAAAAAAGAACTGATCGCCAGAGTGATTAGAATGGAAGGCTCCCAAAAAGTTTCAATGTCATGACACTCGTGTCAGTAACATCGAGGATGGCACAAAGGATGCCATAGATGTAAAGAGCCAAAGCATGTACCTCAGACTAGGCGCTTCTCTGTGCCTCAGCTTCCCCATCTGTAAACTAGGAATTGAATTAGAAAAGTGTATTTCAAACATTTAAAAAACAACAACAGATTTTTCTTTCCAATACTGCTCCAATAAAATAAGACTTAAAACCCCAATAGGGGAAACATAAAGTGATGGGCCTATGGACTTATAAAAATATGTGACTATGTAAAAGCTATTATTTCAAAGAATGAAGAATGAATTCATTTCCCTAAATATAGAAAAAAGTTTTAACTGGCATCTCTCAGGAACATTTGTTTCAAATTAATTTGAATCACTCTGGCACTTAGGTAGTAAGATATCAGAAAGTAACTTGCTAAGTGAATAAATTAAAAACAAATGAATACATTGTACCACACATACCCTGAACACCTTCATGAGTTTGGGTTCTTTAATACTATATTTCAGAATCACCTTCCAAGACAAACTGACCCTTAGAAATGTCAATAGATACTTTGTGACTTATCTATTTTAACTTTTTCTCTTTTAAAAAAATAGATTAGATGATAAAGGCCAAGTGGTTCGCATCAACTTCAATAATGCAACTAGAGACACAATATTTGATGTACCTGTTGAAAAAGTTCAGCCGTTTTATGCTGCTCTGAAGGAGTTTGTTGACCTCATGAACTGTAAAGAATCCAAGTTTACTTTCAAGATGAATCCAGGTCAGTGAGCATGTTTTCTCAAACAACTGCACAGATGTATTTTCTTCAACCCTAACTGTCCAGAGCAATCTCTAGAGCAGTTTTTCTCGAGTATGTCAAGTGGAACACTTAACAGTAGAATGCTGGTGAGCAGCCAACTTGCTTAAAGAGCAGACTCCGGGCCCCTACCCCTGCTCTACCGACTCTCCAGACTTTAAAATACTCATTTTTAACAAGCTCCTTAAGCACACCAAAATTTAACAACCTCCAACTTGAAGAATAAACATTTGAAAGACAAGCTATAGGCCAAATGAAATCTCATGCCTGATCTCAAGGCTGATGACTTATGTTTTCTACCCTGATAGCCAATCAATACAAACTGAAACTTGTATCTAATTCTTCTATGTTGCTAAACAAATAAAATTACCCTCATGATTCTCACTCTAAACTACATGAGTAATGTTTACTCATTAAGCTTATCTGATCTGGCAGACAAAGTGCGACCTGAAATAAAATAGTACTTAAAATACCCCAGCTACCTGAAATAAAAAAAGCAGAAAGCCCCGTGTTTTTCCTGGACCATCTCAATCAAGTGACGTCAAACTTGAGGCTTCTGTTATTTAAAATAAAAAGCATAATTTCCCTCTGATGCTGATTTGGCCGGGAAGTGGAAGATTCTTTTCAATGGTGATTATTTTTTTAATTGATCTTTGGCCTGAGAAAGTAATACTAGAAACCTCCATAAATCTGCTGCTAGGCAGTCATACCAGCTTGATTTTAAGAGCAGTAACATGTAAGAATGGAATACCCTGGGAGAAAAATACCCAAAAAATAGAATAGGAATTGCAATCTAAGCTTCACCATTTAATGGTAGCATAGCTTCAGGCAAAGCCTCCAATTTCTCAGAGCCTCAGTTTCCTTATGTATGAAAAGTGAGCTAATACTCTCTTTTTAGGATTTTTATGAGGCTTAGAAATAATGTACACAAAAGTACTAGAAAACATAAAAGACAAACCAGGACTGTCAGTCACTACCCTTATAATTCTTCGAAGCTGTTAAACTGGAAATAAACATTTTTAAGTAGGAGATAAGTATTATAACAGTGAGGAAGAAAAATTCAAAAGTTTTACATAGAGATAATATTTTAAGTAAGAATTATAAAAGTATCTGCAGGCTCCTACCAGGCTATGGAGTTTAAATGTCAAAAGGTCTAAAGCTGTTTGCGTCCAGTTACCTGATTTGTGTGAAAAGTAAATGTACAGCTTTACATAAAGAAATAAACATACAGCTTTTTTGATGTGAACTAAGTGGCAATGATATTTGCAGAGCTAGAAAATAGAGCTATTCTCTAGCTCTGCAAATATTAAACTCATGATTATTCATATTGAAAAATATCCTTTGTCTAGGTGATGTGATTACTTTTGATAACTGGCGTTTACTTCACGGCCGACGAAGCTATGAAGCGGGAACTGAGATCTCCCGCCATCTAGAAGGAGCTTACGCTGACTGGGATGTGGTGATGTCCAGGCTTCGCATCCTGAGGCAGAGTGTTCAGAATAGCGCCTGAATCTCCCATCTATAATTTCAACACGATTCCGGGGAGGGTGTTTCATAAGATATGGCAAGGTTATTTGTCTTCACAGACTGTGATCCGTGTCATGTATGTATTAATTTCTTTAACGTTGAAGACGTCACCTTTCTCACCAGAGTTTTCTTTTCTTTGTAATCACTTGCAGTGCCAGCTCTTTGAATGTTGTATCAGTGTTCTCTGTTTTTTCCAAACAAAGCATCCCTTCTGTTCTATTGCATGTAGGATCTAATTTCCTTTGCCTGTATGTGAGAATCTCCAGAATGCCCACAAATAGTTTTGCATCAAATAAAACCTTTCTTCAAATAGCGCTTTTTAAAGAAAGCTTTTGTTTCAAATAAAGCCTTTGTTTCAAATAAAACTTGTCTCATGGAAAACAGGTTTCTGCTCTGTTTCCTATAAGGTCTCATTTTTCACGACTGCATATGACTGTCTTTAGCATCTTGGGAAACGTCTTCATATTTTCAAAGATCTGTTTTATTCACTTTTATTAAAGAATTCTATTACCCAAATGTCTAGACCTCACCAACCTGGTGAGGTCAACATTGCCTTTAATACTTAAATTATGACACCAAACCCACACATGCCAAATTAAGAGAAAATCTAGTACCCCTCAATTTCTTTTGCTCCAAATAAATACTCCTAAGAGCCAGATAGCTTATACCTGTCCATAATTCAGTTCTACTCATTCCTTGCCTTCAACTAATAGTAATAAAGGTAGAATCAAGATGCATGGAACCCTCATAAATGGGCACAATGTCTGTTAACCTGTGGACAGATTTACCTGCTGGTCTTGGCTTCCTCTATGGCTACTGCCTTGTCCCCAGAAGTGGAACACAGGTGCCACTGCCAGCCATGGAAGCCCTACAGTCCTTCCCTACTCTTGCCAAAAAAGGAATCCTCAGCACTACCATTTGCTGAAATCCTGGTAGAATGTAGATTTTTAGTCCATACATTTTGGACCCTAACCAAACCCCCTACTTTGAAAGTCTTAATCACTGCCACCACTGCAGAGCTCTACCTGTTGCCTTAAGACCAAATGAAAACACGACTGCCATCCATGTTCTAACTTTTGCTTCACACTCACAGTGCACCCATGGGACTGGGAGTCTGGATAGAGCCATACTTAAGGTCATGTCGCCACACCCCTCTGATTCTCTGAACTCTTGCATTGAGTCCACATCGCCAGCTCAGACACCCGTTTCTCTTATAACACTGCTCCTTTCTCGTGCCTTCATTGTCCTGTCCTACCGTCTGGCCTTGATTGGGGCTACTGTATGATATAACATAGGTTTGATTTCTTTGAGCTTCAAAAGGAAGGGGTTGGGTTCTCAATCCCATCTCCCCTAAGACAGTCCTAGAATGAAAACAGGTGAAGTCAACAAGGACATGGCCTGGGTCTCAGAGACAGTATTCAATACCTGAAAACAAATAACTTTCTGGAGTGACCCTAGCTCCATTCATTCATAACAGCTAAAGCCCAGGAACTCTCCCAGCTAAAATAACTTATTATACTTTGATTCATTCAGCAGATATTCGTCACCTACTTGGTATATGTCAGGCACTTTGCTAGACTGAGCACACAGGAGGACTTGAGATATGCCTGCCTATAGTTTGGTTGAGAAACAGATGAGGATATCGAGGATGATGTGTTATGTTAACAAAATGGTGCATAGGACGGCAAACATGCCAGACTGAGGAAGTTAATGAAAGCTTCAGTCTAAGTAGAATGAGGTTAATAGTGGTATTCCAGGCAGAGATGGGAAAATGACTTTCCAAGTCAAAGAGCAGAAGAGAATTGAGAGTGAACACAGCACATGTGTTGACACACAAGTGAGAGGGTAGAGCAGGACCGTGGTGTAAATTCTGGGATTGGATGCCTGAGTTCAAACTGTAATAATGACATCAGTTAACTATGACTTCGGACAAATCAACTCTTCCCTGAAGCTTCAGTTTTTCCATCTATAAATGAGACTAATAACAGCTCTTACCTCATTAAACTTCATGAGTATTAAATGAAAATTCACATAAAGCAGCATTTCCCCAAGCTTCTCAGATGATAAGAGTCACCATGGTATTTTGTGCACATGTGTGTGTTTTTAATACAACTTCCCAGGCTCATTTCTTGAAGATTATGATTCAATGGGTCTGGAATAAGGGTCAGGAATTGTGTTTTTAACAAGCATCCCAGTTGATGTGTCTCATCAGAGAAGTTTGGAAAATATCGATGTAAAGACTTTAACAGAGTTTCCAGCCTAGGGTAAGTGCTCCATAGATGTTAACTATTATTAGGTATAATAACAGAGGTTGTAAGGGGAGAGGGTAGATTAGGGCGAGACTCTTCTCACTCTATATAAGAGATATATGAGACTGGAGACAGAGATGGGGGCCAAGTCATGAAATGTCAAAATGTATGGTACACGGAAGAGCTGATATTTAATCTTGAAAGTAACGAGGAGCCATTTAAAGATTTTTAAGCAATAAAGTGCCTTGATCAGATATTCATTATTTAAAGTTCCATCTGGCTACATTGTGGAGGGAATTGTAAATGAGAAAAACTAGAGGCCATAAATCCACTTATGAGGTTATAAATCTACTTACTGCAGGAAGCCAGAGGAGAAATTAAGAAGATTGAATTAGAATGCTGGGAAAGGGAATGGAGATACACTTAGACGGCTAAATCTATAGGACTTGATGACCCACTGCATGTGAAGAATGAGGGAGATGTCTACGGTGTCTCTCAGGTTTCTCGTTTGGCGAAATTGCTGATGATTCCATGCTCAAGGAGAGAAGCCACAATAGCAGAAAGCAAAGTTGTGGGCAAGAAAATGAATCCAGTTTTGAACAGACTGAAGTTGCATTGCCCCTGGGCTATTTCTTTTGGCAGTTGGATACACACACACACACACACACACACACACACACACACACACACACACACATATATATACACATATATACACACATACAGCTCAGGACAGAGACCTGGATTGGTGATCTCCATTTGGAATGTATATAGATGGTGGATGAAATCATCACTTGTTTTCCCAGAGACATTTCGTGATTGTGATCAAGGTTACAAGCCTCATGGTATGATGATAAGCTAATGATATTGGCCGACTTTGTGGAATTAGTTACACTCTATACATCAAGAATCAGTAGTGGCTTGTATTCAAAATTAGCTAGGCCTCTTACATATTGTGTCTGGTTACTAGAGGACAGCATCCCAAGCCAGGACCCCATGGCCTGGCTGGTTCCTTCTTTGCTGAAAATTATTTCTGCCCTGGAAAGGAGGGACAGAAGGATTGGATACAGTTTCAACAATTTTTGAAGTGTTATATAGAACATGACATATTATGGGCTACAGCAGATGGTGCCGACTGAAGATGATTAGGTTTCCTGAACATAATAGCCTAAAGATTTGACTTTCCCCCAAACTCATAATAGATCTGATGTAACTTGGATTAGAATTTACCCCTATTTGGCAGTGTGGACTCTTACTGTCTGTTCCATTTCTCTGATTTGACTTGGAGAATATTAACTTTTTGGCTGGTTTATTGAAATAGCTCCAAGGTCACTGGATTGACATGTCACAGGGTTTCTTCATTGGTTTCTATTTCTTTCCCTAGCTGACCACTAAACAGTGAGTAAATAAATATCTACCAAATAGAGAGAACTTAGGCAAAAGAAGGAATTCTATGGAAAAACTGAGTGGCACTGAGGGTAATTTCTCTTTTCAGAAACTTAAACTAAGAAATAGGAGACATTTTATAAACAAAAATACCCCTTTACGTCATCCTCAAAAAATATATCATTTTGAGGATACATTTGGACTGAACGTTCTTGCAATGAAAATTTGATTTGGTTAGACTTAATGGCTTAGAGGATACCCCTGGGTCTCTGGCACATATATTTCCAGCTGTCTGGAATACTCTTCCCTACTACTTTTTATGCCTGGAAAACTCCTCTCCCTCCAAAATTCAGCTTAAGTTTCACCTCCCCTGTGAATCCTTCCCTGATTCTCCCAGTCAGGCTTATGTCCTCTTTGCTCTGACTCCCACTGAGCCTTACATACACATTTGTATATTTACCCATTCATTCTAGCAATGTTCATATATACCTACTATGTGCCCCGACACTATTCAGGGCACTGGTAATACTGTGGTGCTCAAGACAGACATAAGGGCCTTCACAGGCTGAAGGTCTAATGAGAATATCAGGCAGTGATCAGATAATCACAGAAATAAATAATTACTCATTGTGGTAAATGTTATAGATGAAAAGTCCAAGAAGCTACAGGAGCATAAAAGAAGAGGACAGGACTGATCTGAGGAAAGCAGGGCTCAGGGAAGGCTTCCCTGAAGAAGTGACTTTTGAGGTATTTAATGAAAAATGATGTTCAATAATGATACTTTTGGCCTCAATTAATAGAAACTCTGAATCTAACAGTGAGGAGATTTTATTATCTCACAAAACGTAAAGTCCGGGATATAAGGCAGGCTCCCCACATTGTATTTCCCCAGTTTCGTATCTCTGTAGTTCTCTTGGCTCTGTCTTCTTCCGTGTGTGCTTTATCCTCAAGCTGGTGAAATGGCTGTAAAAGCTCCAGGTGTCACATCCAGACATGGTTACATGGGGAGGAGTAGAGAGACCAATTTTTCCTGTGTTTCTTTCTTGGAAGCAGAGAAACCTTCCCTAAAACCCCTCCTACAGGCCTCCTCTGTCTACTGCCTCCTCAATCAGAATTGTGTCAAATACACTCTCCTAAACTAATCACTGGCAAAAGGAACCGGGATTTCCATGATTAAATTAAATGAGTCCCGATCTGCCCTCAGGCTGGGGAAATGTTCTTTACCCTTGGTACACAGGGTTGAAAAGGAGTGGATAACTACAAATTAGGATAATGTCAGATGACGTGCAGGTAACCAGTAGTGTTTGCTCTAGAGAACCGAGCCGAGACTTGTCTAGGTGAAGGGGAGAGAGAGCGTACCAGGCAGAGCAAAGAGAGCAAGGGCTCTGACACAGTAGGCAAGATGGCGCGCTTGAAGGGAGAGATGAAGGTCGGGAGTCCAGCAGCTGAGGAGCCAACCAACAGCGTCCAGTAGATTGTGAGTTCTTCAGCCAGAGATATTTTCATTTGTGCCTCCCCAGTGCCTAGATATTTATGGAATAATCTAAAGGAGCTAGGGTGGTTGTTTCTTTGAGTACTGTCCATTGTACATCTTTGATGAAACCATGTCACATCCCTAGAGTCTCAGACATCTAGAAAATTCTCAATTTTTGTGCCAGGCAGGACGTTATTTCTTTTCCCTCCTCTGCTTGTATAACACATTTTATCTACACATATACCCAATTTTAGCCTCAAAAGCATTCCCATTTTCTACTTGGATCAGTTCCTTTACCAGTTTAAAGCATCTCATTAGGGAACTTCCAGTTTCCATACCATCATGTAAGGAGCTTCCAAGTCTTTACTGCATCCTAACGAGTAAAAAGCTGAAAAAACTAAAAAATCAGTAACTCCTCTTAGATTCACCAGACAAGTGAGGTCACAGGGCAAACTGCTGCGCCCCCCCCCCAAATTATAGTGACAAACAGGCAAATACAGAGAATCACACCCTACCAGAGCAGAAACCTTCACAGGAACCAGTGCCAGGCTGAGAAAACCTGACTTATAATTAACAAATTGCTGGATGCTCAATGTGGACAAGCCTAAAAGATAAAAACTCCTGGGAGACCCAGTCAAAGGGGAGGCCCTCACACTTTTGTGTATTTTACCTCCAAGAGCTCTACAGGTTCTCACAGTGAATATCAGGAGAAAAATCCCACTCTTCCAGCAGGAAAAAGGGGAAAAGGGATTACTTTGAAATGTGTGAGATTATTCTGTTCTTCACAAGACCACCCTCAGGAGAAATTATTTTATCAGAACCTAATCTGCTAGGGTTGTATTGAAACCTAACCTACCTGGGAAAGGAAACTACACAACTCCAGACCACTCCAGCCATCCTTTCTCACCTAGGTGAAGCTGTGATGCACTGAAGTTCACAGTCCATAGATACAGGTTCACCAAAAGACTTAGACCTAATCACAGGACTACAGAACCCCACATGTTACAACTGGCATTATTAAAGTCCTGTTTACCACAGCTCCTCTGACCTACAACATCATGTCCACATTTCCACAAAAATATTACAAGAGATTCTAAAAGACAAAACAAAACAAAACAAAACAAAAAAACAAAAACAAAAACAAAAACCTCACAGTTTGAAGGGACTAAACAAGCACCAGAACCAGAGTCAGATATGGCAAGACATAGGAATTATCAGACCAGGAATTTTTTTAAATAATGACTTTTAATAGCTAAGGGCTTTAATAGAAAAGAGTAGACAAAATGCAAGAACAGGTGGATACTATAAGCAGAGAGATGGAAATTCTAAGAAAGAATAAAAAAGAAATGCTAGAGATCAATAACACTATAACAGAAATGAATACAATCTTCAATGGACTATTAGTAAAGTGGACACAGCTGAAGACCTTTCTCTGAGCTTGAGAATATGACAATAGAAATTTCCAAGACTGTAAAGCAAAGAGAAAAAAAGACCAAAAGTAAAACACAGAACAGAATATTTAAGGACTTGCATTTTAGAGCTTTAGCTTTAGGAATATATTTTTTAATTTTCTTAATTGTTACATATTTTATAGTTATGACTTTCTAATTATAGTAAGTGATGATTGGTTTTGCATTTATGGTAATGATATAAAGACCAAATTAAAGACAAATTAAATTTAAGAAATCATTGTAAGAAAAACAATTCTAATAGTACTGGTGATTCTACTTTGACGGTGGTACTCCAATGACTAAAGTTCGAAAAGTGCTGATTCTTTTATGAAGCAGCAAAGTGAGAGAGGCGAGATTACTTTCCATGGCCACACAGAATGAGTGACAGAGCCAAAATTCAAACACAAGCTTTGGTTTCCAGTTCACTTCTCTTTCCATTTTTCCACACTGTAAGGATTTCAATTTCATGTGGAATTAGGTTGGCTTCTTGCTGTTTCCAAATGCCTGACCAATGGCTTTACGTTACATTCCCTGCAAAGTGATCCCAGAATTGATTCAGAGACAAAAGTGAAAGGGCAAAAGGTCAGCTGCGAGTCTAATAAACATGAGAATCTACATCAGTGCAAAAGTTCTCAAATTATGGAGTGCCCATGTAAAATGCTGACTCCCAACACACCCCCATTTGGATTCAGCCCGCCTAAGTCTAGTAATCTAGATATTTAACAAGCATCCCAGGGATCTGGCTGTAAGTGGTCCACGGACCACACTTTAAGAAACAATGCTTTGATCACATGGGCCAAAGGAAGCATTCCAGTCCCGACTGAAAAGGCCTCTGGGACTTTTAATAGCCACACATTGTCTGCATTTGCTTCACTCTCCTCACTCAAGGTTTCCCTTATCTTCCTTTGGAATACCAGTAGCAGAAAGATGTCACAGGGAGGGTCTCCTTCCCCTACTCTATATCATTAGGAGTCAGCAATTAGATCCCTCTGTCAGCCCCAGGAAGTCATATTTCTTCCTCAGTCTCTTGCCCACCACACACTCTCCTTACACACAGAAATTTCCCCAGGAAGTATTTACCATAACTGTAATGAAAATGTTTTTTGCAACATCAGTTATGTTTTTTTCTCCTATTGTTATGTTCATGATGCACAGCATACATGGGACTCAGGAAGCACTCAATGAATAGTTGCTTATTCAGCAAGCAAAGTATCACTTATGGGTGCAATTTTTTTTTTCCTTTTGAAAATGATCCAAATTTCACATTTGGTAGGTCGAAGACAGGGCATTTTCCGCTTCCTTTTATTTTTGGAAAGTAGCATTGCCAAAGGTCATTTTAAAATGTGACCTGAAAGATGCTGGTTATAAATGTTCTCAAACTGATGAAATCAGTATAATGAGGAAACATTTACAATGAGGGCAAAAAGCGTTCTTTTGGCTTATTTATATATAATGTAAGCAGTGGCCCTGAGCTAAGCTTTACGTTCTCTGGAAGACATATGGAAAATATCACTGTCAATGATGCTTGATGAACCCAATATTGCTATGGTTTCTCTCCAAGAAATCTCCAAGTGCTGACCCAGCTGCTTAACGTTCATTGCATATTTAAAGACATAAATCATGAGGTTTCCCTTTTAATACATTTACTCAAAATTACAGATCTCTCCACCCAAATTGTTCTGAGTTAAGTCACACACACACAGAGAGACCTAATTCTTCAACTGGCGGTAGGGAAGCAGAGTAGCAAAGATGCAACACATATAGATGTGCGGTTTCATCTGAAGACATAAATTACAGCATTTCTTTTTGAAAACACTTGGGCAAAATTGCAGTCTTAGTTGTTTTGAGTTAAGTCATACACAGAGAGACTTAATTCTTGGACCAGTGGTAGGCAGATGCATATGGGGAAAAGAACAAAATGAATATAAATATGCACATGAAAAGAAAACTTATTTAGTGGTTTCTGTTTTTCCCCCTATACAATTTACTTTCAAATTTTAGGCAGTGCCTGAAATATTGGATGCAACCAGAATTAAAATGAAACCCTCGTGAAAGCTAGCATTTAATGATCTCTGGAAAAGCCCTGCATGTTTTCTTGGATACAACTGAAAGCATTGGTGATGATGAATAAGGTACCTTCTTTCCCAGGAACCAAAGGGAGATTTGATCCCAAGCTTGCAGAGGCCCACATCTGAAGCCATCACCAGGCAAGCTGTTTCCCACTGGGATTATTTGCTGAACAAACTGAACCAGGATCCAACTGGCAAACCTCTTAAGTAAGACAATTTAAGATGCCATTTGCTTTCCCTTAGCAGCAACCACTAACTATGTAGCTTTAAAATGAACTTTAAAAAACAATGTGGTATTTAAAAACAAAAAGGTACAACTTTTTTATCTAATAAGTCAACCAAACCAGATAGCACATCAAATGTTGATTTCTGGGAAATTTTATCTTTTATATTTTGGCACATACACATACACACACACACACACACACACACACACACACACACACACACACACACACAAAAGTGATTCAGAAAGTACTTCTGATTAAAATGGTGAGCCATAGCCAGCATTGGTGACTCTGGATGTGTGCCAGGATTGTCCTGAGAGTAAATTCACCTGAGCTACTAACAATTCATGGGACTTATAACACAGCCACTTAATCCATTCACTACGGTATTGGTACTGAAACAGCCAAATAGATCAGTGAAGTGGAATGGAGAATCCAGAAACAAAACCTACTCTGTAAAAGAATTTATTATATGACAAAAATGGTAGTTCAAATCCAAAGCAATAGAATAAATTATTCATTAAATGGTGATGACACAACTGGCAATTTTTTCTAGAAAAGTAAAAATAGAAACCTCCCTATCTTGATCTTATACCATCCACAAAAAATAAATTATAGATGAATGAATAATTTAAAATAGAAAATAAAATAAAATCTTGACAATATACCTAAGAGACTAAATGTACAATATGCCCTGAAAACACAGAAGTCATAAAATAAAAATCACAGCCATTCGAGTATACAGAACATTTTTTGCATATTCTTTGTCTGAATAGCAAACCAGCAGCTGTGGCTGGCTCTTTGCCAAATATCAAACCTGGTAAAACCACAGCCATAAGAGGAAAATATGCATTTCTGGAACCATCACAAAAATATGAGAAACCCTGGAAAAACTGATGACTATCTTGACCAGGTTGTATAGGAAATGGGCGACAGCAGCATGGGGCTGAAGATGGTCTTGAAAAGCAGTGAGAATATAAGTTGGGGGAAATCTTTTAAATTCTCCTCTTGTCTCAAGGTTGTTATGCTGGGGAAATCATGGCCTGTTCCCCTCAGAACCCAAATCAACAGGAATAGCCAGAGCTACAGGAATCAGCGAAATAAAATCAAGGCAGCTCAAACGCCTTAAGGAGGTGGAGAATTGTTGAAAATGGTTACAGCTTTCCAGATCCTACCCTTCTATTAACAAAATCCCCAGGATTGGTAATATTACAACCTACAGCATTTACCTCCTCACCATGCTATTTTTTCCTAAGAGTTAAAAGAGAAGTGACCCAGTGGAGTAGCAGTAAACAAGAACGATCTTCAGTTGTGTGGGGGTCACCCTGCCCCTTTCCTCAGACTCACTGAGGTGGACAGAGACTAAGGCATGGCCTTCGCCCTTTGTAAATATTGGTTTCCAGAGTAATTGTTACCCTCAGGGCAATGTGCTCTCACGAGACAAGTAAGTCACCTGAGGCAACAACTAAAAAGTAAGTCAGAACAAATAGGCCAATAATTTAAAAGAAACAAGAAAATATATATTTAAAGAGATAAGGGAAGACAGTATGAGGCAACAATAAAAATTCACCAAAAAAATTAGTGAAAATAACAGATATGAAAAACACAGTAGTTGAAATAAAGAACAATAGCAGGGTGAATTCAATTAAGAATGAACCTGGGAATTGGGAAATATGATTATAAATAAATAAAAGACAATATAGGAGAGAAAGAATGAAAGAGAGAGAGAGAGAGAGAGAGAGAAAAGAAAGGGAAAAAGGAGGGCAAAAATAAGTCCCAAAATAACTATAATTACTGTAAATATAAAGGGATTAAGCTCACAAATTAAAAGAAAGCAACTCTCAAATGGAAATTTTAAGAGATTTTTTTTAATCCAACAATATTTTATTTATCAAAGACACTTTAAAAAACACAGAAAAGATGCAAAAAAATATATGAAGAAGATATGAGACAAAACAAAATGGGGCAGCAAACTCTCAAAATAATATTTAAGAAAAAAAATCACAATACACAAAAAGTAACACTGCACTATACTATGTATAGTGGACACTGTGGACCACCATATCCCCCCTCAGGAAAATTCATTCATAATCCCAGTTACCAAGCGTATTGGCTGCTGACATCTCACAGCTGAACACCATGATCCACTAAAAGAAACGAGGGATTCTAGGGAAAGTGGTTGATTCCAGAGCCATCAAAAGAGGATGATTTCAGACAAAGAGAGAAAATACAAGTTAAGCTAGAATATCTTGTGACAAAAAGAAACAATCATAATATATGTCAAAAGAACATAGGAGCCAGCTTGAAGGAGTTCTACTGACCAAATATGGGACAATTGGAGCATCAAATAAATAACTATAGCAACAGATTGAATAAAGAGTAATTTCTGAGTCCCTACTGATATAAATGAATAGATGGAGGCAAATGGAAAGCTCTACCTTTCAGTAGAATGCCAAGTAATGATGTAGATGGAATAATGGAATTAGAAAACTACCATATTGAAACTAGTGGGTAAAAGTTTGTTGAAGAACAGGATATTTGCATAGTCTCAGAGTAGTTCACCATAAAATACTTATTTTCTTGTAAATATACTTACTTATTAATTAATAAATACAAAATACTTATAAGTGGACTTAAGGTAGAGAAATCTTACAGACATCATCTTAAGTAAGTAAGAAAAGGGAACACCAAAAGCAAAAGTTCACATCGATACCATGTGTTCCTGTATATGAAGATGTGAGAAGAACACAGCCTTACTTTATGCTATTCTTGACAAAGGTAAAAAAACAAAGTGCATAATGTTTACCTAAACATTAGAAAATATCAGACAACCCAAACAGAGGAGCATTCTACAAACTTGCCTATGCTTCTCAAAAATGTCAAGGGTAGGCCAGTCAAGTGGCTTGTTAGTTAAGAGTTGGCTTGGGAGTGCGAGCTCTGAGCAACAGGGCTGCTGGTTTGGATCCCACATGGGCCAGTGACACTGTGCCCTCTACAGCTAAGATGGTGAACAACAGTTCAATCTGGAGCTGGACTGACATGAGTCGCTGGCAATGGTATAGGCTACAGTGGGGCTACAGTAGGCTGCCGTAAGCTACCGTGAGTGGCCAGCAGCCAGCGTGAGCTGCCGTGAGCCGTCGTGAGCTGCCCTGCCTCAGTCGGGAAGAGCACAATGATCACAATACCAACATGGGCCACTGAAGCAATGTTCTCCACAACTAGACTGAAGAACAAAAGGAGAGCAACTTGTCCGTTCCCCTTCCCCGATTCCCCAATGCTGTTCCCTCCCCCAATTCCCCAATAAAACTTTAAAAAAAAAGTCAAGGTCATGAATGACAAGGGGAAATTGAGAAACCCTTTCAGACTGAAGGAGACTAAAAAGACACGACAACTAAATACAATGGGTAATCTTATATTACACACTAAAGAAAAAGGAAAGGATATTGTTTACAAAGACATTATTGGGGCAAATGGCAAAATTTAAATGGGGTCTGCATTGGGATGGTAGTAGTATATCAATGTTATTTGATTCTAATAATGTCCAATGGTTTTGTAGGAGAAGGTCCTTGAAGTATTTAAGAGTAGTAAGGCAGTATATCTTCAACTTATTCTCTAATGTTAGAGAAATAATCATACAATAATAAAATGATAAATTAGAGAGAGAAAGGAAAATAAATAGACAAATACAGTAATATGCTAACTTTTGGAGAATCTGAATTAAAATTAAACAGAAATCCTTTTTACTGTTCTCGCAACTTTTCAGTAAATTTGAAAGGAGAAAGGCAAGAAGAAAGGAAAGGATCTTTAAAATGGAGATAATACTGTCTACCCATAGATTTAAATACTATGTGTAAAGTGCTAAGCGCTCTGGTTAAAATCTAGAAGATGGTCAATAAATGCTAGCTACTGAGCAACCTGAAGCTCTCAAAATATATCTATGCAGTGGTTCTAACAGGCTTTTGAAAAAGTTTTCTGACAATGTTTTACTTCTCTCTAACTTATAGGGGTATTGTAAAATGCAGGGGCAGTTCAGTCATAGGAAACTTGCAGAGCTTCTTAAGTCCATAAAAATGTTTACTCACTCACTTTTTCCTCAAATATTTTAGTATAAAGTGAAAATTCTACAGATAGTCCCTTACATTAAAATAGTGCATGTATCCAACAGCCACCTATATGGGTACTCAGAATGACCCTGTGTGAAGTTAAACTTATTTTACAGATGAGAATCTGAGAGCAAAAAAAAAAGTTAAATGACTTACATATAATACCTATTACATGCATAATGGAGCACAATTCTATTTTTTTTGTGATTCTAAATCGAGTATATCTTCTTCTACTTAAAATTAATGTTACCATATTACTCAGCATGACAGAGTCTTATATGACTCAAACAAATTAGTTTCTCTAAATTGAGTAAACTTTTGCAAAAACAGGACTGGTGATATCAGTTATAGAAAGCAATTTCAAAGGAAAATTGGGATATACAGGAACAAATAAAACTGGCAACAAATATAAAAGATTTAGATGAAAAAAAGTTTAACTTTACTAAAGCACATCAAAAGACCTAAACAATGTATGTCATGGTTGTCGATGGAAAAGTTCAATGTAATAAAAATATCAGTTCTGTTCTAATTAATAAATTTCTAATAAAGTAAAATTAGAACCATAACTATAAGTGGATCATTTGTGAGCTATGACAAGCTAATTCTAAAATGCACGTAAAAAACAAAAGGCACACAAACAAGCCAAGAACATGAGAACAAAGTAAAGAAAGAGCAAGGGACTTCTACTCTACCAGATGTGAAAGCTGTACTGTAGTAACAGAAAACACGGTGTTGGCACAAGAATAGAAGATCTTTTCATGGTATAAGATAGAGTCCAGAAACATTCTATAATGTTATTTTTTATAAAAGTGATAGTGCATATCAATGGGAAAAAGATATTCTTTCCAATAAACAGCATTGAAAACTACTGGCCATCCATTTTGAAAGCATTAAATTTAGGCCCTCCCCCCC
>NW_017732057.1:215257-217213 GCF_001890085.2 Hipposideros armiger | reverse complement strand
TCTTATTTAAAATTTATTGCTTTCAGGTTATAGTCCAAACTGCTTAGCAATGCAAATAGGGCAGGATAATTTCCTAAAATATCAATTTTTGCTTATCACCATTTCTACCTAATGCTTATTCTAAACCAGCAACCAAGCTTTGTAATTTTTTGCCTTAGGGATTCTGATGGGAGAAAATTAGAAGCTGAGGTGTTTTGAAAATGTCTAAATCTTTTGAAAAAAACGTAGATTATGTCAGACTTCCTGAAAGGTAAGGAAAAGGGAGAGATCCTAGGACATTGGAGGGTAAAGGAGAAGTTTGTGAACAGTAGAGGTACAAGCCCTACTCCTCAACAGTAGAACAGGAAGGTGGAGAGACCGTGAGAGGAAAGGCAGAAGGTCTTAATCCAGAGTCTAGTCCTGGACACTATAGAGTTCCCACATCAATAGATTCTCATGGGTAACTGGAAAGCAACAAACCTGTAGGGACCATGAAGGCTAAAACAATGGCTTCTCCATGACAACCACTGTGGACAGCTGACAAACACCCTAAGGGACCTCTCCAAAGACATGACCTTGAAAGCATGAGAAAGTCTAAGGATAACCAACGCGTTGCCTCTTTCATGCGCTCCTAAGGCATCTGATAGCATATTTCCTATCATAGATCTCATTATACTCAATACAGTTACCATGTATTTGTCAGCCTAGGGGATGGCAAACTTTTTTCTGGAAAAGGGCAGATAGTAAATATCTTAGCCCCAAATTACAACCTCTACAGTCCGTCACAGCCACTTAACTCTACCACTGTAGCATAAAACCACCAAAGACAATATGTAAATGAGTGAGCATGACTGTGTTCCAGTAAAACTTTATTTACANTGACTAGAATGATACAACTAAATTGTTGCCAGATGTTTCCACTGGAGAAGGAAGTGGGAAGGTGGGAATTCTCATAGATGGTATATCTACATCTCTTTCAACAGTGATTCTTAAGCAATTCTTTCTAAACAACAACAGCTTAATTCTGTGGCATTCAAAATCTGCATAATGAATTGAAGGAAAAAAAGGAGGAATGATTCTGAGCCTAACAAAACCGGATCTTATTTAAAAAAACAAAAAAGTAAAGATTCCATTCTGCTTCTGTCCTAATTCATGCCTTTATCATTTCTCATGTGGACTAGAGTCAAGCAGAATTTGACTTAGTTCTTTACGTTGGTTTCTTATTGGTTGTGTGATCTTGGGCTCGTTACTTAGCTTTTCTGAGCCTAGACTTCCTCATTTATAAAGGAGGCTAAGGTAAATCGATAATCTAGAATTATTATGAAGATAAAATATTATGCAAAAATGGCATTATGTATGAAAATTAGCCCAGTGTCTTAATACTTATGATTAACACAAATATTTAATACTTAATATTTATGATTAATACAAATACTTAATACTTATATACTATACTTTGATCAATATATGGTAGCTATTGATACTGTAAGAAATTCCCAACTAATCTCTGTACCTTCAATCTCACCACTTGCTGGTCTGACTATGACAAAATTATCTTTCCAAAATAAGTTACTAAAATTATTATGGTTCTTTATTACATCCAAGATGAAGTCCAGAATCCCGAATGAGTCATCCGAGCCACATTTTCTACATCTTCCTCTACCACCTGATGATGTCTTCACACTATCTACAACAATTCCAGTCTCCCAGATATGTCCTGTGCTTTGGAACCTCTCTGTGCTTTTGAGCCTGTCCTTCCTGTTCAGCCTCTAAAGCTCAGCTTGAACACCATCTCCTCCATGAAGCCCTCCATTTCCTTCCAAGCTCTGGAAGGTGGTCCTTTATTGCTCCTCGGTATAACCCTCTCTTAAAAGCTATTTCACTTTGCATTTTATTTATCTAATATATGTAAGCCCCCTTACTTAGTAAAGCTACACAGACACTAGCATATATATTGAATACCTCCAATGTGAAAGG
>NW_017732057.1:210640-211427 GCF_001890085.2 Hipposideros armiger | reverse complement strand
TTGAGAGGCCACGTGAATCTGGGGCCAGCCCAGGATAGGGTCTGCTCTGCATTTTTCTTCCCCTTTGAGGAATTTTCTCCAGCTGCTTCACCAAACCCAGCCAAGGGCTCCGCAGGACTGCCCTCCCCGTCTCACCACTTCTGCATCAACCTTGACTCACCCCAGGCTAGCAGGGCTTCCTGGGTCCTTGATGGGAAACCACTGTTCTTAAACACATCACAGCTGTATAGCTCAGCTCGCCACAGCCAAACTACAGGGCCTAAGGAATAGGCCCCAAGGGAGCTAACTGACCACCTGGCACATCAAATGCACTTGTTCAGGTACAAGACAAAGTATTAGTCATAAAGGTGCTGAGAGTAGGGTTTTTAATTGGACAGTCCCCCTAATTAGACGGTATTGCCAAGAAAGGTTCCCTATGTGTCCACCTATCCACCCCCATCGCTGGGATTGCACCTTTTTCTTCAACATAGGCTTTAGTGCGTATCCAAAGAAACTGGACTAGATGGTTTTTCTAAGGAGCCATGGACTGCACCATGGTCTATGACCTAAGTAGTCAACGAGGCCTAAGAGAAGGGTTTTCTTAATAGATTTAAGCTACATTCACCTCAGCAATGAGGGCCCTCTGCCCCAGAGTCCTTTTCCAGGTCGTACGAGGCCTCTAGAATTTATAGGTCTGGCTTAGCGAGTATAACTAAGATTTCCCATGACCGGGTCAGACCAAGAACACCTAATATGGCTGAGTCCACATCCAATCTTTAATTGATTTAGTTTTTATAAACCTAAACCC
>NW_017732057.1:205685-207540 GCF_001890085.2 Hipposideros armiger | reverse complement strand
TTCCTGCCCCTGGGAAAGCAGAGAAAATGTCATTGACATACCCTTGAGTTCTCCCCAGCTGTCACCTAACATTTATTAAGTGCTAACTATAGGCAGGATACTTTCCTCCTTTTTCACATTTAATTGTCACAACAGCCCTATGAGGGAGATACTACTATTACCGCCAATTCATAATGAGAAACTCAGAGCTAAATTGCTTTCTTACTTAATGTCAGACAGTCAGGGTAGAGCCGGGCACTTTGATGCCAAAACCAAGTTCTTAGCCATGAAAAGGAAAGGAAAAAAGTTCAAATACTGAGATTCAAACCATGCCATTCAGTCTATTTGAAATGTTAAATTTTATTGCCACATAATACTTTTATTTTATGCTAGTAATGAATTTTTATTAGCATTAAGTTTCACTACCATACTTTTGAATTTTAGTGTAACTACAATACTTGGCTTGGTATTAATACTATGTTGCATGTATTATCTTAGTACTGGGTTTTATGGTGATGATTATTATCATTCTTACAGTTCTAGATTTTATGACTGCTACCATGTTTAGTGTTTTTGTAATTAGTTTTGTGGCCTGGGTAGAAGTGGGGGAAAAAAGTGACATTCATGATATGAAACCAATCTCATGTTTGCATATGTCAAATGAAGAATGGGTAAATGCAGCACCCTGTGCTGCAAGTTGGTTTACCCAACACCTGTTCAAAAGCCCTCCTTTCTATACTGTAACTACTACAAAGTGGAGGAAACTACATTTCCCAGAATCCTTTGCAGCTAAGCTATGCTATGACTTACAGTCTGTGAAGACACACATCCACTCAAACCCTGGGAAATAGAGGTGACACAAAGTAGAGTAATATGAGATACTGGCCACACTCCATGAGACCAGATCTTGAGGAGCACTTGGTTCTTCTGTGTAGCTATGTTCAAGGTTTGACACCACAGGTGATAAGAGGTAGATATCATTGGCAGGGGATTTCTTCTAAATGAATTCATGTTGTAGTTGGGGGTTTCTCCTTACTGTGTTCTCTAGCTGTGTAGCATTAAAATAAGTTCCCTTGCCCTCCTTGAAATTTAATAAACTAATTACTGTCCTTAATGTTAATATCCGTAACATAAAATCCCTTACGGAGAGTGGATACTGCTATTTATAACTAGGAATTTTTACTAATACACACATTTCCATTGACTGACAGACTTGAAATGGGAAAGAACATATAGAGNATTTTAAAGCTTTTTGGCCACATGCCCCTTTGCAGTTCTCATAAGTGCTATGGGCCCGCTTATCCCATTTATATGATTTTGCACATAATTTTGATGATTTAAGGATGTCCCCAAAACCCATACCTGATACCTGGGTTCACCCCTCCTTTTAAAATAGACCTGTAACAATTCTTAGCACTGATGCAACCTTCCCCATTCCAGAATACTTCCTTACTTCCACTCTTCAGTGTTTTTCAGGCCCTTTTGTGTGTGCTCTAACATATCACTCAATGCCACTGACTCTATTTCTCCTCATCATTGCTCATCCAGCTTGTGTTTTCCATTATTTATGTATGTCTTTTCCCTCCATCTCCATGCTTTCTTTATTTGACATGTCTCCTTTCAGCTACGCTAACAGCAAACAATCTTTGTGAAGGAAATCTTTACGCCCATCAAGAGAGAATCAGAAAACATTACTTGGGAAAACAAATGAATGAGTGGGTAGGAAAGGAGTTCTAAGAAGCCCCAAGAGAGTGTGAACAGACAGAAATATAGAAAGACCCATCAATTTTAGGACAGTAGGTTTCAGCTTTTGCGAGCTTGTGGCATATTTTCAAATGCTAGACATCTTGGCAGCATAGCTGAGGTGAATGTATGG
>NW_017732057.1:203642-204970 GCF_001890085.2 Hipposideros armiger | reverse complement strand
GCTTACATATAGACTTACTATGTGACAGGTTCTGTTCAAAACATTTTGTAAATATCGTTTTAATACTTACAGCACCCTATGGGGTAGATACCATTGTTTTCATCATTTTACAGATGAGGGACCCAAGGTTTGTCATGTCGACACACAGACAGAAAAGGATGCCATTTGTACAGCATATTGTAGGTACTGGCAGCCATGAGAAACCATCTGTGGGGCACTGGTCACCTTAGGCCCTGTTCTGTCACTCAGTAGCTGAGGGCATTAGTATACCCTTTCAGGCACACCAAGAGGCCCTGATATAATTTTCTTAATATCCCACAGCCTAGGACTTACACTTAGATCTATCTAACACCAAAATGTGATCTCTTGAGTTCTCTGCCCTACAGCTACAGTAGTCAATGCCAGGACTGTAATAATAATTATATTCAGATTATACAATTATACTAAGATTTGATATAGTCTCAGAAGTTGTACAAAGTGTCTGAGGCCCTTTAACCTCTTCAGTTAAGAGTGAGTGAAGTACCTGCCCACGCAAGAGACCCGGAATAACCCGCTCCCTGCAGAGGCACAGCAAAACCTCTCAAGCAGAACCCAGTTAACTGAACACTCTGTCCCCAGAATTTTAGTTGATTCAACATCTAGGGGAAGAAACACACAAGGGAACAAGCTCATTTTTTTTCCCTTGAACTACAAAATTCACAACAACATCCAGGGGTGTTCAAGGGGTCAGAACAAATTCAAGGCTCAGCTGCGGCCCCAGAACCACACACACACATTATTAGAATGAAGAATTATGGTGCTGTGGGACAGAGCAGAGAGCAGAGAGTGCAGAGGGGGTGGAATTTTAGCTATAAAACACCCACTATGTGCTAAGGACTGCATCAGACACCATCCAGCACTTTATTGTTTTTCATAGCAACCTTTTTGAGAAAAGTATTATGAACGCCATTTCACATGTGAAGCCGACATTCAGAAAGGTGAAACAATTTGCCTAAGGTCACTCAACTAATGAGAGATGAAGATAATATTTGAGTCCAACTGTGACTGGCTCCAAAGCCCTCGTCTGTCTCTGTAAAACCACAACAAAGGAAGGGTGGTTAAAGGTAGAGATAGACTCCTGCACTCACTGGAAGGCTACTTCCTAGCGAAAGACATCCAGAAAGGGCCACGTTGCTCTATGACAGAATGCAGGTCCCAAATTCTATGTTTATATATAGGGATTAATGCAAAACTGGAAGTGAGTGGCACATCCCTCTAACTAGTGGTGGGTAACTTAGCAGAAAATAGCTAAATAGGGAGATATTAGGGAATCTGTCATAGAAAGCTAG
>NW_017732057.1:198624-201352 GCF_001890085.2 Hipposideros armiger | reverse complement strand
GTGCCAACTTGGGCCAGTGAAGCAACGTCCTCCACAACTAGACTGAAGAACAAAAGGACAGCAACTTGTCTGTTCTCCTTCCCCCAATTCCCCAGCGCTGCTCCCCTCCCCCAATTCCCCAATAAAAATCTTTAAAAAAAAATAAAAATAGTATGTAGCGTTCCCATATAACCATATAACCATCACCTAGATTCCTCTAATGTCTACTTCTCATACAACATGAATGCATTATCACAGCTAAGAAATTAACATGGTATAATACTATTAACCAAGCTACAGACACTATCAAATTTCACCAGTTGATCTACTAATGATATTTTTCTATTCCAAGACCTACACTGTATTCAGTTATTTCTCCCTTAGTTTCTTCAATCTGTAATAATACATCATCCTTCTTTTTCAGGGTCTTGACATTTTTGACAAGTACTAGTAAGTTATTTTGTAGAATGTCTCTCAATTTCATTCTTTCTGATGTTTTCTCAATCTTGGAATGAGGTTACCGTCAGACTATTTACATGATGCCTGGTTTCTAAGAGGGAAGGGGGGTACCTACCTGCCTTCTTAAAGCCTGCAGCACAACACTTTATCTGCGTCCTATTGGTCAAACCAAGGCAAAGGGCCAGCCCAGATTCAAAGGGGAGGAGCAACAGATTCCACATCTGGATGTGAGGAGCAGGATCACCTACAGAAACGGAGTAATAGATGGTGGCCATCTTTGCAGAACATCTATCACAACTGGGTTTTCAAACATACTTTAAAAATTCACTTAACAAGTCAAACATGAAACCTAGGAATTTGCCACTGTCACATTGAACATTTTTAATTATCTGAAACTTCTTTAAAATGGGACAAATGGTACCTGCTCTGCCTACTTCATAAAGTGTGGCAGCCATGGACAAGTGGTGCTAAGATCTCCGTTAAAGAGGACAAACTACCAGGAGGAGTGTAGTTAGACCACAGTTTCCAGCGGCTGCACTTGAGGCATCTGCAAGAGCATTAAACCAGGGCCACACCCTCCCCAGGCTGCTCCCAGCGAGGGACTGAGCACAGCAGTGGAACTAGAACCAGACCATTTCTGCTTGTCACAAGACTGCTCTAAGGAGCACTCTGCTAGGGAGGTTTCCATCAGCCTATAGAGACTAACTCACAGCTACTCCTTAGTCTGAGGCTCTTCCTGCCCAACTCTGCTTCTTGCTCTTATCCTGGCATGGCTGTTAGACCTACACTGTACTTGAAAGCTCTCCCTGCCTGCTCCTGCGTCCTCTCCCCTTTACCTTTCACAGGCATATCCCCCTCAATAACTCACTTACACTTTTGACTTTATCTTAGCATCTGCTTCCAGGAGGACCTGACTTGACTCACAGGATGCTGTGAGGATCAAATGAGATCAAGGATGTAAATATCCTGTAGGAGGAGGAACAGATATTATCACTTTTTAAAAAATATATAGGACAAATTGTTTCATACAATTCCATAGCCTTTTGGAACTTATCACATTATTACCCCATTCTTTAATTAATATTGACCTTTCATTCAAAGAATATTGATGTTCTTAATGATAGCGCTCAAAAAAAAACAAGGTTATATATTATACTTAATAGGTCACAGCATAAGAACACATCTGAATTGGTATTCAATTGAAAGACATTTTCCTCCAAAAGAGAATTTTGTTCTTAAAGGGGTAGATTTCAGTTATCTCAGATAGTCATTCAGAGTAAAAATCTAGGTGTCTTTCTGTGTTTAATCCTCCTCTTAGGACACCACCTTTTCCTGGGAAGTGGGGGAGACCTGGCTTTTATAGCTGAAGCTCCCGCTGAGAGATCCCAAGGTGATGAGAATCCTTCCCTCTCTTTTTATTGGGTCTTCAGAAAAGTCATGACACATGTTTGCAACAGATGGCACTAGTTCATTTTTGGAAGTACTAGAGTCATTCACATCTATTGAGTTGTCAGAAAAGTCATGACGCATGTTTGCAACACATAGCACTAGTTCATTTTTGGAAATACTAGAGTCATGAGCATTTATGTTATTCCTATGTCATTTGACAGCTGACAGTTCTAGCTTCAGTCTAAAAAAAATTGAGCAATTTGGTTGAGTTTTGGAGATTTTACAAGTTGAAGATGGAAGACCAAACTGTGCATTTTTGCCATATTTTACTGTTTTACTTCTATAAAGGGAAGAACATGTGTCAAGCTTGTGAAAAGCTGCATAAAGTTTACGGTGACAATGCTCTACAAGAACATCAGTGCCAACGATGGTTCACGAAATTCCATGCTGGTGATTATTATCTCAACGATGCTACTCGATCAGGGAGGCCCACTGAGGTTGATGTCGACAAAATAAAGGCATTGATCAAGCCAAACCCACATTACACAACACGAGAGATTGCAGAAACATTGAACATCCATCATTCATGACCACCTGAAGAAGCTGGGATATGTAAGCTGGGATATGTCTTTGAGTTCCGCATGACTCAAAGAAGTTCGTTTGATGGTGCATATAAACATCTGCAATATGCTCATTAAATGGGAGGAAAACAATCCTTTTTTGAAGCGGCTGATAACTAGGGATGAGAAATGGATTGTTTACAACAATGTGGTGTGCAAACGGTCTTTGTCCCGATGTGATGATTCGCCTCAAACGACATGGAAAGCAGACATTCATCAGAGGAAGGTTATGCTCTCAGTGTGGTGGGATTTTAGTTTTTTGTTTGTTTGTTTGTTTTGTT
>NW_017732057.1:163771-198019 GCF_001890085.2 Hipposideros armiger | reverse complement strand
CCAATAGTACAATAACTCACAGAGCAGGAGTCCTCCACAGCCTAGCTCCACCAGATTCGTAAAGGTTGCCCTTCCTCCGCTTGATATCCTTATTAGCTTAACTAACGTTTAGGATAAAGTCAAAACTCCTTAAAATGTTTGATCTGACCACGGGCTACCATTGTCCACCTCACCCTGCTCCCTGCAACACACACCCTCTCTGCTTCAGCTATATTCCATCATTCTTGGAGATGCACATTTTTTTCACATCATCATACCCACCCCCCAGGATTAGGACACATCTGAAAATCATTGTAGAACAGGCAACTAATTGTTTTGGCCTTGTATGCACAAACATGAAAAGCACCAGCTTTAAAACTGTCAGAATGAGTGTTAGCTTGTAAGAAAAGCCCAGAAACAACAGTGGACCACCCTTTTAACCCCTAGGTACCAAATGTGGGGAGGTGGGGGAGTGAGGCGGTGAATCAGAGGCATTTAGCAATGTTACCCAACTGGGAATCTCAAAAGAAGACTCATTCCACATACTCACAATTACAGTTTCAGGGCCCAGCCCCAACGGCTTTCAGTTTGTCCATGAATTCTTTAAAGAAATGCTGTATCACCAACGCTCTTGACCATATTGTGTGGAAAAGTTTGAGGTTGATGCCTCTGAATCAAAGGTGGCTTTCAGAAGAATCGGACTCTAAATGTGAAGTAAATACTGAAAGCAAGTTATTCCATATATTTTTATTTTGCTATATTTGATAGAGTGCTATATGATAACATATATGTCCAATTAAGAATTTTAATAAAGCTCTTTCAAAAAGTATTAAAACTCTAGGTGATAAGAAACCTTTATGTTGTAGTTTAAATGGCAATGTCCCCTGCCTTAGGGATATATAAAATAAAGGCATATTTTAAAATGAATGGTGTCTCAGAGTAGATGAAATATGGTAAAACTAATTTATTCTCTTGCTTTCTCCAATCGCTGGACTGTCATGTGTTCTTTTTTCCTTTCCTAGAATGCTTCTCTCTCTCCTTCCCTGGTTAACTCCCACCCATCCTCTGAGTTTCAGCTTAATTTCAAAGAAGCCTTCCTTCACCTCCCACCTCCAACCTCAGACTGAGTTACCCCTGCTGTGTACCTCCACAGCACCCCATACTTCAGCTCTCATAACACAGTTATCATTCCTTACTCTGCTTGTCTAATTTTCTGTCTCCCCCCACAAGCTATAAACTTCTGGAAAACAGGGACTTCCTCTGTTCCTCACATTGTGCCTGCAAGAGTTGGCACTCAATAAATATTCATTCAGCAATGAATAAATTAACAACTGAATAAGTGTCTCCACTGCACAGCAAATAAATAAACGCATTCAATTTTGAACAGCGAAGCAATAAGAATTTTATCTCATAGATTGGAAAACTTAGGCACAGAAGGTAAGAGGCTAATTAATGATAAAAGCCAAAGTTAAAATGCCTTAATGTCCCCTGTAATAATAGTGACACCTCACATTTATTGAGCATTTACTATGTGCCTGGCCCCGTTCTGACTTCTGTGTATGTATAATCTCACATAATTCTCACAATAACGTCATTAGGTAGGTTATTAGTATTTCCAGTTTATGAAAAGAAAAATTGGCATGCAAAGAGGTAAGACTTCCTAAGATAACAAAGCTAATAAGGGGTGCAGCTGAGATGCAAATCCAGGCACACTCCAGGAACTGCACCCTCAACCACAACATCAGAGATGCTGCTAAATTGAGTCAGAATATTTAGCAATAGTAAATACTATTATTTACTAGCAGATCACCTCTTAAGAATGTACTTTCAAGCTAATCCAACACAAATAGTTTTATTTCAGTGGATATAAAAAAGAATTAAAGTCTAGCATAGTTGAAAAGACACTCTAATGCAAGTTCAGAACCCTTGGTTCTACACAGCTCACTCCTGAAGTAGCTATATAACCCTGGATGAATCACGTATCGTCCCTGGAACTCAGTGTCTTACTATTTAAAAAATAGTGGGGTAATGCAAACGTACTCGCAATCCTCTGATAGGGTCTGTCACTTTATCTCAAAGCAACTAACAGGTACACCAAGTGGAAGAAATCACCAGTGATTATTATCCTATGCCAAATATTGAATTCGACGATGTAACTTAAACTCCAGTGTTGGTTCTACAAAATTCAAATAATGTTTGGCAAGTGAAGGGCCCTTGATCCTCTACCTGAAAGCATAGGTTTTCACATTCCAACCACGGACTTTTTTTCCTTTCCTGCTATTGACAGTGTTTGCCTTGGTGGGGAGAGGGAAGCCCAGACTTGTGTTGACAGAGTTTGACTGTTGGGGAAAAGTACATACCTGGAGGGGGAACAGTGTTTAATAAGAAACAAGGCATCAGTCTCCACCTGACTCATTCCAAGTCGGGCCTCCCTCCACTGTTGCTTTGTCCCAACATTAGATCAGAGGCTCATGTGGAGACTTGCTGAAGTCAAATGCTATCAAAAACTCCAGCCCAGCTATGCTGGGGTGGAAAACAAGACTCTTGCCAGATGGGTGTTGGAGCCAAGGCTACTGAGAAGAGCTAGAGACACTCACCAGAGCTGCAGAGTGTAACCAGCCCTCACCTCTCAGGGTCACAAGGCTGCTGAAGCTATTCATATTTATCCAAAACTTTGGAAAATGCTTTTCTAAAAGTCAGTGGTATTCATTTTCTTTTCTGGACTTTGTAAGAAGTGAAAGGTCTATGAAGTCATCCCCATGCTGTACCTCGAAAACTATATTCCTGTTCCAAGGCATTCAATGTGTACAAGCTTCATGCTTGTACTCTGAGCTACATAAATTTGAGTGGATTGCTCAGCCTGTTAAAGATTAAGTCTCATAATGCCCACACTTGAGGATTAAATGAGATAACAAGTACACCTACATACAGTGTCCTTAATAAGAGAGAGCTCTTTTATAATTCATTTTTTTTCAATTGTATTAGTCTCTTTTCATTCTTTTGTTAATCTCTTCCAGAGTTAACTACTTCTGTTTGTAGGTGATGAAATGTCTAAGGAATTCACTTCAAATGTTGACTGTGCTGTGAGCATGGTCTTTCCCTTCACTTTAACTCAGAATTAAGACTTTTGACCTTTGCTTTTATATTCCAATCCCAGAAGCAGTTTTCACTGTAGAAGTTATCTGAAGACAATCATGCTTTATGGTAGTGGTCTACAAACGGGCTCTAGCTCCTCCAGGAACACTACACAGGATGGATTTAAATATGAACTAAATTAAGAGGCATTTTCTCAAATGAGCTTAAATGCATTTTATTTTTAGACAACCTACATGACCTGTTTTTCTTAAAAAGAATGCCTCCACTCCAAATAAGTCAAGGTCATGATAAATAAAGAGCTCAAGGTAACATCAGTCCCATTTGTTCTAGTGCTGGTCTGTGGATGAAAAGCAGCAGCCAGTTATGATGACGACAGGTGATGGATTCCAATGGCCAACTGTGTTAATATTTTTCCATTTCTAAACCATCCTTAAGGAAAATCACATATGAGGTCACACCATCCTCACGATAGTCCAGCAGAGCAACCATGCCATCTGGATTCATGTTTTCACCAATGAAGAACTGGTAGTTTTTGAAATTAGCAAGGATGTGCTTGACTTGTTCTGCAGCTCCTGTCATAAAAGGTTTTACTCTTTCTGGTCTCTGTTCTTCAAGTTTCCCTTTGATTGATTTCATGTAATCCTTGATGTATTTCTTGTAGGTTTCTTTTGTGAAGCTGGTTTCCAGCAAATGATGGTTCATGACAATATCAACACCAGTGACAAATGTGCTTCCAGTACTTTCACCCTCGGGTCCTTCAGCAGAGGCATTTCCACCAATGATCAAGTCATCAATGTCACTCTCTGTCCTACTGACCATCTTCCCCTCCACCTTCCAAGCACAGCCCGCCCGCGATCTCTGAGACCTTGTAGATATCGGAGAACACCTCATCATGGCTGATGGGGTCCAGGGAGATGACCATGATGGCGGCTGGAAGGAGACAATGACACCACTGGCTTAGCAGGGGCTCAGAATGAATGCAATGCAGCTGGAACGGCAATAGCAGGGAGGAAGGAGAGGGCAGAAAAGCTATAATTCTTTCACTGAATGGCACCACAAGGTCAATCATTTTTAAATCCTCTAAACCAATCAAATTTGGGGGGTAAGCTCTTACACTAAACAATTTTCTAGAAAATTATTTTTCTGTGGCTTAGAATAATTCATCTTCACACAATTAGAAAGGAAAAAATGTTAATAGATAGATGAGAGAGATAAATCGCATTCCTAAGTTAGTATATATTCATTCAACAAACATTTAAAAGCACCAGGCTTTGAATAGGGTAACATTGCTTCCTTTCTAAAGCACTTTGACTTACAACATTTTTTTCACAAGCATTCATTCATTTGATCCCCCACCCCCCACCACCACCACCGTATTCTATGAAAATAGACAAGGATCCTTATTCATTTATTGGAGGTGGGCATGAAAGACATAAAGAACAGTCGAGTCAGTGCTATAAGATCATAGTCCTTCATATCACACACACCTGGGATTGCAAGAGAAGGAGTTACTAATATGACTGGTCAAAATTCTGGATCATTTTTCATGTCATATTTTTTTTTGAGGTCAGGTTACTGTGTGTTAAAGGTATAAACCCATCTATCCCTTTGCCTTCTCCATGTGGCTGGAAGTATACATTCAAGCAAGCCAACCATTATCTTCATATACGGGCCTGAGCATGCTGGCCCTTGACTCTCCATATATAACTGAGCTGGTCAGAAGGACTGAGATTCCAGCTTTCCCCCTAGTCTTCAGCATTTTCCCAGTCTCCACAGTGAGGGTTACTGGGTACTCCTAAGGCTGATTAGAATGTAGCTGCTGCCCCTTGTCTCTATTTCCATTGGAAAATCACCTAGAAGGAGAAGTGTCTGGTAGGGTAGATCTAAGCCTTCCCAGGTCCTTGGACAGAAAACTTTTCAAAATCCCACCTTGATTCCTGACACCTCTGTCACCCTCTTTCTTTAAGCCTGGCCTCTTTCCTCTGCTCCCCGCCATTCACAGGTCCCTCACCCTACACTCATCCCCTACAGTCATCCCCTAAACCTTGCAGACACCCCAGCCTGTGCTCCTCTGGGCTCTGAGCCCAGAAGGCCTTTCCCTGGCTTCTATCAAATGCTGCTGTCCTTCAAGACACACGGCCAATCCCTCCTCTACCTGAAGTCTTCCATGATCCCTGTCAGAATAAGCTCTCCCTCCTCTGGCTCACATAGCACTTAATTTTTCATTCCGTTATAGCACTGACTTCATTCTGCCTCATGTTTCAAAAAGTTGTTTACAACAGGTCAGTCTTTCCCACAGGACTGGAAGCAACTCAAAAGCAGGGAGACTGACTTAGTCACTTCTGACATTCCTCAGCCTCTACCATTGTGCTTTGCAAACCACAGATGCACAATAATATATTGGGGAGCCCAACAATATCCCAATAAACCTGATCAGAAGAATTATATACATTATACTATATATACTTAATATAATACAAATATTATATATATTGCATTTGTTTTTTGAAAAGAAATATATGTTTGATTGTTTGTTTAGCTTGAAGACCAGGTTAAGTTGTTAAAGAACCCAGTATCAGAAATTCCAGTGGCATTGAACATTTTGTGGGCCTTCTGAAGGATAAGTGGAAAATACTTTGCCAGGAACAGGAAAGAACTCATCAAAGCAAGCACCATCTTTGGCCTGCCTGTGAGTCTACTTGTTTTCCTGTTTTCCTCTCATTTTTAATTACAAAACAAGCTGCCTCCTGTGTTTCCTTTTTCTGCTACTGGAACACACTTTCAGTGAGCTTTGAGTGTTGGTCCAAACACTGATGCAGGAAGTGCTAGTCGGCAAACCTGGACCTTGGTTTTAAAGGCCTCGGAGGGATTCCAACACCCCGGGCCAACACTCAGACCTCACCGTGTGCTCTTGCTTGTGTCCGAGGGCCTGATGCAGCTTCTAGGAGATAGTGGGAAGAGCACAAGGTGTGGGGGCTGGAGAGTCCAGTCAAGTTTTATTCCTGTCACTTGCTCCTTAAAAGACCTTGTGCAATTTGCTTGACTGCTCTGAACCTCAGTTTCTTCATCTGTACACTGGAACTGGTGAGGCTTAAATGAGTTTTCTGAAAAAACGCATGTGAAAATATTTTGTAGACTCTGACTCTCTAGAAAATAAGGTGCTATCATTCTCACAAAGGGATGAAACATGTCTCCCCCAGAAAGAAAACTGCCATGGTCCAGTTTGGGGTAAAGGATAAATAACTATTACTAAAAGATAGCTGGGAAGAGAAGGTCCGATGCTGTCTCCTCTGAGGACTTACCAAAAGCGTAAGTGCTCAGTGACCGGAAAATACAGCCCTTCGTAAATAGGTTGCTGCTTTCTTCCCACTCTTCTCCAAGACTCTCTCTCATCATCAGATTGGCTCTCAGGATAAAAACTCCAGGCAAAAAGGAGCCCTACCTCTGGGTGCCTCTGGAGAGGCATGTTGTTGTTGGCTCCTCTGCCAACAATCTGCTGTCAAGTTTAGTTAAGGAGGCCCTGACAATGAGACTGTGTTCCCACCCGACATTTCTTCACTTGCCATAGGCAGGCAGGTCGGTGGAGCCAGCAGCCGACAGCTGTGTTTACAGCTTCACATCACCATCGTTAATTAATGAATTCTGGGCCTGTTTCTCACCCTGAATAGATGGTGATGGTGGCAGGTTATCCTGGCAGGAGAGCTGCACAGCATCTGGGCACTGGTCCTAATTGGAAGCAGTGCAGGGCATATCGTGGGGTTGGGTAAAACTGGCTGACATAGAGAGAGTCATCTTTATGAGATATAGAGAGCATGAGGGCTAACCATGGGCTTCTCCCATTCTGCTTCAGGCTTCAGTTACAATAAAGATGCTCGTTCAGTGGGTCTGGAATGGAGCCGGAGTTTCTGCATGTCTATAAGGCTCCCAAGGGATGCCCTTGCTTTTGTGCCTGCAGACAACACTGCAGAATGGATAGGCCTTATAGAGTTTAGTTCACCTGAAACAATTATGACATATACATGCCATTATGCCAAGTACTCCCACCCCTTACCCATAGCAGAGATCAATACTTGTTCAAACACGTTTTCCTCCTGAGCCCAGAGAGGACCATTGGATAGAGTGCAGTAGAGGGCTGGTGCTACTCTATAGGAGTGATGATGTGAGATGAAACCTGCTGGTCACCTTGACCTAAAGTGCTGATGTGAGTCCCATCCATCAACATGACAAAGAAATTCACTTAGAAAATCCACTTGCTTTCTCAGCCCTTACTGTCCTAGCTCCAAAACTCTGTCTCCTAGACACATTAGCCACAGTTAATTAGATATATCTTTCCTTCTAGCAAAGATAAGCAAGCCTGTCTTTCCAACTAGGATGCAAATGGCTTGAGGATGGGACATATTGTCTACTTCTTTTTAGTAACTACCTAAATATCACTTTGAGCCTCAGTTTCTTCATCTACAAAATAAGGACAATAACACTTTCTCATAAGGTTGTTGGTAGAATTAATAAGAAATAAGTGTGAAGCACTTAGCATAGTGCTCTGCAAAGACTCAGACTCAGTAGTTGATTACTATCATTATTCCCCAACAATGCCCAATGCAATGCCATACACAAGGCAAATGTTCAGAAAATACTGCTATGGGAAGCCAAGATGCAGAAGGGAGCAAGCACTGAATTAGGAGCCGAAAATGAAGGTCACAATACCAGCCCTGTCCCTCTACCTCTCTGAACATCCATGTCTTAGGTATACAGAAACATTGGATAAATTATTTTTATGATCAATTTTAGCTCTGACATTCTATGTATTGATAACATTACATAACACTCCTACACAACATTCCAGCATTTAAAAAAATCTGTATAGAATCCTGTGTATGCAGTGGGAGCAAAAGAAAAAAATATATACTACTTCCAAAACCTAGTTTAGGCAAAAATTCAAGCTCTCCGTTTTCACCTGAATGATTGGTTTCCTACCACTGGAGGGCGTGCAGTGCTTGGTTGTAAAATATCCTTCTGGGTTTCTGCGCTCTTGCTCACAACTTCAATTTTCAGTCAATTGAATTGGAATCAGAATCAAAGAAACTACCTTCCTCATTTGACAGGCTTAACAGACGAGGTGTAGCCCTGAGAGATTATGTGAGTTGGAAAAGTCAACATAGAGAAGTCTAAGTTCCCTTGTCCGTTTCACAAATCTCCCGCAAAAGCCTGACCCTGGTACCTTTGAAGATGGCCCAGTATATTGAACGGGTTTAGTTCACAGACAGTCAGATCCATTTAATGGGCTCTAGAAGGTTTGCTCCATTTTGACCTGGGGTATGAATGGTGCCAAAGGTGGAAGAAATGGTGCTTTCTAGCCAGCCAGTTTTTACTGAAACTTAGAGTGCACTGCACCAGAGGAATGGGTAGTGCCATGGAAATGAGAGAGTCCCATCGTTTAAAGAGCTCCCAAACTAATTAAGGTGACTAAATATAAAATAGAATGGCTGGGAAGGGACACAGAGGAGGGCCAACCTTGAAGGAACTTTAGATATCAACTCTTAGGAATATAGACTCTCTCTCTCTTCTCTCTCTCCGCCCCTCTCTCTCTCTCCATGAGATCAATTGACTAAAGTTCTATGTTGAAAACAACTGAGTGGCCTCTTCCCGATTTAGAAAAAAATGAGTGCTGTGATCAATTATTCATGTCTGCCATGAATGGAGTAGGATATGCATGTACTTACCAACCCTGATTTCCAATCCAGGCCCCAATTTTTTTTATTTTTTTCCAGTTAGGGAAACTAAGTTCCCAAGGAAACTAAGGAAACTAAGGAAAGGTCATGCAGCTAAGTGACAAGGGGTAATTTTTCAAAGAACTATAACCCTGAGGCAGATCACTCCCGGGATGGAGGGGTGAGTAGAGGAGGAGCACCCGTGTGCTTTCTGTTCTGAAAGCCCCGCATGGTTCTTCTGCCTCAGCTAAGTATTCCTGGCACCCTTTGAACCAATTTTGATTTTTCTTCTGAAAAGATCCTATGATTTCTTCTTCCCTTTTCATTGATTTCCTATGCAATATTTGCTGTTTATAAAAAGAATGTATTCAACACCTAAGTAGTAAAGCATAAAATATAATAAACACCCACAATTCACCCCTTAATTTATAAAACAGAAGCTACTTGTGCGCCCCTCCCTTATGCCACCTTCTCTACTTCCTGGCTAAGTGTATCCGCTCTCTTCAGTTTTGCCTTTTTTCCTCATTCTCTTAGTTTCTCTTTTGAGCTTTAATACTCATGTGTATATCCTTAGACACTGTATTTTTTTTTCTGTTTCACTTGTTTTTAAATGCTATGCAAATAGAATCATACAGTTTTCATTCTTTTGCATTTTGATTTTCCTCTCACAATTACATTTCAAAGGAACTCAAATGATCTACCATCCATCTCCTTAATTCTTTTCCTTCCATGTGCATTATTTTCCTAATTTTGAAGAATACTGGGTAAAGGTCTGGGACTTAATCAGAGAAACAGGTTCTCCATAAATAAACCTAATGGGACAATTCTGACATGTGCTCTTTTCCCAACAAATCCCATTCTCTCACTCCAGTGTCATAAACCCTCCCTGTGTGAGCTGTGCCCTATTCTCTCTGTCTCTTCACCTATGCATGTGTGTCCCTCTGATTCTCTGCAATGATTGTCAGGAGTCCCCTAATCCCCTTTGAATATAATCTGTTCTGTTTTAGTCTTCAGATTTCTTTTCAACCTCAAAAGAAACCTAAATTGAGCAAAGCAAGTTTGCTCAGTTCATTTTCAAATTCACCTTAAGGGAAACCTAAGTATCAGTCACATAGGAAGATAATATTCTTCTCTTGCATTTAAAGAGAACCCCAATTCCATTCTGGACACACAAAGCAAGATCTGACCTTTAAAACCTAAAACAACCTATGTTTTTTTCAAGATTCTCCTATTGGGTCTTCTCTGAAAACAGTCGGTTATATGAAGATGAAAAAAATGGTTAATAACTGCTGTGAACGTAAAGATGATATACTCTGCCCTGTCCACACTGCTCTAGGTTTTGCAAAGAATGTTTCCTGATTTCTCTCCCTTCCTTAATTAAGATGTTAACAACAAGTTGTTAAGAACTTGTGTTTTGTGTGAGTTGTCCATTAGGGAATTTCAACTGGATAAGGAATCCTGACTTTGTCTCAAGTCCTGCCCCCATCATATTAATAAAGTAGCATGGTTGAAAAGTGATTTAAAACGTCTTTTATGCCCTACAAGCTAACAGTAAGCTCTTAATATTTGCCTAATATATGTCATGAGATATTTAGAAATCTCTAATATTGAGACCATCTATGGCATATTAATTTTCCCTGGTAAGTATATATTTAACCTTGCAATGCAATACACATCTTAACTTAATTTCAACTGATAGAACTGACCACTCCCTCCTTTTTGAACTATTCTTCCTTTGATTTCCATTCTGTCGGTTTACTTCATTGGCTCTCCCTCCTCTATTAAACCGATAAACATGGAAGTCCTCAAAGCACAGTACTGAGCCCTTTATTATATTTCCTCCCTTGACACTTGAACCTCAAGGGTTCTTACTTCTTCCCAAGGCTTCAAAGACCATCCATATGCCAGTGATTCTCATATTTATATCTCTATTCCAGCTGGTTCTTTCAACGTCCTAATCAATACCTCCAACTGCTTATTGCATGCTTGTGCTTTGATATCTGCTTCACATACCAATAACTGGACTCCTGATTATCTCCTTCAAGCCTCTTACTCTGGCCGTCTTCGCCACCTCAGCTAATGTCACTTTATCTGTCCAGCTGTTCAAGCCAGGCGACTGGAGTCATCCTTGCCTCATTCTTCCCTTTCATTCAATCCATCACCAAACCTGCAATTCCTACTTCCAAAATACATCTCAAATCCATCCACTTTTTTCTGTCATCATTGCTACCCTCTAAGTCTAAACTGCCATGGCCTCATCTGTCCCTTTCCAATGCATTAACTACACAAATATTAACACACAAAGCAGCCAGAGGACCCTTCAAAATGATACATCAGATCATTTCACTGTCTGGTTCCAATCTCTTCAGTGACTTCTCTTTGCATTGTAATATGCCCCAGATTCTTTATAGGGCTGGCTGAGCATGCTGTGATCTGGTCATGCCGCCTCCCCAGCCTCACCTGCTACTCTCCTGGCAACCACTCTGCCCAGCCACTCTGTTCCTTGAAATGTGTCAAATCAACACAGAGAAACCCTAACAAACTGGAACGCTCTGAGTAAGTGAGGAATAAGCAAAACAAGTTTTGTGTTTCTGCTATTTTTGGTTGAAAGTGTTTCCAGGAAGTATGAATCCTCTGTGGTGCTCTGGAAGTCAAAGTCAGCGAAAAGGACAGTTTTTTTCAGGTTCTTTGTAAACTGAAAATCTGACAGCGCTTTGGCGCCATTTTTCACCAATGACAACTCCACCAATTACTGTTCAGGGTGAAGATGAAAAGGCATAGGATTGAATTTTTACTGTTTACAAAATTCACTTGCATGGACTCTTTGCTATTTTTACTGCATTTTTAAGAAAACTATGCTATTTACCTAGCTGTGTATTAATTGGCCTCTTGTTCTTAACAGTGGAGTAAGGACAGAGATTCTTATTAGTTAATACCCACAGTTCATCAATCTTAATTATTATGTAGTCAAGGTAGTCTTCATCTGTGTGTGTATGTGTATTTGTGTATGCAGCTCTGTGTCATGGGAAAATTATTTAAATTTTCTGATGCTCAGTTTTCTCATCAATAAAAGGAGATGATAGGGCAGGCAGAGTGGCACATTGATTGAGTTGACTTGGGACGCCAGCTCTGAGCAGTAGGGCCCTGGTTTGGATCCCACATGTGGGCCAGTGATGCTGTGCCCTCTACAGCTAAGATGGTGAACAACAGCTCGACCTGGAGCTGGGCTGCCATGAGTTGTCGGCAACGGTGTAGCCTGCAGTGGGTGCACTTTCGTGAACTGCCATGAGCCACCGTGAGCAGCCGTCCAATGGCCGGCGAGCAACTGCCTCACCCGGAAAGAGAGAAATGATAATACCAACCTGGGCCAGTGAAGCGACGTCATCCACAACTAGACTAAAGCACAAAATGACAGCACCTTCTCTGTTCCCCTTCCCCGATTCCCCAACGCTGTTCCCCTCCACCAATTCCCCAATAAAAAAATCTTTTAAAAAAAAGGAGATGATAAAATCAAGGCTGTAATAAATCTATATGAAGCATTTAGAACAGTAAGCCCTCAAGTTGATTATCATTAGTAAATGGGGAGGAGGAATTCATAAATAAATCTCCCTCTTATATTTTATCTCACTTTCTCCCAAACCAAAATTATCTCACTTCACTATTACCAACTGTTAAGATTTTAGGCTCATAAACACTATATAATTTCATCTTCGCAATGACACCTTTCTACTCTCCAAAAAGACATTCCAGGGTTGGGCAGTGGTTAAGAGACCCTATTCATGCCACAGTGGCCATGTTTGGTGCCTTGCAAACACTCCTCTTTCTGAACATAAATGCTTTTAAAACAGTATGTTGTTATCTCAAAGCCTGGCCTCTGGGTTTTAGATAAGCTGAGACTTTCCATCAATCTTCTTTCCTGCTCATGGTAAACATCATCTCTTTGAGTACGCCCTGTCTTTCTTGTAGGGCTCCAAACAAGTCAGGTATTCAAACAGAAGGCTCCTGACACTGCCATGAAGAAGGATGACTCCGGAAGGGGTTTTTCATGTTACACCAGATTTGAAGGCAAAAGGGTCAGGTTGGGCAACTTGGGTCCTCCATCAATAATCCATACAGGACAGGATCATCAATTCCCTTCATCTCAACCAAGACCTATGATCACTCAGTTGGAGGCTGAGCTAATGGCCCCGGATAATCTAACATTCTTTCTCTTACTAGTTTAGCCTCAAATAAAGCACCATGGGCCTATCCAAAACCAGCAAGATTTCAAGAAAGTTGGGTAGTTTCCAGCTGTACATACAAAATGACATCTTTACAGGATGGGAGATAAAAATGCAGGGGAGAGGTAGGTTTCTTTGCAAAAATTTATTGAACAATTTTAAGGAGTGATCATACAGGGATTCAAATGACTACAGCAGGAGATCAGACAAGAAAATCACATGGATATTTCTTTAAGTTCCCTAATTAACTTATACTGCAAAGCAGGGTAAATGAATTAATAATAAAATAACAGAATGTAAAGAATGACACTTCCATCTCTACAAATGAGAGATTCATGCTAGCAGATTAGAGGTCATTGACCAAACACAATGCTAACCATTTCAGTAATTCCTGAATATAATGATTATGTCATTCCTGTTTTTATTAGCATAAATTTTTAAACAAGAGAGTCAATAAATGCCTGGGCAATGTGTAAGGCATTGTAAGGCCAATTTGTAAAAATTATCTACACCGAAAGAGTCATGGGTAAACCTGGTTTCAGTTATTAAGGGGGAAATGCACACAAGTGAAACAAAACAAGTGTAGTCTGTAGCTCTAGAAGAATTAGAAACAGGGATATTTAAAGAAAACCAGTTGTTAACTTCACAGCAACAGTGGCCCAGCACATACAACTTTGGGATTGGAATTCATTCTGTATAGGTGAAAATGTGAAAGAGATGTGGTATGTCACCAGGAGATGTCTGTCCTGACAGCAGATTACTGGTTCACTGAGTCTCCTGTGTGTGTGTGTGTGTGTGTGTGTGTGTGTGTGTGTGTGTGTGTGTTGCAATTTGTTATGTTAAATTAATCCAAAAAAGAACAATAATGTTTTAAAGGTTTGTGCTTGTAAGGAACTTTTTTTTTACCTTCCAGGGCACTTCCATAGCTGTAATCTTATGTAATCTTCTCTCCAGGATCCAGGAGATCCATTTGTAAACCAAAAGATCAAGAATGAGGCACCAAGTTTTGGATGGGCCACTCTGATCACATGTCACATTGGAGGTCAGAGTTTTATGGCTCTTGAGCAACCTTCTACATGATCCCAAAAAAGGGAATGCAAAGATACAGACACCAGAACTTAATATAATTTTGAGGTTGTTTCTAACAGTTTATGCAAAGAGGTAAAACAAAAAATGCTCAAAGGAGCCGCTGCTTCAGAAAAAGGACTTGAAAAACCATGCTCAAGCTTTCAATTTTCCTTTTTTTCTTTACCTCTTACCCTTCTACCTGTCCTTTGATTTGCCCTTTCTCCATTAATATCTATATTTCTAACTTGTTAGATTTTCAAATATCACATCCTTTGCAGAACTAAACTGTAGTGTTGAAGATTTATCTTGAACAACAATACAATACATAATATTTAATTTCCTGCAACATGAGGTCATATTATTATTGAATTTAACATTTTAAAACCATTGAATTTGAAATGAAAATAGAAAATGTCTTTTTAAAACAAGCTAAATTAGTCATTTGTTTCCAAAAATTCATCAATCTCCTTTTTTTTTTTCCCAGAGTGAAAATTTAAAAAAAGGAAAATGCTGTTAATGAGGTTATTAGCACTTCCGGCTGGCCCTGTTTTATTCTTAAGCTCCCCTAGGTTTCTACTCGAAAACCAAATACAACAAGAAAAACCTTTTCTTTCTCCAAGTTTTAATTTTCAGAAGTAAGTAATGCAGACAGATACAAACAGCCATGTACTCTCTCAGTCTTCTCTTCTTGCTTCCCAAAGGAAGCAGGAACAGAAAGAGGATAAAGGAGAGAAGGGCTGAGATGAAATGGAACTAGGATAATGTTCGAAACATCAAATCTACTCATGACATTCCCCTTCTTAAAGGCTTTCATGTCTATCCACAGCCACAGAACAGCCCATACCCTTAGAGAGAAATTCAAGAGTCCCTCACTTATCCTTCTCTGTCTCATCCCCCATGATGCTTAACTCCAGCCACACCAGTCTGCCAGAGTTTCTCTAGACACACTCTGCACTTTCAAATCCAATCCCCCCACTATACAGCGGTTCCTTACAGACAATGGCTGGTCTTTGCAGTATTTGTCATCTTGTGCCAGCTTGCAGAATGCCGCATTCATACTTATAGTCTATGAGTGTTTATTAAATTGAGATTCCTGGATGGTATTTATAGTCTCCCATTTTGTCAGCTTTCTTATACTACTTATTAATAGGTTAAGAAGTCATCATGTGTAGCCTAACACATGGAGGAAATGCACTCATGGATAAATTGTAAATCGTATACCTTTTCAGAAGAGGAATTTAAACATATATTTTTAGAAGTGGAGTTGCACTCTAAACCTGGCAATTCCACTTCGGAAAATTTGTTCTACGGAAATAATCCTGTGTACATACAAGCAAGTTCATCACAACAATGTTTATAATATTAAAGTGTTACACAAAAAATCAAATTCCCAACAAGAGATTCATTAACTAAATTATGGCTCATTCATACAGTAAAACGGAATGGAATCTAGCCTATAGCCCAACATCAGGGAGAGTGTTTACTCAATAAATGTAGAACAATAAAATGCAAATGAAATAGAAGTATTTTCAGCTTCGGAAAGATGACAATGTTATGTTAATAAATAAAAAATGTAGTCTGCATATTAAATTCAATTTTTTAAACAAAAAAATGTATTTTATTCATAGAAAATGGCTAAAAGAACGTGAGTATTTTAAATTAGTTGGGTGACCATGAGAGTTTAAAATAAAAAAATTAAATACTATGAAGTCAGGTAAATACTGTACTTCAATAGAAACATGTCAAACCGCTACAGGCAAGCTTCCATCTGAATGAAGCAATCCAGAAAAAGGCCATTAGCTTAATGTCTTGTAACTTGCAAGCCACTGAAAAGTCTTAGCCCCATCAGTGGGACAACCCAGATACACACTAGAAGACTCCACCATGGAAAGCTGAAATACCCCATTACATAAGCAATAATAGTCCTTACATCAGCTAATGCATTTTGAAAAGAACCAAAATTTGTATTTTTTTCAGAACTCCTTATTACCCCCGTCTCACCACCCACATGCTCAGCTCAATCATTTCATCAAAGGGAGCATGAAACTGTTTTGCTACATCCCACCCCCAATCCCATTTGAACAGAGTGAGCTTGAAACCCATTCATCAGCGAGAAAAATCTCAACAAGAACATCTTAAAAACACACAGAGAAAGATAAACAGAAAACTGAATTACATTCTCTTGGACATTTCAAACCCCCGTGGGATTTCAAATTCCATTTTAGGTCATTATTGGGTAGCTTCATAGATTCCCTACTAACCAGGCACCCGTGGGCTTAAAACAGAGTTCTCAGTCTCCAAAAATGAAGATGTTATCAGCAGGGAAGTGAAGGGCCTGGGAAGCAGCTGGTTGCTTTTACAGGGACGGACGCATCTGGAAGGAGATTCAGCCTGGCTTCTGACTATAAACAGGAATTAGTAAGGTAGAAGCAGGACAAATAAGCACAGTGCCTGAGAGACCATTCCCAGAGAGCAGGCCCCTGTAAGAGGACCAGATACTCAAACCCTCCCTGGGCTTCTGCCAGACTCAGAGGTGGGAGCAGGTGGACGAGCTTTAGAGTGGACAAGCCTGATTAGCATACTGGTTCAGTCACCTCATAAGAGTATGTGCTGGGCAAGTGACAAAACTCCTGGGCCTCGGTTTTCCTGCCAGAAAATGGGTGCAATAACATCTACCTCATGGGGTCATTGGGAATAATTAGAGCTCATGTAGGAACTCGTAATAGCTAGCACATCATGAATACTAAATAAATGGTGACATTAGTATTTGAGGAGGGGAAGAGAAACCCAGAAGGCTACAGGAAACATTTTTTAGGAAAGGGAAGATTTCCAAATACAGTATTCTCTTTTAGTTTCAGATCAGCCAACATCCAACAACCAGGGTAGAAGGCACCAGCTGAACTCACTCTCTTCATCCAGCTAGAGGTCAGTGTAACTCCAGTCTCTCTGAGGATGGAAGCGGAAATCCTACAGCCTCTTTTTAGAGACTCTGTCTGCTTTTCCAGCCTCACGCTCTTTGGTGTCCTTTCCTACACTTTTCAGAATGGATTCACTGTCAAGGGCAAGCATGTCCCTGTCATCAGAACATGTCATCAAACCCTTACCTGTTGCTGTGATTTGAGGAATTCTGAAGCATAGATTTTAAAAAACAAAGGGGGAAGGGATTAAAGAGAACAAGAATTACCAGTTGAAACTGGCATTCTTCACGGATGGTGCATTTGAGTTATTGGAGTTTAATCATAAACCCCTTATTTGGAAATGCAAAACTCATGATGTTCAGGGGCCTGACATTTTTCAGCTCCCTGCCAAATGGATCTCCCTTGCTTGAATGAGGTGAGAAGAAAGACCAGGGTCATTTCCCATCACCTTGAAGACCAGCACAATCTCTTTCTCCCTCTCTCTCTCTCTCTCTCTCTCTCTCTCTCTCTCTCTCTCTCTCTCTCTCTCTCTCTCTCTCTCTCTCTCTCTCTCTCTCTCTCTCTCTCTCTCTCTCTCTCTCTCTCTTTCTTTCTCTCTGTCTCTCTGTCTGTCTCTGTCTGTCTCTATCTTTTTCTGTCACACACACACACACACACCCAGTTCCCCATAAGGATGATAAAAGCAATGGCTAAAGCAAAGTGACAAACAGCCTTCCTGGGGCAAAAGGCTCACTGGCCTGGAAGGAATCTTAGACATCATGTCCCCTATCTGTCCGGTAAGATTTCATCTAAAATCCTTCCCGGCTGAGTGGAGATCAGGCCAGTCTAAAAGATCATCATAAAGTCAATCATCCTATATTCATTCATTCATTCATTCATTTATCCTAACAACAGACGTTTATTAAATGTTAATAATAACAATAATAAAAGTCTACATTTATTAAGACCCTACTATGCACCTAGTATAATGGTGAGCAAAGCAAGCAACATGCACAGAGTTAAAGGCCTTCCATAGGAGGGAGATATTAACTAAATAACTACTAGCAATAAATATATAATTACAACCTCTAGCAAGTGCTCTGCAGGAGACATTCAGAGAGCTGTAAGAGCGTCTTATGTAGAAACCTGAGTTCATCTGTGGAAAACCTTGGTTTGTTCAGGGAACTAAACAAAGGGACATGTACACAGAGCAAGGAGAGTAGGAGTCTAGAGAAGTGGTCAGGGCTGGGCTATGCTGGTCTCCTTAAGCATAGAAAGGATTTTGGTCTTTATCCTGAGCAATGGGAAGACAATGAAGGATATTCATGGAATCAAATCTGAAAATAAGGCAAAGAGCAGAGCTAGTTTATATCCATTTCATTAGAGCTTGGGCCTCTGGAGTCCAGGGCTACAGATTCAGACCCCCTAAAAGCTAAACAGTGTCACAGAGAGATAACATTCTAAATGCATCTCCCATGCCAGCCACACTCTCTCAGAGGCTATTTATGACCTACCACCATTTGAATCTGACATATTTATTGAGGTCCCCCTGACCTCCACCCCATGTCTGACCCCATGTTGGCAGCTGGGGAGAGGCAAGTAGTCAAAATAAGACACAGATAAATCATTCAAATCCCAGGCAAAATATTACAGGTGCTGTAAAGAAGTGTTAAAAATGCAGCCAAGAAGGGCAACAGAGTTCGATCAAAAGATGCAGATCTAGACCCTGGGTTCGACTTGTGACTGTACCATTTGCCAGTCACATGACCTTGGATGGGTCACCTCTGTGAGTCTTAGTTATTTTGATGCTCTGAGAGTTCTGTGTACTGAAAAGACTATCTTGGTTTTATCAGCTAATGGTCAACTTATTAAAGTTATACATTTTAAAATACGAGTACACAGAGGGTGCCCAAAAAAATGTATACATGTTTTAAGAAAGGGGAAAAACTGTGTTAAAATTATGCTGATGGCAACCACTTTGAGTGCCTCTTGTAATTACAGAAGTCAAATGTGACTTGTATGCATCTTTTGTTATTGGTATATCTTGAGCTTTACAATTTTAATACAGTTTTTTCCAATCTTAAAATGTGTATACATTTTTTTGGCACCACTGTATTTTCTCCTTGAGTTTTACAATCCGCTTACAAATCTTATTTTTCTATTTACAACTGAGCAAATTTTAAGCATAACTTTTTCTTTAGTTACTCTTAAAGGGGCTTGGTGCCAATTGCTAATTTAGGTCATTGGATTCCTTCAAACAGTTTAAACTGCATTTATAAATTCAATTTTCATTTTAAGCATATCAATCGTCTGATCCACAAATGTTCCCAAATAGTTAATCTAATAAATTCTGCTTATAAATATGACTGACATGAATTTCCACTTCAAGTTGAGTCTCAATAATTCATCAATTATACACTTTAAATTAGAATTATAAGAATATCATTTTAAAAGGCCAAATTTTCTTAAACATTATAAATATATAGAAATGCAAAATATGGCCTAACTCTTCCTTAGTGCAAAAGTATTTATACTACAGTTTTGATTATTTTAAACATGTGTATGTATAATATAAAACTTCTAGAAAATAAAAGATGTTTGCTCAGTAAGAAAGATAATCCTCATCCTTATTAACTGAAATTATCTTGCACAGAGCTATGTTGCTGGAGATGAGATTTGGAAATTCAGGCTGCCTGGGTAGTGCTTTTTACAAAACTAAGAAAACTATTAAATCATCCCAAGAAGTATGGGGAGTTGCCATCTCAGCATTCTTGGAATGACTAGTGATCAGAGATTTTGGTAACTTTGATGTGACATTCCGAACTCTATTTTTAGAGATTATGTCAATGATTCTGTAACTTCAAAAGGGGCTGGTCTCATTCTGCCTCACAAATGTCTGCAACTCAGGCTCAGCCTGGTCTCTTGCTTAGATTATGGTTTTGTTTTGTTTTTCAGCTCTTAAGTTCTCTGCAAGTCTCTTCCAGCTAATGCTATAAACTTTTTAATTCGCAGAATCCAAAGCTACAGGAATGTCTTTTCTGTCCAACTTAATAGAATCCTAAATTGTTTGGCTGCTGAGTTTTAGATATCTCACATGATTTTGTCTGACTTGTAGTCCTAATTTATGAAGCCAATCTATGAACAACCTCACTTCTCTGGGCTTCTGTGCCCTATTCTTAGTGTCATAGAGTTGCTGAGAATTCAATGAGAAAATGCACAGGAAAGTCACTTTGTGAACTGAAATTCATGGTACAACTATTAGTCCCCTGCTGAGAGTAGAGCACAGGATATATAAATGATAGACAGACAGACAGACAGATAATAGATAGATATAATATGATAAAATGGGGGGGGAGAGAGAGAGAGAGAGAGAGACAGAGAGAGAGAGACAGAGAGAGAGAAGAGAGAGAGGAATTAAGGGCACTGTGAGAAAGAACATGGGGAAAGGAGTGATTACTTCCAGCTGGGCATTCAAGGAGAACTTCACAGAAAATGGGGTGTTTAAATGGACCTTGACAAATGGGAAGGATTTTAACTGACTCGCAGTAATGATGAGGAAGCCTCCAAAAGTCCACTTGGAAATCTTTCCAAAAGGCATGCAGCGTAAAGCTGGCATTGAGTTTCAGGAAAGAGTCGGGGCTTCTCTTGCAATGTTCTTCCATCCACCACCTTTCTCATCCTCCTAGACTCCTTGTTTCCACATTTTAATACAGTTTTAATTCCATGTCTTAGTTACCTAGGACTTTTCTTTCACCACATAGAAAATGCTCCAGGAGGACCCTGAAGGAAGCCCAAACACTCTCTGCTGAGTAGGCTGATAAGCTTGTCCAAATTGTTAGCTCTGTGCGAGAAAAGGCGTTCCCATGACCTCAGATATAAGGATTTCTTCTGAGTGATAAACCAATAAAATGTATATGCAAGTGGACCTAGCAAGAAGTGAGAGTGCCATCCAAGAATACACAGCAAATGTAACATGACACTTTGGGGGGCCCTGAAACCCTAATCCAGATGACTTGGGTGCCCAGGCCTTTTCCATTTCTTGGAGCTCATAGAAAAATTTTATTAAATGTCAAACCAGTTTTAAGATAATGATATGTATATATTTAACAAAATTACACTTTAACACTCAAAATACAATGCAATATAATTATGCTATTAAAGTTTAATTGCAGGATTTATGCAATATATTAATTCATACTATATTTCAGGCATTTGGTTCAGCAATGGGACATAAGTCAAAAGATGTATACGAAACAGCTTTCTTTTCACTCCTATCTGTGCATTTCTACATAATGTAAAAAAAAAACAAAAACCCAACTTTGAAAGCGTTCAGGCTCCCTGGTTCCCTAGGATACCCCACCCCCAACCCCCGCCTCCCCAACTCTGATAGGCCTTAAGCAAGACTTTCACAGACCAGGGATTTCGTAAGTGGAAATATTATTCATTTATTTATGTTGCAAGTATTGTTCACATGTCTAATAAACCTTATTGTCCATAATCACAAAGGAAGCAATCAACAGCTGCTTGGGAGCTCTGTGTACCCTGCTCAGTGTAGAGTCAACGTCAACGCGCAGGCTGCTCCTTAGGGTGATCAGGCAGGGAGCAACAATCACACTGCAGGATCCCCTAAATTCCTCAACAGGAAGTGATTTCTCTAGGGCCATCCAGGGCATTCAGAGAACAGCAGTTCAATTTGTTTGCCGTGGTGATAGAAGCTTAGCTAGCAGGGGTCCCCGTGCAAGGGCAGAGAGCCACCTAGTCTGAATATAGATAGACGTTCCATTAAATGCCTTGTGTGAACATTACCTCTTATTCCTACTTGCTATACTTCTTTTTAATTTCCTCATCTAGGCTCATGTTCTGGGAGAAAGATGAGCCCCCTTCCTCAGCTGAGGTGTCTGGACTATACTTGCCTCCATCTCGTATCTTCAGTCTGTCGTCTGCCTTCCAGAAACGTGTTCCATCTCCTCAGGAACGCACATCCCCATATATCCCATGACTAATGCCTTCTCATCCTTCAGGTCTTAGCTCAAATATCACCTCCTCAGGAAGAAAGGCTTTCTTATCTAAAGTAGTTCTTCATCCTCAACCCTCTCTCCCTTGTTAACCTGCCTTCTATTCTTCATACGGCATTTATCTATCACTCTATAATTATCTTGTTCATTTCTTTGTGGTTGTCTTTATCCCCTCATCAGAATTCAAGTCCCAGGAGAGTTCAAATCTTGTCTGTCCAGTTCTGTGTTATGTCACCAGATTTCAGGCACCTTAGAGTCAATACTAAATGAATAGAATCACTCATTTCTTCATTCAACAAACGTTCATTAAGAGTCTATTAGGTGCCAGGAATTGTGCCTCTAAAGGAGAAAATTTCATCCATCTATGAAAAATGTCTTCCTGCCTCTCAACCATTTCCTGCCTCCACTGACCACATTTTCCCTCAGTCCCCACAAACAGACACACACAGGCTGGCTCTGCCTTTGTGCCTTGTGGCCCAAAGAAAAGCAACCTAAAGATAGGGTGGCCCTGTCCCCATGGCCAACAGCAATTGGAGCTGGCCCTGGCAGCTGGCCAGACAATGGAAGCTGAGTGCTTCCTGGGCCCAGCCTAGTAAATATTCAGCTGCAATAAAGGCCATGGTCCAGTGAGCAATTAGAGAAAGAGGCCCAGGTGTCCCCAGAGGAGCTGGTTCCCATTTACAAGAACACACAAAGGCTGGCTGGGACACAGCCCTCCTCCTCGGCCTTGACTTTATCACAGCAAACAGGCCTGACCGAGAGCTTTCCTCCAGACACTTGCAGCTGGCTGGAAACTGAGCGTGATAATAAACACATGTTGCTTCGCCTATGATCTAACAAATCAGATTACCTGCCTTAGACACACACACGGGCTTTGCCATGAGGCAACCTGCAAATGAAGCCCTCTGAAGGTACAGCTGGTTTGTCGTTGTTTGTTGGGGGTCTGAGGTGACTCACACAACGCCTTGCAGTGTGTGGAACAGAATACCTTGTGTTTATTTTATTGTCCCCTGTTCTAAAGGAGCCAACATCAGCCTTGTTCTTGTCATGGAGCCCGAACATTCTCATTCAAAGACTGTATTTACAAATGAAGCGGGATGACCATAAAACTGATGACCTTGCTGCTTCTGGAATCTCATAAAAAGTTTCCAAGCTGCTCCTCCCCAGAGTAAATAAGGGTGTTGCAGTTGCTAGTCCCCTGGCAGGGTTCCAGTTGAGGCTATTACATCCCTCCCTTCTCAACTCTAATTTGAGCTCCATGTCAGGGTGCTTAACTCTGGAGGTGCTGCAGTGCTCGAACCATTCAAACTGAGAGATGGGGGCAACGCTGAAAAAGGGGGGGAAGGGAGAAAAGAGGCAACCTTGACTGAGAAGCTGTTATGTGCCAGATACTGTGCAAAGGATGGCTCATTCATTTTCTCATTCAAGCTTTGTAACTTATTCAGAGGCCAGCCCTCACCGGAAGATTTCAGTCATGTGCCCACACATTGAAAATGTTTGTGGCAGACATTGCTCATTTTGTGGGGGTCACATGGATACTGTTTGTTAAAATTCATATACCCCAGTGGTCTGTGCAGTTGAAGTAGCCATGTGACACAGATGAGGTCAAGGAGAGGCAATGGACATGAATGTGGGTGGGACTTCAGGGAATCTATTTTATTTGTAAAAAGAGGCATGCTTAGCTGGCGTGGGTCTTCTTCCCTTCCCCATTCTTCCTACTTTGAATGAGGATGTGAGTCTAAAAGAGCAGCACCAATCTTATGAGCAAAAGGATGAGAGAAGGTACAACAGAAAGAAGTGAAGAGCCTGGCGCATGGATAGCAACAGAAGGTGCTCCCTCACCCCTCATCTACCTGTGCTCTGGCTTCTTGTTACCATGAAAAAACAGCCCCCTTCCTTGCGGTGGTGAGCAGATTGGAAGGTGGCCCCCATGACCCACATCTTTGGATGGGAATATCTTTGTGTGATCCCTCCCCTTGAATATGAGTAAGATCTATTACTTGCTTCTAACCCAGGGGTCGGCAAGCTGTGGCTTGCGAGCCACGTGCGGCTCTTTGGGTACATACCTGTGGCTCTGAAGTAAAATTGAAAATGAAAATAAAACTATCATAGTTTCATTTATAAAATTTTTAAAGAATATTATTCACATAATGGTGATTTCATTTGTTTTATAGGTCTTGCAAAACTTTAAGGACAGGATTGGCTCTTCCATCTCAAAAGTTTGTCGACCCCTGTTCTCACCAATAGAATATGGCCAGGGTGATGGGCTATCATTCCCATGACATTACATTATATAGGCTGCATCCTGTTAGCAGACTTGCTCTAGAGACTATCCCTGCTGACTTAATAAAGTAAGCAGCCATGTTGGAAAAGTCCACATGGCAAGGAACTATAGGTGATCTCTAAGAACTGCAGGCAGCTTCTGGGAACTGTTGGCAGCCTTTGGAGACAAGGGTCGCCTACAGCCAGCAAGAAGCCAAGGCTCTCAGTCCTACAGCTGCAAGGAAATATATTCTGTCAAGAGCCTGAATGAACTTGGAAGTGAATTCTTCTATGGCCAAGCCTCCAGATGAGAATGCAACCCAGCGTCCTTCAGCTCGCGGCACGTGGAGCAGAGGACCCAACTAAGCCATGGCCAGACTCTTAATCCACAGAAACTGAGACAATCAATGCATGCTGTTTTAAGCCACTAAGTTTGTGGCAGTTTGTTATGCAGCAATCATTTACCAATATACTCATTTACACCACTCTTTCTGGTCAGCTTTCTATTATGTGCAGCCAAATTGATACACAGTAGGTGCATACACATATGAGCATCATGGGAGACCCCCCTGTCAAAAGTGTTGAGGAATGGGGTTGACTGTTAGCGAAGGTAGAAGAACAGGGGCTGTTGGTAGATGAAAAGGAAGCAGAGGTCTACGGTTTTTCTGCAAATACAAAAACTGAATATTCTCTTTCAAAAGGCTTTTAGTAGCTGCTGACTATTTAGCTGTTTCCCAAAATATCATAGGTGACTAAGGACTAGAAAAATGAAAGACTGTTAAAGAATCCTCTAGGGTTAGTCTCTGGTCTCTGGCTGAACTAAAGGCAATAGAGCAGACTATATATTCCTATTTTTAGTGTTCTTGGAGAGAGTACTGTAGTTTGAGAATACTAATCCCAGCTGGCATCTCTTGAGCACTTATGTGTACAAAGGGCTGTGTCAAGCCCTGCACCTGGATTCGCTCTTTAATGCTCACAGTCCGGAATGATGATTGCTCCCATGTGACAGATGAGAAAAACTGACATTCCAAAAAGTTAAGAGGCAGGTGAGTAGGCAGCAGGGTTCAAACCCGGCTCCATGCCCAAGGTGTTTAAACACTATACTATTCATCCTGTTATAAAAGATGGGAAACCGAAAAATAGTAATAAGAGGAAGGGGACCTTTTCCTATACTGCAAACACCTGGGAACAAGCACAGATAACTGTTTGATGTATTTCCTACCCACACAAAGATCAGACTACATATACAAAGGTGTATTCTGCATCTTTGTTTTCGCAGGGAATATGCCATAAGCAGTTTCTCATGTTCTTCAAAGCTCCTTGTAAGCTCTGGCTGCCTTCTACTCCATTATCTAGATGTGCCATAATTTACTAAAGCCTTCTCCTAATACAGACAATTTGATATGCTTTCCATTTAGGACTATTATGAATAAAGCTGCAATTAATGTCTTTGTGCCTAAAGTTTTTTTCCACATTTTGAGTTTAGGGTAGAAGCCTCCAAGTGGTATGACTGAATCAGAGAGGATGAATACAGCTAATGTTGCTGACACTCCGTGCCCACTTGGCTCGAGCTCCAAGATGCCACTGTGAGGCGTGGAGACAAGAGAAAGGAGAGGCGTATCCCTTGAATAGGAATGGCCCCTCCCATGCATGTTACTGTGATTAAGTTTCTTCAAAAGTCGCATGAGGGGCCATTTACCTTTAGAAGGCCAGATTTGTTTATTGTCGCCTGGAATACAGTGCTTCTTCCAGAAGCTATAAAATTCGAGCCTGATATTTGGTAAACTTCCCCGGTGTTTGTGTTTCATAAACTGTCTCAGGGCCGTGGCCTCAGCCATTTTTATGTGTTGCTAAATAAACACCAGGGCCTCCTACTGCTTTCTGGTGTGAACAGACCCCTGCTACATTCTGACTGGTACCCACCAGATTAATCATTGTTTCCAGATGCTCAAAAGAACAAAATGTCTCTAATCCCAGAGGTACAAAACAATGCTTTGTTTATGAGGTAAAATAATTGAAACTTTTCAAAAAATTCAGTGTGGTAGTAAAATGACCCAGGAATACCAGTTTCTCATCCCATCTGCTGCAGATATTTTTTGAATTGGGGTGATGGAGCCAGGTGCTGGCATGGAATGGCACCTCAGGCACCTAATAATGAAAATAGCTAACATTTGGTGGACGTTGACTGTGTGCCAGGCACACACAGGGCTAAGCACTTTGCACAGATCATTTTCTGTCACCTCAGTCCTATCCTATCGGGTAGATAGACTTATTATCCCCATTTTGCAGTTAGGAAGATGGAAGTACAGAGAGGTAATAACTTCCCAAGCTCAAAGAAGTGTTCAGCCAGTCATTAAGGTCAGAAGGGATCTTAGAGACCAGGCAGGCCTTCCACTCTGCTCTGGGGCCCCAGGGACCACTGTGGAGGCAAGGGCACCCCAGGAAGGGAAAGCCAGAGAGAAAGGCTCCTACTCACCCCCACTTTTCTCCCTCCCTTGTGGTAGGCAGAATAATGGCCCCACAAAGATATCAACGTCCGAACCCCCAGAGCCTGTGACTATGTTGCCTTACATGGCAAAAGGGGTTTTACAGATGTGATGAAGGTAAGGACCTTGAGATGGGGAGATTACCCAGGTTTATCCAAGTGGGCTCTATCTAATCACATACAGCTTATAGTGAAGAAGCTGTCTCAGGCTGTGATCAGAAGGAGCTGTGATTACAGAAGAACGGTCAGAGGGACGCAACATTGCTAGCTTTGCAGATGGAGGAAGGGCCACCAGCCAAGAAATGTCCCCTCTCAAAGCTGGAACAGGCAGGGAAATGGCGTTCACCTGGAGCCCCCAGAAAGGAGCGCAGCCCTGCCAACATCTTGCCTTCTGCCCAGGGAGACCCCTCTGACGTGTAACCCACAGAACAGTAGGATAATAAATGCATGTTCTAAGCCACTAACTTTGTGGTCATTTGTTACGTCAGCTCCAGAAACCTAGCACCATGCCCCTGCGTCAGCCAGAGCCCCTCCTTATTACGTTTTTGCGATCAGACTTTCTGTGTGATATTTCATTTGAAATATAAAACCAAGGGGAGTTTTCCTGATTTCTTTTTTAAAAGTTGAAAACTAATTCTTCTCTTTTGTGTTTGTTTCAGAAGAAACATGCTGGTGCCCAGAGAGAGGATATGATTTGTCCATGGTCACACAGTGGCAACTGGCCCAGTGTTTACTCCACTTACAGTTCTACTGAGTGCTCAGAGATCTGCTCCTCTGGACCAGGCCTGCAGCTGTGGGCTCTGCCACGCGATCGAGCACTAAATACATGGTAACTTTTGTCACTCAGCCATTCAACAAACATCTACCACAATGGATCAGGCACTGCAGCAGGCATTTGGCAATGAAGGGGTGAATGCAACCTGGTCCCACCGCTGGAAAACCCAGGAGTTACACTGTAGAGGGACTTAGAGCTGTGTCACTCAGAGTGTGAAAGAACACAGAGACAGGCTACCTAGTCCCGTCCTGGAGCCAGAAAAGACTTTCCAGGGGCAATGACATCTCAGCTGAGGCCTGAAGGATGAGTGAAAGTTGGCCAGGCACAGAAGGGAAAGAAGAGAGTTCTGTGCAGAAGGAGAGCAGAATAAATGTGTGGAGAGAAGAACTGGGCAGCTTCCTTGAGTTAAGAAGACATGAAATGTAAGATTCAAAGAGAAGGAGGTGGCAGGAAGTTAAGACAAGTGAAGTAAGCCTGGGTGAGTTCAAAGGGCCTTGTGAGTTTGAAGTTAAAAATTCACCTGAGTTTACTTTCCATGAATGCCCATGACCTGATGACAATGGGAAGCCATGGAAGGTCTCTCCTGAACTAATGCAGACAGATACCAAGGACAGGACTAGGTCAGAGTCTGGATGCGATAAATTGCTGTTGACTCTGAATTGAGTGTGGTGATTTGTGTATTCAAGGTGTGTGCACAGTGCAATGGTAATGAGAAGGGACTGGCTAGCTCTGCCTGGAGCGGGTGTGAAGGTTCCCAGAGCAGGTGAAGACCTGAGCCTTACAGGATTAGTACAGCAATGGGCATGTTAAATAACTTATTTTTCTCTGCAATCTTCTAGTAGCACACAATGACAGTCTTTGAAATGCATCACATGCCTATAAACCTTTATATCTTGAAAATTCTGTAAATTTATGCTTCTACCCCTTGTTTACTTTGTATTAATGATGTGCCTTCACAGCTGTAATGTTTAACTAGCTTTTTAAGGTCATATGACAGAAACCATTCCCTTACAACCAATAAACTTCCTTGCCAACAGAATACGTTTTACTCAAGACAGCAAGGTGCGCAGCCCTGAGGAGGTTGAATTATGATTGGTCTAAGTCAGTCATGGCTATTTCATTAACATTTGCCTTACAGTCACTTTCCCAGATTCCTTTGCAGTTAAGGATGGACATATGACCCAGTTTTGATTAATAATATTCTGGTCAATTAGATATAAGGGTAAGTCAACTGAGAGGACTTCTGGGATATTTTTGTTCCTTCATCAATAAACTGGAATAATCATTCCAAGAAAGGGATCCTTTCCTATTCCACACCCCAATCCTCTTGCCACCTTTCTACCTATGAATACTGCTGTGGTGTCTGGAGGTATGGCTGCCATGTTGCAGCCATGAGGCAAACAGTAAACGAATCAATGAACTACAAACATATGGAAAAGATGGAGAAGTGCCTTGCATCTTCATAACACCATTGAGTCGCTGGTCTCACTTTAGAATACTTACCTCCAGATTCCTGTTATGTGAGATCATCAAACATCTTTATGGCTTAGGCCACTATCAGTCAGGTTTTCTTTGTTACCTGTAGTCAAATATATCCTAAATTGTATGGTTGTTTCCAGAAAGAGTACTACCTTTCTTCTCACCAGAATTACGAAGCTCGAAGGCTGTTCACAAAGTGGTAGTCTGCGGCCCACTAGCCACGTGAAGACCCAAGACACTGTTTCCCCAATCATATGTTCCCCCAACCCTCCCTTCCCAGCAATGACTCTTCCTTGGCTGGGAAGAGATATTTGCTCATCTGATTTCATGCCTCCTAATGTCACCCATCACCCTTTGCCTTTAGCCAGGACTTTGTTTATGGTGGTCCCTCTGGAGGGCCTGGATCGTTAGGAAATTGAACTTGTCAAAAATCAGAGTCAGATTCTCCTTGGCAAATGCAAAGGTAAGTTGTCACCAGCCCTGTCAACAGTCACAGCAGAAAGAGAGCTATTTATTCATCTAAGACCGTAATGAGTCACAGTCTAAACATTCTATGAACCCTCCTCTGGCAAGTCATACCCTGCCCCAGTCTCTGGAGAGAGTGCTTCCCACCCAGTGCCACTTCAACATAACAGACTCTTGGCTTTTGGCTGTCTAATCTTTGGGCTGCACAAGTGGTCATGTTATTAATGACTCTGAGTCATCACTTAGGGCATTCCATCTGGAGTGTGTGTGTAAAGAGCAGGAGTAGCATAGAGGTCTACTGCATCCCAGACAATATGTGGGCTATGCTTCTGCCTTACTGTGTACCCTTCAAAATATAACCCATTGCTTGCATGACAAGGGTTCAAGTCTATCTACCTCTTGGTGACCCCCTCTTTTAAATACCCTCTTGCTTGTCAGTGTCAATAAGGACTCAAAGAATTTAATCATACCTAGGTGTGTCTACCCAGCCCTGAGGGTAAGGAACATGGAAAAGAGAAGCTCTGACCTTTTTATTATTTTAGATGAGTCTTTAATCAGAATTTTTAATCTCTGTTTTAATCTTCTGCTCAGTCTCAATTTATATGAGGTCTGACAATTAGGTTCACGAATTTGCCACTGTGCACTTACATTGGCAGCACTGTATAAACAGCTCCATAAGGCTTCATAACCTTGGTATATCAGTGTCTCACAGCTGTGTTCGTGTCAACATGTGGCGGTGTCTTGCTGAGTGGCGTTCATTATTGTTGTTGTGTGTTATTGTGTGCCTTCACGAGAATGGCTGAGCTTGAATTAGAGCAACGAACAAACATTAAATTTCTTGTTAAAACTTGGCAAGAGTGGAAGTGAAATCAGGGACATGTTAGTCCAAGTTTATGGGGGTAATTCCATGAAGAAAATGGCAGTGTACAAATGGATTAAACGTTTTTCTGAGGGGAGAGAATGCGTCACTGATGAAGGGAGGTCAGGGCAGCTAGTAACAAGCAAAACTGAAGAAAACATTGCAAAAATTCATTGAATTGTGCTTCAAAACCATTGGCTGACTGTGAGAAGCATAGGAGACCAAGTAAACATCAATAGAGAAACAGTTAGGAAAATCTTAACTGAAAATCTTGGCATGAGAAAGGTGCGTGCAAAAATGGTCCCGAAGGAGCTCACTGATGAACAAAAGCAAATTAGAACTAAAGGTCTTTACCAAGACCTTTTTGAGAGGCAAGACAATGATTTGGGCTATGTTATCACTGATGATGAAACACGGGTGTACCAACACGACCCTGAAACAAAGCATCAAAGTGCACAATGGAAGTCATCCAATTCTCCACGACCAAAAAGTTCCATCAGTCCAAATCAAGAGTCAAAACAATGTTGCTTTCTTGATATAAGAGGGATTATTCATTATGAATTTATAGCAACTGGACAAACAGTTAACCAAGTTTATTGTTTGGAAGTGCTGAAAAGGCTGCATTAAAAAGTTAGAAGAAAACGACCTGAAATTTTCTCCAACAATTCACAGCTCTTGCATCACAACAATGCACCAGCTCACATGGCACTGTCTTTGAGGGAGTTTTTAGCCAGTAAACAAATAACTATATTGGAACACCCTCCCTACTCACCTGATGTGGCCCCAATGACTTCTTTCTCTATCCAAAGATAAAGGAAATATTGAAAGGAAAACATCTTGATGACATTCAGGACATCAAGGGTAATACGACAACAGCTCTGGTGGCCATTCCAGAAAAAGAGTTCCAAAATTGCTTTGAAGGGTGGACTAGGCACTGGTGTCAGTACATAGCTTCCCAAGGGGAGTACTTTGAAGGTGACCATAGTGATATTCAGCAATGAGGTATGTAGCACTTTTTCTATTTTATTTTATTATTATTTTTTTTTAGCTGAGCCATCCTGCCACCTGTTGTCAGCTCATTGGCAGCTCAGCTCAGGCGGGACTTGAACCACTATTGCTCAGAGCTCACACTCTTGAGCGAGCTCTTAACCAACTGAGCCACTCAGCCAGCCCCCATAGCACTTTTTCTAGGATGAGTTTGCAAACTTAATTGTCCGACCTCGTACACACCTTGAAGACATGGACCAAGTCTTACACTTTTCTGTCCCATAAAAGGGGGTCTAATCCTCTCTGCCACCCCTAAGTGGCCATCAGAGCATTGCCTGAGGTGTTCTGTTTGCATAACAACCCACAAGACCTAAAGTAAAATGTTAACAAGGACACTGGGACAGGCAAGCTTCCTCTAGAGTCCTGAGATAAATGCTGTAGCACACAGGTAGATACACTTCAACAGGGAAGGCTTCTCAGTGAGCAGGGACATCATTCAGTGGAAGGAGAAAGTTTAAGTCTCAAGATTCTGTCCTGAAATGCCAATAATTGTCAGTGTATTGGTCGGGTTTGTGAAGGACCCAGCATGGTGCTACTCAGGGTCCCCTAGCCTGATCTCAGAAAACTGCCCCCACCTTGAAATCCTAACATTGGTGAGGGGAGTGCTCCTAGGGAGCAGGGGCCAGAGTCGGGGAGGGAAAGAGTCAGGGAGGGAAAGGAGGTATACCAGGTCTTTGTTAAGAACCCCCAGATGGGAGAAATGGCAAGAGGCAGCCACATTTTCTGGTTACCAGTTAGACCACAGGAGCCTTCCAGGACCCTTGCAGGGGAAAAGAAGAGCTGTGGATGGAGGAAACTTAGGGTTCCAGAAAAAAAAAAGTGCTAAGAGAGGAAGCCAAGGAGTCAGAAATCACTGGTCTGGCCTGCGTTTTAACGATTTGACCAACAGTTAGTCACACCATATCCCTTAACCCCAGGCTCTTCTTCTATAAGATAAACAAAATAGGTCCTAATATAGGCTCGCTATAGAGATGAAAGGAGATTGCTTGTCCACAGCCCCTGATCCATAGTAAGTATTCAATACATACAAATACTATTATCACCCCCGAGATAGGAACTGAGGACCACAGTCAGTTTCCCTCCCTGTTGCAATGTGGTCTCCTCACCTGAATGTTTGTCCCCAGGCTGGTGTGGCCAGGGAATTCCAGGTTTTATGTGGCTGGCTTGTAATGCTGAATACAACACCTAAGCCTCACCCCCACCCTCTGCCTTTAAACTAACGGCTCGTACGCTCACATACTAAGGGAGAAATTCATTGAGCAGCCTCTACGTGCCAGCCATTTTCTCATATGACCCATACAACACCTTGCAACCTTGACAGTGCCACTTTTCAGGTGAACTATGAAACTCAGATCAGATTAGTAATTCTCCTGAATGGTCACACATCAAATGGCCAAACTGGATTCCAGCCCACGGTCTCAGCACTCTCATCCCCTAATACTAGCCATAAAAATGGAAACCTCACCTTTAGGAGGGAGCAGTTACCAGAGACATAATGTCTCTCCTTGGAAGCCACTCTACCCACATCCTTCCCACCAAGGACTCTCTGTTGAGACCCTGGCCAGCCAGCAAACAATTGGGTTTGATTCTTCTTAAAGCCCTTTCCAACCCATGAACCCTCTATGGAGAAAGACAGTATAATATAACACAGTCATTAAAACTGATTCCAGAGCCAGACAGCCTGGGTTCAAATCCTGACTCCACCACTTAGCAGCTGTGTGACCTTGAGCAAGGTGTTTAGCTTTCTGTACCTCAGTCTCTTCCTCTGTATAACGGGGCAATAATAGTAATCTATCTGATAGGTTGCTGTGATGATAATGGCGTCCATACACATGTTGACACATAGTAAACGCTCAGTACATTTAACAACTGTTATCACAAGTCAATTTTACAATACTTGGATGAGGTTGTGTTGTTGTTTTTTTCAATCTCCTTGAGCAAATGAAGGAGCTGAGGCAGAGAACAGTTACTGTCATGCCCACGATCACCCAGCTCATCAGAGGCATGGCTAGGAGTAGAAAGAAAGGTCTCCGAGTCCTCATCCGGGATTCGCTCTTCTCCTGCTCACTGAACTGAGAGGCCAAAGAAGCCACTAAGCTGTTGATGCAAGGCATAATCTCCTCTCCCCTCTCCCACAGTCTGCCCTGTCACATGAACCACAATGAAGTCACCACAAACATCCATTTATTTATAAACCTACAACGCTAACCTCTTCACTTAAAAGCCTCTTGGAAACTTGCTGGTTAAAAGCATTTCAGATTCTGTCAGAGAAACAAGCTCCCACTGACATCTTGTCTCCATATGCCTTTGAAAACAGTGTTCAGAGCCCCCTAATCCCTCACCAAGGGACGTTCCCTGCACTCCATTCTTCTAAGGTTTCCACATTTGGGCGTGGGTATGCTCTGAAAGCTTTCTCTTTTGAAAAATTCCCGTGCTTTGAGTCATGGCAAAATCTGAGGGGAATGAATGCTGCCAAAGGTTTCAACGTTTACATAAGCTCTTAATCAGCCCTCCAGTTCATTGCAGTGTGACATATGGACTACAGTTGTGTCCAGGCAAAGGAACGGGGTCTTGGAGTCTGCTGTTTTGACTTAGAGAACACAGACAGACTTTGCAAAACTGCTCCGTGAATGGTGTGTGGGCCTTAGGAACAAGTTCCAGCTTCTCCCTTTCTAAGAGTTCGCTCTTGCACTGTGTTCTTGTTTATTCAGTCATTTAGTAAACGCTTATTGATTTGATTATTTATGGGGACCATACTAAGTGTTGAAGTTACAATAATAAGTCAAACAGATGTGATCTCTGGCTTCATGAATCTTAGAGTCTAGATAGGACAACAGATCCTAATCAAAATAAAGGGTACTATGACAGTGTTTGGCAGGGGGACAAAAACTGG
>NW_017732057.1:158618-163256 GCF_001890085.2 Hipposideros armiger | reverse complement strand
GGTCAGAGTTTTCAACAACGCAATACAGCAAGTTGCCTGCGGGCAGGAGCTGGGTCTTTCTGGCTCTGCTTGGTTTTCTGGTGTCTGGCCACGACCAGAGCTCATCCCAGGGGTAGGGAGTGACTCCCCTCTCCAAGCTTCCGGACCATCGCCCCCCAGCTCATCGTAGCTGACACTTCTATAACACCTACTGCATGCCAGGTACAGTGGAAGCACTTCATGTGTATTAGCTCATTTTCATCTTTATCACAACCTGTGAAATAAGTACTATTATATTTTTCCTTTCCCTTTTAGAGACAAAGAAAGTGAGTTACAGAAATGGTGATAGCTTGGCTGAGAACACTCAGTAATAAGTGGCCCAGCGAGGATTCCAACCCAGGCAGGCTGGGGTCTGACCACTAGAAACTACTATTCCTCTTGCTAATAGGCCACATGAACCTCTCCTTCCATCTCCAGGAAAACGTGCATCGCTTTTCTCCTCCAGCCTGCACAAATGCCTGTATCTCTTCCTGTACATTGGTCCACCCCACAGCCTAACCTCAGCTTCCCTTTCGCTCCCTCTTGTCCATCCTCCAGGACTCTGGTCAGGATCCACTGCCCCTCTTTGTGCATTGCCCAAAAGTTCCCTTCCCAGCATTCACCACACAAACTGGGTATTTCAACTGCTGCTGCACTTGCCTGCCTCCCACACTGGGCAGGGCCCAAGCTGTCCAGGCAGCACCACAGCCACAAGGCCTGGGACCTGGCGGGAGCACTATCATTACTATGAAATGAGTAGATAAATAAGTGAATGAATACTGAATAATTCTTTTTTGTACCCCACTGTGCTTGGCACATAGCAGGCCTCACTTAACGTTGCTGAATGAATAACTGGGGATAAAGTCTTTTTAAAAAAAAAAGAGAATTTATTTTTTTCTTTTGGCTGTTTTTTTTTCCCCCTCCCTCTTTGTTTACAAAGCCCAAACAAAGATGACAGAATTACAAAGATCAAGGGTGAGGCCGTTGGTTTATAGGAAAGGTAAAGGAAAGTGAAAATCCAGGAATTTTCTTCCAGTTTCAATATGAAAATACACACACACACACACACACACACACACACACACACACACACACACACGAAGAGTTGGACAATTAAGTTCGAGAACTTTCCACCATGTAAGTGCACAGTGGCAAGTTCATGAACTTAATTGTCTGAACCCTGTGGTGGGTGGGTGGGTGTGTGTATCCTGAGGACTGTCATTAACCCTTCAGGCATTTAAGTAGCCTGGGCTTTGCCCTCCTGCACTTATCTCTGTCTGTCTCTCCTGGAGCTCAGAGCCCACAGCAGCTGGCCCAGGGACTCTGCCCAGAGTACAGGAGGCCCCGAAAGGAGCGAGGAAGCTGGCATGAGCTGTGATTGTTCCTGAACCGCAGGGACAGTGGCTGTTCTGGGCACTTCAGGAAGTACTTGCTCCTAGAGGCCCTTCCAGCTATTGTTGTTCAGGCCAGGCCTGCTGGGCTGGCACCAGGACAGGCTGCCCCCTCCAGGCCAGGGGTGTGTCCAGGGCACTGGGGGCAGGAAGGTGAAAGGCAGGGGTCAGCGAGGGGTACTCAAGCAAGGAAGGACTTCTGGGCTTGAGCTCTCCTTTCTTTAAGCTGTTAGTGCCAGGAGCTGCCTGTCTCTGGGTTTAGTTCTGTCTCCTCTAGCCATGCACAGCACTGATTCAAGATAAGCCTGATGCTGCCGGTGATGTCATGGCCGGGCCAGCGAGAACTCCCCAGTACCATAAAAGTAGCATGGGTGCTGAAATTGGGACGTCAGGCCTGAACACTGGCTCAGCCTCTCCCGGTGCGCTTGGACACTTCTGCACCTCCTCTTCATCTTCCTCTTCCTCTTGCATATGAAAGAATGCTAACCAGCTTGAGGCGTTATGAGGATGAGCTGAGCTAAGACTGATGACCTGTCAGGTACACAATGGCAGTGGGAAAATGCTAGTTTCCTTCCTTGTCCTGAGCAGCTGGACAAGGGCAGGGGTGTGGGGACGTCACGTTTCCCTATAGTCCTCCCTATCACAGGCTGCGGGCCTGGGTACTACACCCACTGCAGCCTGAATTCTCCTGACAGCTGCGCTGCTTCTCTGCTTGGCCTTGCCCATGACTCCTATTTGAATGAAGAAAAGCCTCTGCTCTGCTCCAGTCATTAAAAACTAACAAGAATGATGCAATGTGTGGCTCTCACAGCCACCAGCCATGGAGAAAGTCCAGGCTGCCAGATGTCTACCCCACACCCATGCCAAGATTGCAAATCTATGCCGTCCTATTCCCATGAATCCTCAGTAACTCCCATGCCACTGCTTCACCTGGCAGCCATTCTGCCAACCCCTTATCTCATGACAAAGGCCACCGATCAGGCCTCTGAGGCACAAAATTGGCTGCAGGCAGGGAAAGTCCCTGCAACCTGAACTTTCATAACAATAACAGTGATGCTAATTGAGCACTATGTTCCTGACACTGTCCTAAACTCTTTTTTTGTTTGTTTTTTGGTTTTAAGATTTTATTGGGGAATTGGGGGAGGGGAACAGCGTTGGGGAATCAGGGAAGGGGAACGGACAAGTTGCTGTCCTTTTTGTTCTTCAGTCTAGTTGTGGAGGATGTTGCTTCACTGGCTCATGTTGGTATTATCATTGTGCTCTTCCCAGGTGAGGCAGTCGTTCGCTGGCCACTGGGCGGCTGCTCACAGTACCTCACGGTAGCCCACTGCAGCAGGGGCTGCAGCCTACACCGTAGCTGACGACTCATGGCAGCCCAGCTCCAAGTTGAGCTGTTGTTCACCATCTTAGCTGTAGAGGGCACAGCGTCACTGGCCCACATGTGGGACCCAAACCGAGGCCCTGCTGCTCAGAGCTGGCGTCCCAAGCCAACTCCTAACCAACGTGCCACTCAGCCGGCCCTTCTAAACTCTTCACATGAGCTCATTTAATCTTCACCAACAGACGTATTTTGAGGTAGGTACTCTTCATTCTAAAAAAGAAGAAACTGAGTCTGGGGCAGCGACGTCAGCATCATGGCCGCGTAAGAGAGCCCTCCTTTCTCTTCCCCTCTTTTTAACAACTAATTATACATCCATCCTCAAACAAAAGCACCTCGATGGGAGCTGTGAGACCCAGCACCATCCTCCAAGGGGCCCAGGAGGACTCTCGTCCACCTGTGCGTCTGAAAATAGGCAGACACCTCAGTAAGGGCTGTGGAAACTGAGTCTCAGAGAGTTTAGCCACTGGCCCAAAGCCACAGAATTAATGAGTCACAGGTAAAATTTAAACCTATTTTTGCAGCTGCTACATCTGATATTTTTTGTGTTCCCATGATGCCACTGACTCCCAAACCAAATGAAACTGGGAGCCTGGACTCTTTCAGAGCAACCCTGCAAAATAAAATTTCCCCCAGCAAACTCAACTTTTAAAACCCCAAACTAAGTCTGATGAGCAAAGCAGGGGCCTGGGTGTTCTTCAAAGGGGGAGAAGGCAGGAAGCGTGAAGTGGTCGGTCTTCTCCTGGCCACAGGCCAGGAGTGTGATCCTGGACCAGCCACTGTGGCATCAGGCAAGAGCCCTCTCAACGCTGGCATTCCAGGGTCCCATGAAACAGCTACCATGTATTGAGCATTCCCTGGATGCCAGGTGCTGGGCTGAGGATTTGATGTCATCACAAAATAAGCGTAGCTATTTGCCAGGCTCTGCTATAAGTTCTTTCCCATGCATTATCTCATTTAATCACCAGAATAACCCTGGGACAGGTAGTACTATCCTCTGCCCCTTCTAGGAAACTGAGATTCAGAACAATGATACAAATTCACCCAGTCACCCAGCCAATAAGTGATGTGGGTGGGACTTGAACTCAACTTGGCTGACTCCAAAACCCATGATTTTCATGATGAGACTACTTAAAGCGCCTCCTCCACCTCAGGCAGGAACAGATGCCAGGAACAGGCACTGTTGTTTTTCGCTTATCCCACTGCCTGTCCATCTGCAGTTGCTTTTTTTACATTCCAATCATCAATCACAGCATGACTTAAACAGGTCAGGGAGAGGGGGTCCCCCAGCTTCCCAGGCCTGGCTACAGCAGCCCGCTGCCCAGAGTCCTTCCCATGGGCCCATGGCGACATCTGGAAAAGCCCTATCTTTGAAAATAAACTGATCTGGTTGAGGGGGGAGGTCCCCCTTGTTTATTTAGTCACAGCCCCAAGGCTGAACTGGTGGCCTGGCAGCTCCCAGTATTTTCTCTGAGCTGAAAAGCCAACTCCAAGGGTTCAGTCAAGCAGGTTGGGAAACTTGAGAACCACGGAAACATCAGGGAAAATTCCACGAGCAGTTGCCTGTGGTGCAAGGACTATATAGCCCAGAGTTCCTTCTCCCAGGGATAACTCACAAGCAGCCCCGGCTTTCCCCACAAACTAAGTAAACCAAGAAATTCTAGGAAGCAGGCCCAAGCAAGCTGGCTTCTCCTGGAAGGAGGGGGGTGGGGGTAGGGGGCAAGGCCCAGGAGACATATGTCTCAGGGCAGAGGGTCACTCAGAGGTCACTGACCTGCAGGCCAGGCCAGATCTCACAGGCCCGGGCACAGAGCCCACTAATCCTCTAGGCTCTACTGCCCCAGCTGACTG
>NW_017732057.1:153399-154367 GCF_001890085.2 Hipposideros armiger | reverse complement strand
CCAATTCCCCAGCACTGTTCCCTTCCCCCCAATACCCCAATAAAAACCTTAAAAAAAAAAAGAACACCTTTCTGTGAGGTCACTCATGACCACCACGTTCACCACGCTGCACTAACTGGGCTTCACCCCCTGAAAACAGTTTCTAACGTTCATATAGCACTTCTTTATCAACTGAAATTTCAAACAAACAAGCAATAATTTCTGGGACAAAACTGCTTTTCATGGTGCGGACATGATAAGAGTTCCACTTTTTACCCTAAGGACTACTCTTAACCCCATCCTGTGTGTTTTGGGCTGCACGAGTCACCAAGTGTTTGCTTAACTGTACAGGGACATATCTAGACATCACTGGGTACATGCTCATTGGCCTTCGGTCACAGTCGTGTCATTTCATTCTGGACTGGGGAGAGACAGCTGGCTCTGAAGTCACAAGCATCTGATTTCAAATCCCAGCTCAGCCATTTTAATTCTTCACGATCTGAATCAAGTCCTCTACACTTCCTGGGCCTTGGTTATCCCATCTACAAAATGGGGCTAGTACTATCTATCTTGAAAAATCATTATAAGGCTCAAAAGAAATAACATCTGTAAAAAACAGCTTGCATATAGTACGTTCTCTATCAATTTAATTCTTTCCCCCTTACTTCTCACACCAGGGGAAAGAAATACTATTAATAAAAGACAAAAGGAAGGAAAGGGGAGGAGAAGGGAGGGGAGGGAAGGGAGGAGAAGGGAAGAAAGAAAGAAAGAAAAACCCATAGTCCAAACCCCACTTCCCTCAAGATTTACTATGATTCTACCTTAATTTCCTAATCTCACCACCCATGCCCTAAACCTCACACTCCGGTCCTTGTGCTAAGACAATGAAAGCCTTCTCCTTCCCCTGTGTCCATCAGGGTGGCTCTTAAGTGTATGCTGGAGATCCACCTTGTGAAGTCCCTACAAATGCTTTCGGCCACATGCCCATG
>NW_017732057.1:129775-152049 GCF_001890085.2 Hipposideros armiger | reverse complement strand
GAGGAATGATTAGGAACAAATTATTTGAATCTGAACTCTGACTTGGCCATTTAGCTGTGTGACCTAGGGAAAGTGGCTTAACCTCTCTGGGCTATGTCTTTGTCCAGTAAGATGAGAATAATGATACCTATAATGTGGTCATGGGCATTAAGCAAGTTAATACACATAAAGCAGTAAGAAGAATATTATGCACCTAGTAAACACTCAGCACATAATGGCTACTATCTATCACCTTTTACAGAGCCTGAAACAGAGGTTCAAGGGGGTTATTCATTTATCCAAGTTCGCATGCTGGTGAGTGGCAGGCGCAGAATTTAAATCCGAGTCCAACTGTCTCCACAGCCGATGGTAGGTTCATCCCACTACTCTTTATCACATACTTGGAAAGAAAATATTCAGGGCCTTTTGTACGCAGAAAACATGGAGCCAAAGAAAGTGGGGCCTGGGCTTTAGGGAAAGGGATGGTATTTCTGGCAGATCTAAGAAAGACAGAAAAGGGGGACTGATTTGGGGAGAAAGACAGTCAGTTACATTATGGCGTCAGCAGCTAACTCTGCAAATAAAACAACCATGTTTTAGGCCATATTACTGCCTGTGAGTACAGCTGGCATTCAAACCAGTTTGAAACCCCCTGTGGGAGACTTCCAGACGCTCTGTTTAAATTCTGATGCAGGGAGGGGTGAAGAGGGGATTTGGGGCGGCTGTGTTTTTCTGTGGAGCTGGTTTTCCTGTGCACAGACCCTCCCTGGGGTCCAGCCCTCGGGGAGGCATCGCTGCAAAGCACTAAAGCAAACACACTTGTGCCTTTATGCCAGAACCAATACCTTCAGTTCACAGAATGTGAAATCCTGGCACATGGAAACAAAGCAAACGTGAGGGAAGGCAGCGGACTGGGCGGCCACGGCGGGGCAGGGCATTCAAAGGATTCCTGTGACTATCATCAGCTACGGGATTAGCCATGATTAATTTTTCTTTGGAGTGTTTGCTTGAACATTGGGCATATATGGCTTTGGTGATTAGAGAAGAAGTTGTTGAAACAAAACAGCTAAAAACCTGCATGTGGTCACCTCTGGGCTGTGGGGATTACTGGTGATTATGTTTCTGCTGCTTTCTTTTGTGTGTTTTCTGTTTTACTACATTTTCTGCTTTGAACGGGTAATGCTCTCGGATCTCAAAGAAAAAAAGAACAAACGTTACTCAAAGTCAAACAAGAACGATTTGACATGTGTGTGAGCTCTAAGCCACCGAGGCCTCCCTGGCTGGTCACAACATGTTACAGGCGGAATTAGGCAATGTCCTCCATTAGTGAAGAGAAAGTAAGTGTGAAACCTGCCATGGGGTGGTCAGTCTCCCAGGGGTATCAGGCACAGGTAATTCATTCCACCAGCACCACCAAATTGAGAGGCGGGTGCATTGTGTTGTTGCTGCTGCTGTTCAACTGACTAGCTTGATTATTTTTTTACCAAAAAAAATAATAATAATGGGTTCCCACCCAATCAAAATTCATGTTGTGTTAATTGGCTCCATTCTTCAAACCAGGAAGGAAATGTTTAAGTTCCCCAGAGAAAACTTAGAGGGCCGTTGATTCAAATGTGAACATATATGGGCTCCTGGGGATATAACTTCTGCCAGGAAAGAACAGACTGGCCCAAAGTCAGTGGTGTCATTTTTGTGTTTGTGTTTCTTCTCTGGGAAGAAGGAAAAGAAGGGGATGAGAGGGGAGGGGAGGGGAGGATGGGAGGGGACGAAGGAGAGAAAAGGGATGAGCTATGAAAATAAGGAGAGTATTGTTGACAATTAGAATACAACAGCAATATCTAGAACAGAAGAGGCCTCACTGGAGGGGCTAGTGGAGGAATGATTAGGAACAGACCATTGGAGTCTGAACTCCGACTTCCACTTCGCTGTATGACCTAGGGCAAGTAGCTTAACCTCCTCTGGGCCAATTTCTTTGTCTAGTAAAATGAGAATAATATTACCTATAATGTAGTCGTAAGCATTAACTGAGTTCATACACACAAAGCAAAAAAATGGCTCCTTCTACACACACACACACACACACCCCCAATCATTTTCCAATGAAAACTCTAAGCCAAGAGTAGTTAAGTAATCTGCCCATTTCAAACAGTTACATGATAGAAGCAAAATTAGAAGCCAAATTTCTCACTTCCGGGCCTGGCCCACTTTAAGCTCTACACGCTGTGTCTTCAGGTGCAGGGAAGCATGTGGGGCCTACCCAGTGTATTATAAAAGCCTTGACTTTTAAAGGAATATGTAGATGATGCCCTAGGAATATTCCTTCAAAAATAGTTCTCTCAAAAGAGGTGGATCAAGGAAGGCTGGTGGAAAGAGGGGCCTAAACCAACTGTGGAACTCAAACTGCCTTAAGTAATAAAGGGAATTCTGTTGCACACGCCATGTTATGGACACCTTCAGAGGCTTGTTGCCAATGGCTAAATTTAATTACCAAAGGTCCAGTTTCTCTCCATTGTCTTGCTCCGCCTTTGGCAGTGTCATCTTCCTCCTACAGCTCACTGTCCCTGTGGCCCTAACTCAGAAACCCTCAGAACAGATTTCTTCCCTTCCCTGGGTCTCAGTTCCCTGATGGGGTTGGTCAGTGAATGAGGTCTAAGTGCCCTTCCACTTCTCACAGTGTTTTCAAAAGGTGGACCACAGCCATCTGTCTGCATCAGATGGCCACTTAGAGTGTCTTGTTCCATCACCATGCAGTTCCTACGCCCTAGCTCGACCCCACTAAATTGTAATCGCAATCTCAGAGGAGCACAGGAATCTGTAGTTCCAACCAGCTCGCCCAGAATAGCCTTGTGCCCATTGAAGTTTGATAAACATTTGTTCCTAAGGCAAGGGAGTCTAGAACAGAGAGCGACCCATGGCTGGTGAGCCCGATCCTGCCTGAGAGTTAAGAATGTTTTCTACATTTTCAAAGGGTTGTCTACAAAAAAAAAAAAAAAGAAAGAAAGAAAGAAAAAGAAAATACACAAAGAAGAATATGAAACAGAGATCTTACATGGCTCACAAAGGCGAAAATATTTACTACCTGGCTCGTTACAGAGCAAAGTTTGCCAACCCCTGGCCTAGAATAATGAGGTCATTGGATGGTGAAAAGAAAGGCGGGGGGTGGATCTGAACAGTTTATAGGGCTGATGAGGCCAAGAATTCCTGGGAGCAGGAGTTTTCAATGTTCCATCAGCCCCATGGAGAATCAAGCATAGAAAAAAATAAAATGTGCTCAAGTTCTGGAATTTCGTTTAAAAAACATCTTTTGCAGAAGACCTCCTGCAGTTTCTGGATGGGCCACCCAATGTCTAGAATTGACATAAGGGCCAGTCGGGGAAAAAGTTTAACCCCTACACCGAAAGCCACCCATTATCAGCTCTCACTGGTACCACGGGGAACATTTTGGGACCACCTGGTTGTGGCTTCTTTCTATCTCTACCCCCCAACCACTGGGCAAACACCAACCAGCTAAAGATAGGGCACTCAGAGAGCCATCCTGGGTCACGAGGTAATTTCCCAGGGGCTTGACCAGGAAGAGATTGCAAGTCCTTCTCAGACCCTGGGCAAAAGAGGCTGTGTTAGGAGCAACAGTGGGCAAGCCCATGGCTTTGAGTCAGAGTGACCCAAGGTCAAGTTCTTCCCCTGAACTCACTCTGTGACTTTAGACCTGCACTGTCTAAGACAGTAGCCACCGGCCCTGTGTCATTATTTATATTTAAATCCTTAAAATAAGATGTAAAATTCAGTTCCTCTGTCACACTAGTCACACTAGCAGTCACTAGTCAGCTCACTATCTACACGTGGCTAGTGGCTATCACACCAGACTGTGCGGATGCACTGCCACCATCATAGAAAGTTCTACCAAACAACACTGATGTACACAATCTCTGACAGTCGTTTCAAATCCATCCTCTGGCTATCTTTCCACCACACTACGGACCTGTTAATCTAGACTTCATTGCCTTGGGATGAAGTCTATCCAAGCCTCAACTTGCTTATTTATAACACGGGCATAATAATATATCTACCTGTCAGGGCTGTTGCAAGAATCCCAGAAGATAGAACAGGTAGAGTGATTGGCACAATACCTGGCACACAGAAAATGCTCAATAAATGGCTCTTACTGTTATTGTGGGCAAAATCCCATGCTCAATTATTGCTAATACTCTCCCCTCTTCCTCTACACCAGGGGTTTTCAAACTCTTAACAGGCGTAAGACTCACCTGCAGGACCTGTTAAATCCCAGATTGCTGGGCGAGACCTACCTCAAGAATGCCTGATTCAGTAGGCCTGGGAGTCCAGTAATTTGCATTTCTAACAAGTTCCCAAGTCTTGTTGATGTGTCAGTTCTGGGAACCACACTTTGAGAACTGCTTCTCTAGATAGCTCTTCCAGAGCCATTACTGCCTCTTCGTCAGGGAGTTGCTATCTCTGCGTGAATGTTGTTCTTTCCCGAACATACCATGCTAAATTATCCACCTGCCTTCAGACAGGCTATCACATCCACTCCCAAGAGCCGCTTTCTCTGCCAGTTTTCCAACCCGATTCAGACTCTGATAAACCTAGCCACCAGCTGCCCTCCGACTCTCCACCCCCAAGTTTGTCACTCATTTCTCTCCACGGCTTCCTACATTGTGCTTATTGTTTGCTGAGTTTGCTATTTGTTTCCCTGTCTGCATTTCCTAAAGTGTAGGCGTTCCACAGGTGGTACCTGAGGCCACTTTTTGTGCTATATCAATAATTTTAGATGGTACAAAGAGAAACAAACTACACTGAACCACAAGATCAGGAAGTGACTGCTTTCAGTTTTTCCTAAGTTCTGATGACATCAGGGCCCCAGTCTGGGGCTGATGTGTCCTCAAGCCCCTTGCTGATAGCCCTCCAGCCCAGAGCCTGAGTCAGGTAACTCAGTCATCGTCGTCGTCATCGTTGTGGTTGTTGTCATCTTTGTCGTCATCATCATCATCATCATCATCATTACCATCATCACTATCATCAAGACAATGGCAATATAAATCTGAATAGTGCTTTCTGGGTGCCAGACAGTGTTCTAAGGGCTTTACATATATTCTTTAGACATATAACTAATTAATTACATTAATCCTCACAACCCTATGAAGTAGATAGAACCATGATTCCCTGTTTTCAGATGAAGAACCTGAGGCACAGAGAGGTTATGTGACTCACTTGTGGTCACACAGCTGGAGAGTGGGAGAAACAGGATTCGAACCTAGGCAGAGTATCCAGAGTGTGTGCCCTTAACCACAGTGGTACTGAGCTAGAGTTTCACAATACTGTTTTGTTTTACCCTTGTCTTCTATGTTAGGCAAGTATACTAACTTTCTATTTAGAGGTTGTTGTTTTTTTAAAGTATCTTTTGTTATATGTTATATATCAATTATACCTCAATTTAAATAAATAGGTAAATTTAAATTTTAAAAAAGTCTCTTTTTTACCTGAATTAATGTCTAGTTTAAAAAAAACAAAAATAAAAAGTGAGGCAAGTTAAAGCAGAAATATTTAGCAGCAGTAGTAGAGCTGGTTCTTAGATGTGAGAGCAGCTGTGAAGATGGTATATGCTGACTGATATTTGAGGTAACCAGTCCAAGCAGACTGTGAGCTTCTCAGGGGCAGGATCTTGTCAGTGTCAGCCAGGGCCCAGCCAGGGAACAGATGGCACACTCAAAGGCTTCATTGGAAAGAGTGGAATGAAAATGTGCACGCAGGCAGGAGAAGACAATGGCAGGAGGGAAGGACATGTCACGGACTAGCCACAGAGGGAGGCTGTTACTACCCAAGGAGGGACGAGAGGAGACAATGGCATTACCAGAGTATGGCGAGAGCAAGAGAAAGCTGTTACCGGGAAAGGGAGGTCAGCAGACAGAAGCTGTAGCCAAAGGAGAACAAGCTATGAACAGAGAGAGGGCTGGCCCGTGTCCCTCCTGACCTCTGATCTCCATCCTGCCAGTCCCTGCCATAGACGGACTCCATCAGGAGGCCAGCGGGCAAAGAGCCTGATGATGCCATCAATACAAGTCAACCTCCTAGGTGCCGAGCAGGACAGAGGAAAGCAGAAATGAATCTGCAGCAGCCCCCAAAGAATAGCCAGCGCAGCACGATAGCTGGCGCCGTGCAGTGCACACAGGGTGCTGCTTTGAATTGAACTGAACCAAATGGAGAAATTGGTTGCGAGTAAAGCATGCTGTGTGGTAAAGGCAACTGGAGCCTGGCCCTCTAAGATTTCACTCCCAGCTTATCTGGGAGAGTGCGTCATCAGATTTCAGTGACCTCTTGGGGCCTGAGTCACACACATGCAGGAGGAACTGAATTGCTGGTGCATGTAAAGAGCTTCAAGCTGTAATTGTATCCTCCACCTCCTCAGAGTGTCTAGACTAGATTGTGAGAGCTGGAACAAAATAAAACAAAACAAAAAAAATACAAAAGACTGCAGCTTTCTGTGGCCCTTGGACACATGGGAATTGTGGCCAAGGCCCTTTTCCCAGGGTACACGGGCGCATCAAGTCCCCAGGAGGAGCAGCCGTCTGAGGCTGAAGGACAATCACAAAAAGAGAAAGGAGGTGCCCCATCTAAGAGCCTCAGAAGGAAAGAGGGTCCTGCGAAGCACTGGCAGTAAGAATACAAAGCGATGCTTCTGATGCTCCCCAGAAAAAGTTTTCATGTGACTTATTATTAGCAATATTAATAGTAATGCTTCCTACTTATCACACATTCATTATGTGCCATATACTGTGCTAAGCATCGTGCACACTTGACTGCATTTCATCTCCGCAACCACCCTACGGAGTAATATTAGCCCTATTTTTAAAAAGAGAAAACAACACTTAGAAAGACAAAGACAACCCGATTTTAGTTATAACGGGTTGGACATTCATTATGTGCCTGGCACCATCTTGGGTGCTTATATCAGGGCTGTGTACCACAGTGGTTGTCAAAGTGAGATTTGTGGTCTCTATGGGTACCCAGGACCCTAACAGGGGATCCCCAAGGTCCAAAGAAAATTCACAATTACATTAAGACATTATTTTCCTTTTCCAATGTGTTTACATTGTGAAAAAAGCTCTTTGGGTCCCTCAGTAATTTTTCAAAGTATAAAAGGGTCCTGAAGCCAGAATGTTTGAGAATCATTAATATATCAGAATTTCACCAGTGCAATGAAATCCCAGAAGTAAGAGCTTTTCAGGAGCCATGAGGCCCAGATAGAAAAGCAGTTGTTGGCTCCAGATCTCCAGAAAAAAAATAATCAGTGTAAAAATTAATCAACTTTTAATTAAATACCTACAAAATGTACCAACATGCCAGCTTCATCCCCTGTTAAATTTAGTATGCATAAAGGATTTCATTCCATCGAATACAATTTACAGGTTCAGTTTTCTCACTTTGCACACTCCCCTGAGAATACATGGTGATTGTCAGGAACTCATAGCCAATCATAAATTAAATGAGTAACATAGTACCAAATAATTTCTAAAGCACAAATATAAAATCCCTTACAAAATTTCATAAAACAGAAAGTATATTTAACGTGGGATACAGGCACAGCTGGTATGTTTGATAAGTTGTATGGTGGGGACTTTAGAACTCAGAATATGTAGGGCTCACGAAGGTCCTGTTTTCAAACACAGCATCGCATTACCTTTCAATTACATCCCTCCTGAAACATTTCACGGACAGGAGATAATTTCACCAGACAAAGGCCATGTCTTCACCAAGCGAAATACCTTCCCCTGACCTTTGGCAGGACTAGGGAAGAGAAGCACATAATGAAAATACAATAAACCAGTCAGCAAAGGAACAAAATCACAGAGGAAAGAGAGAGCAGGCGCTCTGTTGTTTGGGTCTGGGGATGGCACAGCTGGCCAGGCCTCTGCCTCCTGGACAGCAGTGGTTACCACCACTCTCACACGGACTCTCATCATGAGGTGTGAGCAAGGCGGAGCTGATGGCTTAGAAGAGTGCTGGCAGTTTTATTTTATTAACCTTTTCAAAGAACCAGCTTTTTGTAGCACTCATTTTTTTCTATTGTCTTTCTGTTCTCTGTTTCATTTAGCTCTGCTCTAATTTTTATTATTTCCTTTCTTCTGCTGACTTTGGGTTTGATTTGTTTTTCTTTTTCGAGTTCTTTAAGGTGTAATGTTAGGTTGTTTATTTGGGATTCTTCTTGTTTCTTGGGACAGGCCTATAATGATATAAATTTCCCTCTTATTGCTACTTTGGCTGTGTCCCAATAATTTTGATAGGATGTAAAAGAATGAAACTAGACTGCTATCTGTCACTATATACCAAAATTAACTAAAAATGGGTCAAAGACCTAAACATAAGGCCTGAAACAATAAACTGCATAGAAGAAAGCATAGGTACTAAACTTATGGACCTTGGGTTCAAAGAGGATTTTATGAATTTGACCTCAAAGGCAGAAGTAAAAGAAAAAATAAATGAATTGGACTATATCAAACTAAAAAGCTTTTGCACAGCAAAAGAAACCATCAACAAGACAAACAGGCAACCAACCGAATGGGAGAAGATATTTGCAAACAACACCTTTGATATGGGGCTAATATCCCAAATACATAATGATCCCATACAACTCAACAACAACAAAAATAACAATCCAATTAAAGAATGGGCAGATGACCTGAACAGACACTTCTCCCAAGAAGACATACAAACGACCAACAGATAAATGAAAAAATGCTCAACTTCACTAGCTATAAGGTAAATGTAAATAAAAACCACAATGAGATATCTCCTTGCATCAGTTAGAATGGCTATCATCAACAAGACAAATAATAACAAGTGTTGGAGAGGCTGTGGAGAAAAAGGAACCCTCATACACTGTTGGTGGGAATGCAGACTGGTGCAGCTGCTATGGAAGACAGTGTGGAGGGTCCTCAAAAAATTAAGAATAGAATTACCATATTACCCAGCAATCCCTCTCCTGGGTATCTACCCATGGAATCTGAAAATATTAATTTGTAAAGATTTATGTACCCCGATGTTCACTGCAGCAGTATTTTCCATGGCCAAGACATACAAACAACCAAAGTGTCCTTTGATAGATGACTGGATAAAGAAGTTGTGGTATATATATATACAATGGAATACTATTCTGACATAAGAAAAGATAAAATACTGCCATTAGCAACAGCATGGATGCATCTGGAGATTATTATGCTAAGCGAAATAAGTCAGACAGAAAAAGTCAAGAACCACATGATTTCACTGATATGTGGGATATAAAACTGAAAGCAATAAAGGAACAAGACAAATAAAAAAACAAAAACTCATAGACACAGACAATAGTTTAGTGGTTACCAGAGGGTAAGGGGGGAGGGGAAAAAGTAGAAGAGGGTAAAAGGGATCAAATATATGGTGATGGACGAGGAACTGACTCTGGGTGGTGAACACATAATGTGATATATACATGATGTATTACAGAATTGTTCACTTGAAACCTATGTGATTTTACTAACTATTGTCACCCCAATAAATTTAATTGAAAAAAAAAAAAGAGCATGGGGCTTCTCACCAGGAAAGAGAAAGTCTGACAGAAAAGGGTGGGTGCACTTTCTAAAGGACAGCCATCTTGAGGCAAAAATTTATCCAGTGCTCCACCCACTCCTGTTCTGGGAGGCCGTTGGCCCCTCACTGGTACTTGAGTATTATGCTCCTTTATCAGAGAGCAGTGCCCAGTAATGCAGAGACCGCTCTCAACTTCATTCCTTTAAGAGGCACATTCCTCACCTTTCTCCCATGCTCTCAGTCCCGCTGAATGGAGCAAAGCAGTGCTAGCCTGCCATCCAACTTGGTGGTATCTTGACTCTGAGACAATATGGTTGCCTCTTAACAGGGGTCTCCAGTGATGAGATTTCCCACAGTGTTACAGGTAACTTATTTTCTTCCTCATCTGATTTTTCTCGTTTCTGCTATAAATACATTTACTTTAACTTTTTTTTAATTTTAAAAGATATAGGTAAAGTGGCTCAAAATAGTTCTTCAATAAAGAGTAATCATTGTTATTTGGTAATTAATCAGACAGTGCCCTAACATGTCCTGCATCACTTCCAGTTCTGGAGCTGCCTAGTTTAGCAAAAAATAAAAAATAAATAAACAGAAAAATGGAGAAACAGGATTACATAACCTATGATGTATTTGAAATGTTAAAAGCATTCATTTAACAAATAACTGCTTTACACATGCATTCACATGCAAAATCACAATGCAATAAAATGGTGCAATTGACAATATAATTATAAGATGTGTGAAAAACAAATAATGCATTGAGCTTACATTGTGTGGGCAATACGGCCCAGTAAGGAGACCAAACTATAAAGCTCTGTGATATACAAAGTCTTCTTTCAACCATGTCAATGAAGCTCTGAGACTCAATGGTATCAGTTGGAGATAAAAACAGAAGTCTCAGATTGGATTCCATTGTCAAATTCCCTTCCTTAGGCACCTCCTCCCTTCGTCTACACCAATAGATTCTGGTAGCTATTAGCCTTTACTTCTCCTTAAAAGCATTTTTCCATGTAAATGTCTGGACTTTCCTGCTAGAGTAAAAGGGTCATGTACTCTGCTGTGACTTTTCATGCTTAATAACAGATGTGTAACATACCAATTGAGTTATTGACACTTGTAGAATCTCGAGGGTTTTTTTTTAAGTACTAGCTAAAAAAACTGTGCTTCTCTCCACTATAAATTCATATTTTTTACCCTCCCAACTCATATACATCCTGGAGAGCTGCATTTATTTTCTAAACCTACTCTATCATATTAGAGGAAACCTCAACTCAATCTTTTCTCTTTTCTCTTTGCTTTCAGTCCAAACCCTTCTGAGCAAGAATATGACCCTCCTCTGCTCAGAGGCTAGTGTGGATTCCTCGGCAACTGCTTGTTTCATCCCTCAAAAGACAGACACCTCCTAGCATTGTTATTTCAGTTGATCCATTGTGACTAAGGCATCAGATGCACTTTCTCTGAATAGTCAACCTCTGAACACTGAAAAGCAAGAGGTTTGGATGAGGGTCTCTTGCAAGAATCTTCTTCCATCTGGTTCCAGTTCAGGGCTGGCCTTTGAAGGCCCTCCATCTCACACCATGACTCTAAGTGGGTGTGGAAATTGCTTGGCTCTCGGGCAAGCTGAGTGGGTCCAAGGAGAACTGTTTATTTTTCCAAGAAAGAACAAGGAGGGATTTGGTGTCTCAGCATCATGTAGATTTAAGTTTATTACCAATTTCTCCATAACAGGTATGTCTTATTTGACGTAAGGCAAGATCTGTTCTCAGACACAAAGGTCTTCTAAATTATGACTTTGCTTTAAGGCAACAGCAGTTATTTGAGAGATAGAAGCAACTGGTATCTGCACACATCCTTTGAGGATATCATAAAAAGATCCATCCCATGTGCGCCATTTTCTCATTCCACTCCCTTTAGTTGATGCAATTACTTCTTGTCTAGAAAACAGCAGTAGCTTCCTAATTGGTCTCTCTGACTCCTTTCTTGCCCCCTTCCATTTTCCTTCTTTCTACTTACTGCTAAAAAAATTTTTTTGAAACACAAATCTGAGTACAACTTGCTCAAATACATACAATAGCTTTCCATCGTTCGTAGGAGAAAATAAACAATCCTTAGCAAGCATACGAGGCTCACTGTAACAGAGGGAGATGAAATGATAGCTGGTAGGATCTGCGAATGGATATCCTTTTTTTAAGAAGTGTGCCACACCAGACATAGCATGGTATAAATGTGTCCTATTAAAACTTAAAACTCTCACTCTAGGTTTTCACTCCTGCTACTCCAAGTGCCTGGAAGGACCTCTATGCTACTTGCCACCCCTGCCTCTTCTCCTAGCTTATTATTTATCTTGCAGAACTTGGCTCCAGTGTAGTCTCCCCAAAGAATCCTTTCGTGGTAGTGAGCCTGAGTTTGGTGTCATTCCCCTGGCTCTCACAGCCATCTGCAGCCCCTCTGTGACAGCAGTAACCACACTGTTACTTCCCTGAAACATTGTTTCTTGCTGGACTCCTCCACTGAAGCAAGACTTCCTTGATGAAAGGGAATGTCTCACTCCTCCCTGAGTAAGTACACAGAATGAATGCTTATAATGGACATGTGTTGTGTCTACCCAGGACCTCCTCTTCCCTATTTCTGGAAATAGCAGCTGCTTACCGGCCCTTGTCTTGAAGGAACTGTCCTTTCTCTGCTCCTTATGGTGCAGGCAAGGCTGCTGAACCAGAAGACTCCACCCCATTCTAGGGAAAGGCACATGACCCAGTTTGGACCAATCAAATTCTTTTTTTTTTTTTTTTTTTTTTTTTTTTTTTGCTGAGCCATCCTGCCACCTGTTGGCAGCTCAGCTCAGGCCAGGAATTGAACTGGCGACCCTGTTGCTCAGAGCTCGCACTCTAGAGTGAGCTCTTAACCAAATGAGCCACTCAGCCGGCCCAATCAAATTCTTTTACCTGGGAATGGGAAAGTTTCAAAAAGAATGAAAGGCAACTGAAGCTATGGCATCTAGTAGCAGCTCGTTAAAGGAACCACAAGTGTCCCTGTTCCTGGATTTAATTTTTCTCAAGGCTTTTGTATCAGCGAGCTTTTGTTGTGTAACAAATCATCCCAAAATTGAACAGCATAAAATAATATCCTTTTATTTATCTCAAAATTCTGAAGTTCAATAATTTGGGCTTGGAAAAGCTGGGTATTTCTCCTGGTCTTGGAAGGATTCACACATGTATCTGTGGTCAGCTGTTGGTAAACTGGAGACTGGTGGGTTAGGGTCACCTCAGCTGGGATCATCTCTGTTTTCCATGGTATTTCATCTTCCAGCAATCTAGCTTGAACTTACTCACATGCAGCTAGGCAAGTTCCAGGAGGGGGAACAGAAGCAGCAAGGCTTGCTGAGGCCCAGGCTCAGACTTGGCACATCATCATTCCCACTGCGCTCTATGGACCAAAGCAAATCACAGGACCAGCAAAGATTCAAAGGGGTGGGAAGTCGGCTGTACTTCTTGATGGGAGGGGCTGCAAAGTCACATCACAAGGGCTGTGGATACAGAGAGGGGTGGAACAGTGCAGTCTTATCAGCAAACCACCATGGCTTTGCCATTCAGTTCCCTGTTAATCTTTCAATATACCCCTTTTTAAATTCAGTTAGTCAAAGTCGGCATCTGTTGTTTGCAATTTAACAACCATAACTGATACATGCTTGGGAATGAATGAGTAAATGACTGAATAAGGATATGTTACAGTTGGTTACAAGTCATCCAAGGGGGAGTGTTAAAGAGGGTAGGGTAGAGGGTGGCAGCCCTCCCATGGAGCTGATGGAGTTGCAGAGTATGCAGTGTGGCGATTGCTGTGAGCACCTGGGAAGCTGAGATGCGACTTTCCCTTCTGCCTTCTCGACTCGCCCTGCGGCCACCAATAGCTTGAACTCTCACTAAGAGCTAGACATGGAACAACAACACATTCACTTGGAACTGTCCCTTGTCACTCCCTAAACTGAAGTTGGGACCCTGGCTGTTAGTAGTAGATGACTATCTTCAGGTGTGTATTAATACAGCCACATATGACACTTCAGATTGACTTAAATACAGAACCTAATTTTGTTAAGGAAAGGATTATTTCAATAAGGGAAAAGTCTTAAGGCTGAAAAGACCCTTAGACATGGTCCTGTGCTCCCCAGTTTAAGTCCCGCACACTCCCCCACCCCCACTCCTTGCCAATAAAATCCCCATTTCCTCAGGGGCTGATCATATGAATGTTAGAAAGAAACAAGTTACATCATTAACCAACACTGAACTCTGAATGATGTCTCCCATGCCTCAATTTCGAGGATAATTTATAATGTTAGAGAGAGGACTTCTTAACTCAGAAATATCTTTTGCAAGGAAAATCCAAGGAAATATGAAGGAAACGTTTTTAGGCAGCTAAAGGCAGCCTTGTTTTGTTGTTTTCTTTGTAGACGTAGTGGTGATGTAAATAATGAAAAAAATAGTATCTGGGCATAGATATGACAGTGGAGCTCTGTGATGTTTACAGTTTTCTCTTCTATGAAAGGCATGATTACCCTGGCTTTCAAAAAATTCCAGAAATGACTTGTTATGGTAATTTATAATAAAGAAATACTAATGAAAATGAAAAATTCCTCCAAGTTTTTTTCAGCCTTAAACACAAAATTTGGGGTTTAACTAGCGCCCTCAGATAAAATGATTGTCCTTTGGATCCATGAGCACCGCTCACCATCTGTAAGCCACAAAACTGTCACTCAAAGTGCTGAGCTTCACATCTTTGCAAGTGAGCGAGGAGGAGTCATATCTGCTCTCACTGTGTATGTCTCAGGCTCGGGACACGTGCCAGGGCCTCCAGATAGGATCTCTAGGGCTGAGTGGATGGTGTGATGTTCCCGTGTGGGAGGCCTCCCAGGGAGGCAGAGTGGTGACCTCACTGGGAAAATGAAAACAGTTCGGTAAAATATACTTATCTTGGAAATGATCTGCCTGAATTTGAGACCAGTGAAGGTATTGTATTTCCAACACCCTTTTAAAGAGAAAAGTCATTTTCCATTAATCTTGTATGGGGAAAGAAATCCCACAGCACTTCTTGACTGAGAGGTGATGACTCAGGCAAAAAGGATCTCAACTCCAGCTCTACATAAAGACACAGTAAGGGAATCACCCTTAACAGAACCAATTACAAGGTTTTCCTTCTAAAACCAGAGCAGGGATGTGCTCCTGGGACGTGCAGCTCTGGAGAAGACCCAGACACACAAGTAACCTCAACTTTTGGCCTCCAATATTTTCCTCCCCTCTAGGTTTTCTCCCACAATACCTCCAATAACGCCCCGCCTATCAAGACCTAGTGTGTCCCTGTCTCTACAGCCTACATGCAGACAAAGGAACAAAGGTTGGACATTTCAAAAGGACCTTTACCTAAAATGTGAAACACAATAGGGAGGTTAATCACGAAAATGTCAAAACAAGCTAGAAGCAACATCAGGCTGAGAGCAGGCTTCTGATTCCCCCGTGGTTGACATACTGTGCTCTGTTCTGAGCCCTGTTCCTCGCCTAAAGAGCTCTCTTGGCAATTCTTAGTCCCACAGTCCTTTCCCCACCATATTTCAGGGGGTTGGGAGAACCAGCTCTCGTGATAGGCAATTTTGTGGGGATTTAATATTCTGTCACCATTAATACAACCATATCTAACCTCTTCAAGTGATAATTACAGAAAATTAACCTAGCCAGACACATTATAGTGGGCACTATCAGAAAACTATCTGTTTTTCGGTTTGGCTTAGAGCAGGTTTGGACCCCGAGCCTTAGTTTAATTTGCTAAGAGTTCCGGCCAGAAGCACCCAAGAGAGAGTGTAGTTTGATTTAAAAAAAAAAAAAAAGGCTAAGGTCCCTGGGGCTTTATCTGAGGTCTTTCTTATTCCCGTAAAACTTTTAGCTTCTGAAGCTACAGATATTTCTGCCAACAATCTACCAAATAGCTTTTTTTTTTCTGTTCCCAATGAAAAATCAGACCCAAAGTCTATATGTTTCAGAGCCATCTATGAGCGTGACAAAGTTTAGAAGTCCCCTAAATCCTTTTCTTTGAGAGGTGGAAAGCTCATAGTCAAATTTGCCATCTTCCCTTAAAAGTTAGCAAGATTTTCAGATATAAATTTCTGAGTCTAACTTTACCTCTGGGTTCATTCTATTCTTAGTTTTCTTTCTTAAGTTTTTCTCTTTAACAATTTTTGTCCATTTCCAACTATGTAGTTTTGTTAGATACCTCAAATTTATTTTTTCACCAACTCAGTATCAGGAAAAGTATCTAAAACTTCAAAAGTAATGGCTGGGTATTGTCCCACTGCAGAGCTCTGTCTGACAACCTGTTGTCTGAGCTATTTTATGCCCCTGTTGAGGCAGAGGCTAGCTTGTATGTTTTTGTATGGTTGAGATGGAAAGAATTTCTCTCCCATAGGACAGATAATCTCAGTTTTTATGGCTTATGACCCAGATGGACAATAACCAGTTTTGGATCTAATTAGCACTCTTACCCTAATATTGGATACCTAGCTTCTGAAATGTTATTTGGACTGGTTTTAATATCTTATAATTCCATTCACTAACAAGTTGTCGGAAAAGTCATGCCATGTTTTTTCTGTTTTTCGTTGCAAAAATGCATCATGACTTTTCCAACAACCCAATAGAAAGTTAAATACAATCTCTGACATACCTTATATTTGCATGAAAGTAATATTTTTTAAAATCATACCTTAACAGCAAGTAGAAAAAAAATAAATGGGCAATATGTATTTGTCAAGATCCACAGAACTTATCAACACAGAGTGAATTTTGAGATATGCAAATTAAAAATAAATCATTGAGGAAATCAGGGAAATCCCAGACAGAATACAGAATGTGACAATAAAATCAACCTGAGCTACAAATGCATGAAACAAACCTCGTTGAAGCGGGAGGAGGGAGGAAATGTGCTGATCTAAGAAATGAAATGAGTGGAGTCTGTATGACTAAGCAGGAAAATAACTGTACAGCGTACTGTGTTCTAGTTGATAAAATTGTTTCCCACAAGGATATAGGCTAGCACATCTCTAACCACTATACATGTGTACTGGAATTCACAATTAAGTAAATGAATGACAGATTTCTTACTGTTAGAGTGAGTTTATAAATGAGCAAAGAAAAGGGGCTGGGTTAGAATTGGAAACATCAGTATGAACTCATGTTTGACTGAATATGGATACAGATAGTTACATATAGAAATGCTAATAGATACACGGGTTACTATACACACATATATTTCCTTCTCCATTAGCTGAGAGGGCCTGGAAGCAACCATACCCCAGTAGCAATGAGCACACCTAGCACCCAGATCTTGGTTTCTAATACTACTCTCCAATACAAGGAACCAGGCTTTTGGAAAAATGGCTGATTTTAGAACTGAGTCAGGAATTATGTAAGATGAGCCTGAAGTATCTGATCGTGCCAGAAAGTAAGGAGTGCTCCATTGAATGAATGAGTGAGTGAGTGAATGAATGAATGAATAAAACGAAATGATAGAGCTGTGTCAAAGGCATATGGGAGCCAAGGGGCAGAGCTACCAATAACCAAAGTTGAAACAATTTGAGCAACAAAATAAGTAAAGTAATACTGGCGTATAACCCAAAGTATAAAATAAATATCGAATCCATATTGATATAAATAAACAGGAGTAAGACAAATCTTACATGCAAAAAAAATTCCAAATAATGTGTATAGCTACTCTGCCCTCAAGGAGGTAGAACATAACTCCCTACTCTTTAAATCCTTAAATGTGTGCTGTACTTTGTTATAAAGAGTACAGTATGGAAAGGGGGAGAGGGGTAAATTTACAATGGAGAAGCTTGACAAACACTACCTCGGCCAAGATAACGAGGTCAACACCATCAGTCATAAATTATGTTGATAGTATGTACTCTTTATATGATGAATACGGATGGTACTTTACCTCTATATTCTTCCTCCCATAAAAAAAAATAACCTAATTATGAGGAAAATGTTAGACAAATCCCAACCAAAGGACAGTTTACAAACTATCTGATCAGTCCTCCTCAAAATTATCAAGGTCATTAAAAACAAGGAGAGTCTGAACAACTTCCACAAACCAGAGGAACCCTAAGGAAAAATGACAACTAAATGTAGTATGGCATCCTAGATGTGGTCCTGGAACAGAAAAAGAACATTAGGTAAAACAACAAAGCAAAAACAAACAAAAAAAAAAACTAAAGATAGCTGAATAAACTATGGAGTTTAGTTAATAATAATGTATTAATATTGGTTCATTTATTGTGACAAATATACCATAATAATCTAAGATGTGAATAAGAAAGATGGTTGTGCAGTAAGTAGAACTCTCTGTTCTATCTTTGCCATTTTTGTAATTCTAAAACTATAAAATAATTTATTGAAATAAATAGGTGCATCAAACAAACCCAGAGATTGATACATTCTGCAAAATATTTGTCAATGTCATGAAAAACTCAGAAACCGTCATAGATCAGAACGGATTAAGGAAACATGACAATTAAAAACAATGTGAAATCCTGGATTGAGTTATGCAACAACAACAACAAGCATACTAGTGGGAAAACTGGTAAAATAAAAGAAAATTTAAAAAAAGTTTGCAGCATAGTTAATAGCATGGTATCAATGTTATTTTCTTAGTTTTGACAAATGTACCATAATTGTATAAGATGTTAAGGAAAATCGGGTGAAGATTTATGGGAACACTATATTATCACTGCAACTTTTCTGTAAATCTACAATTATTTGGAAATTAAAAGTTTTTAAAAATGTTTGTTTAAAAAAATAGGTGAACCATGAGGAATAACAGATAAGTGCAAACTAGAAGCAAGATATACTGCCTTCATTTGGCCAACAGCGATACAAAGCTGCCATCACTAGAACTAATATGTTTTGAAGAAGGAAATGATCCCTAAGAACTTAAGGAAGACTGCCTGATTCTCTCCCCGGGATGGGGAAGTATAATAATCTGGATAATAAATCTTATATTAGCATTTGTCTGAGGACAGTTCAGGCCAAATCTCAGGGAATTCTGCTTTTCTTAGAGCTCTTGGTGATGAAACACACTTCTCTCAACAATCTCAATAAGAGTGGTCTATTTCAGGCATGGGGTGTTAAAGATAGGAACACAATAGTTCATGAGTATTCCTTTCCTACATGATTTAATCTCTGCCTTTTCCACACACAGGAAGCCCAATAACTATTCCCCCATGAACATAAGAAGAACAGGTCTTATCTCACTGCCCAGTTAAAAGGCCAACTCCTACAGGATGGCCACAAACAGCCAAGGTCCTGAGGGAACTGGGAAGAGCTTCTGATCCTTGCTTGACTGAGTTACTTCTCCAAGCTTTTCCCAAGGTAGCTAGGAAGAGGTTTCCTGGAATTGTTTATGAGGATGCCAGGAGGTCAGCCAGAGTTCTCAGTCTGAACAGTCATTCATTCCTCCTCCCTCACTGGAGTAATAATACCATATGAGGCCGCAACAGAGCTACTCACACATATTGCATACCTGAGATGTGCCAACTACAGTGTTAGGTGTTGGGGAGGGGGGGATGGATTTATTTTAAAAAATAATAACAATACTAATGATGATACTGGATGATGATGATGATGACGATGATGATGATGATGATGATAAATATTTACAACATATTTACAACAGATCAAGCCCTATGCTGCAAACACTGACTCAATCCTTACACTAATTCAATGAGACAGGTCATATTATCTCCACTTTACAGGTGAGAAAACTCTTGTCCCTCCAGGAAGTGAAGATCAGAGTAGATTGTCTACAGTCAGCCAGGAGGCATCAAAGTGGTTAAGAACACAGCCTTTGAAGTCCAACAGACCTCGAATCAAAGCCTAGAACCTTCGCTGGGAAGCTAGACTGCATTTCAAGAGGAGGACATGTGGAGGTAGATGGGGAAGAGGAGAAGAAAGTACAAGACGTCTGAAGGCCTAGGAAGGAGTTTCTTTTGGGGGAGGGTAAAATGGGTAAAGGGGGTCAAATATATGGTAACCAATGGAAATTAGACTTTTGGTGGTGAGTCGCAACAGAGTACACAGATATCAAATTATAATGTTGTAACTTATATGCTTTTACCAATGTTACCTCAATTTTTAAAAATTAATAAATTTTAAAAAAAAGGTATCATGAGACTCTGCCCAGCCTTAGCTGGGGGAAAAAAAAATGCCTTGGTCCATTAGTAATTTCTGCCACAAGTCTGAGAGTGGGAAGAGCCTCAATTGTGCCCAGAATTTGCCAATTCCTCCTTGAGGGGGTGTCACAACTTGGACATACTCTGCAGAAGGAATTAATTGGGTTCAGGTCCAGGTAGGGAGCCAAGATGTCCCAATGACACCCCACTTCCGCCAACCTTACAAACTAGGGCAAAACAGCATTGACAGCAAGAAAGGACCTAATTTGAATTTCTTTGGTTTTAATTATTTTGAAAAGAGAGGCAGGCCACCAATGCCAAGATCCTTTAGGAAGAACTAAAGAGATTCAGGCCAGCTGGAGGGGGTGGAAGCCAATTAGCCTTCCTTTGTGACATGGTCACCCTTCACCCCACCCTGCAGAAGCCTTAATAACACTCATGTGGCAGCAGGATCTCAGGAGAGGGGGAAAAGCGGTGAGCCAAACCTCAAGAGTGAGGAGGGAAAAAAAGAAAAGAAAAAGCAAAAGCTGAAATTTCAGCTCCACGCTGGACCCTGGAGTGGTTTAACTGCTGTTATTATTTTTTATAGAACCTTCACTGGGCTTCCCTGACCACCAGGAACTTGGCTTCAGAGCTTGAGGGCCATGGCTTCCCTCTGTAGCCCTTGCTACTGCCTTGCCAAACAGGCTCAACCACCATCTCCAAGTCTAGTCTTCCACGTCAGACCTCCCCATGTGGGTCAAACTTTCCATGGCTAGACCATTAAAGGGAAAGCAGTCCTACTCTTTTCTTTAATAAGCATTTTTTTTACAGGGTGCCAAATGCCCTTTAAGGAGCCCAAAAGCCCAAAGCAGTCCTCTGTGTTCCAAAAACTCCAGCCTCGCCCAGAGGCAGGAGGCGGTAGAGACCCAGATTCGGTCAAAATGGGCCTCCAGGGAATCTACTTGATTCCGGCTGTTGGGAGACTCCGAAGTTACCAATAGCATTGATCCAAGAAGGAAGGCTCTTCTAGGTACGGGCAGGAATGGGCCCAGTCTCCCCAGGGTAGTAACCCTAGAGTGGGGAGGACAAGCAATTTCTGCCATACGCCTTCTAAGGAAGATGAAGCCTGTTATTGCCGTTGTACTCTATTGAGAACCTTGATGGATTTGGATGGATTTGTATTCACAAAGGTAAACAGGAAGCTGAATCTGAAGCTGGAGAGAACTAAACGGCTTTATCTGATAGAATAAGAAAATGTGGGATATGGGGCATTGCAGGACAGAAGGTGAAAGGGGCCAGCCCGGGAGGTGGCCTGAAGCTGGGGCAAAGCACCCTGTGCGAACTCCTGGGGATTCAGGGGTTGGGGGTGGGGCCTGGGAACAGGGATACCTGATATTCAATTTCAATACAAACTGTTAATATAAACTGTTAATATAATGTAAATTGTTTTATCCCCCAACCACAACTCAAAATTTCAGTAAAATCTGGTAAATACCTACATGGCTTTGTGTGCGTGGGACTGTACTGCAAAATCAGGAAAGCCTGGGTTTCATTCCTGACTCAATAGGACAACAGACAGCTCGTATGTTCAATCAAGTTGCCAGGCTTAGGGGCCAGGGTGACACTGGGTTCAATCCCTAAGAATTGGCTAAATCTTCCAGTGCTTTTGCCATTTCATTCTAAGTGGAAAGTGAGTTGGATTGATATTTCTTTCTACCGTTTCAAATTTCTTCTCTCTATTTAAGACGTACTAGGACACTATAAAGAAATAGTAAAGAATACAAAACTTAGGATTTAAATAGATACAGGTCTGAATTCCATCTCCACTTTCCTGACTATGTGATTCCAGCCTCAGTTCCCTAATCTGTTAAACGGCAGTAAATAATGCATTCCTCATGATGATCATTTCTTGTATAGGATCAGTGAGATAAACTATGTGCAATGTTTGCCATGACAACAGTAACACTTAATGAATGTGGCTGCTCTGGTTCACCTGTGGGTGATAACAATAAGGATGATGATGACCATGAAGGTCACACTGACAATGACCATGAAGGTCACACATCCCCACCCTATAGTCAGGGGATGGGGAAAGGACTGGTTAAATAGGTTTTTAAGATAAAAGGAAATAAATCTTGCAAATCTGCTCTGATCTTTATTGGACCATGAAGTGAACATGAAATAAACTTTACTGTACTTGTCACTGAGATGGGAAGATTGTTTATGACAACTAATCTACATGTGCTAACGCAGGCACCACCCTACATCAGCCAGGGGGAATATTAAAGGAAGGAGGTTGATGAACTAGGTATGAATTCATACAAAGGGACAAGTGAATGATGACCTCTGTCCAAAGCCTTATTTATATCAAATGCATTATATTTGGCTTTTCTCTCATGCTATCTACTCTTTCCCCTATTAGGTTCCAAGAGGGTTATTTTTCTCCCTGGGTGATTATATATATATATATATATATATATATATATATATATATATATATATATATATATATATTCCTTTTCCTAATATT
>NW_017732057.1:118397-126147 GCF_001890085.2 Hipposideros armiger | reverse complement strand
GGCCAAAACCACAGCTTGGCAGGAATGGAAGAAGGAAAGGAATATTCCAATCTCTCATTTCTCCCATCCTCTAATCTTCTGCCAGCACCTCCCATTTCATTGATTAAACTGAACTGGAAGTCAGAGGTTAGGGGAGCCCAAGTGACATAGAACATAGAGGTCAGACTCCCAGGGCACAGAGTAACACTGAGAATAGGCCAGGAAAGGCAAATGGAAACAAAGTGAAAACATGGTAGAGCTAGGATTCAAATCCAAATTCTCACCCACTCACTCTATTGCCTGTTAAGCATAAACCAGTTATTAGCCTTTCTCCAACTTATCTGCAAAGCCTCAGTGTGTTGGGTCAAAGTCCACCTTGAAAGCAAACAGCCCTTTCTGTGCAAATTGTGACTCAATTATAACAAAGATTTGTCAGCAGGAGGGTTGGCAGCACAAGGAACACAAATGGTTCACTTGAAAGAGGCCCCACTGGACATGTTTTATTCCCGAGCCGCCCCTTCTGGATCAAGCCAAGGGATGTTTCTTCTCCCTTCATTCTCTATACACAGCAGTTCTTGGACCCTCTATCATCTCCTGTTTGTCCCACCTGCTAACACAAAGCGTCCACCTTATTTTTAAACCTGGGAATAGCCTGACACCCTCAACTCCGGACACCTGAGGCCTTCCACACCTCAGCGAGGTAAAGAAACTTTTCTGCCCAAAAAAAGTCTCTCTCCACAAGGAATTCTCACATCATCCACCAAGAAAATATTTGTTCTCTATCAATGCATATGTATGTGTAGGGCTCCGCATATCGCTTGCCTAAAAAAGCACTATTTAAATAGGAAGCAGCAGTAAAACTAGAAAAAGTATCAATAACCTCTGACACCACCATGCATTTCTACTCAGCCTCTTTCCTATGGCTTTTGGCAACATTACTTGGACTGCTCTTCTTCAGAATCACTCTCCTAGGCACCTTTACCCACCAGGAGGTTTTTTGAAAAACAAGTTACAGATGTTTTTCTTTTCCTGAGAAATGCTTCAATGCATATTATTTTTCAAAATGTTGAGTTTCGGACCATGAAAATTGTATTCCTGGCCTTCAGTTAGCATGATATAAGAAACTTGAATAACCATGACCAATGACAGGATAATCTTTCGTTTGTTAACTTGCAAACAGACAGTTTTGAAATTGTCCATAAGCCTGTGAGACTTTCAGATATGTGTCTAAAACAAAGTGCATTTTTCTGTCCAAATATAAACCAAGTTCAAGTTTGTGCCCGTTATATCACCTGTGTTCGCCTGTACAGTGTATCAAGTACATTACACAAAGAAGACATATAAGGTGAAAGAGACATGTTTGCAGGTGAGTAAATCTTCAGTCATCAATTTCTTTGCTTAGGATGATAAACTTTGACACCTACAACACGGGTAGTTGTGTGAGTGGGAATGAGGGCAGGGCTATGAAGGGGAGATGAGATCGCAGAGGCAAGGTGCTGTGAAATCAGTAGTCTGGTGCACTGCCAAAAGACAGATATTTGTATTCCAATACAAATCGTCACTAAGTAATTTGAATACAACCCATGGATCTGTCCCCTTCTCGCCACCTCTCCACTGCCATCTGAGTCTGAGCTCCCGTTGTCCCTCCCCGCGCTTCCTTCTGTGTCAGATGCCTCGTGAGTCCAACCTGCCCTCACTGCACCTCCGCTGCACCGGACCTCTTGCTCCTGCCCCTGCCTCCTGGGGTGTGGGATGTTTGTGGGAACTACTCAGTCATTCTGCCACATGCACAAACCTGGCAGTGCAAGGGACGTAACGCCCCAGTGGGCAACCCTGGACCAACGGGGGAAAGGGGCTGAACAATTCAGAGGTGAATTCCCACTTGGCCCCCTAGAGGTCCCTGGTGGAGTACGCCCCAGCTGTCTAACAACACATCAGAATCTTCCACACCACTGGCCTGACTTTACCTCCTTTCCTGTCTGACACGTCCTATCTTTCACTTCTATTTCTTGGATCACTTCCCCAAACAAACTACCTACACACGGCCCTTGTCTCGGCTCAGCTTTACGGAGGAACCCAGGCTACAGTGATCTCCTAACTTTCCCCATCTATCCCTTTATTTAACCTTCTATAATCTGTTCTACAATAGCCAGAGTAGCTCTTCTAAAATATTAATATATTATGTCATGCCTCTGCTCAAAAACTTCTAATGGCTTCTATCACATCCACAATAAAATCCAACGTCCCTTCGATGACTCCCAAAACTCAGCAGGATCCAGCCACTGGTCCCTCTCCAACGATCTCTTTTCCATACCACTTACACCGCATGCCATTAGAATGTGTATTTATCCGTTTATGGACCATCTCCTCCATTGGAATGCAAGTTCCATGACAGCAGGACTCGTCTATCTTGTTTACTGCTATGTCCCCAGTTCCTCACTCAGTGCCTGACCATGTAGGCATCAAAAAATATTTGTCAAATCAATAATGAGACACATGATTTTCATTATGCACATGGTTGTAATGCTAGAACTAACATTCTATCAGACAAAGAGAAAAAACTTGCTGTCAGCTGCTTTGAGTGATTTTGTGATATGTTTATCCAACAATGAGTGGAAAATGTGATAAAAAATGGCTAAAAAGCCTTGTGCCAATGATAGTCTTGGTGAGGATTGAAAAACAAAGGCCATTCCTCTTGATCAAAAGCTAGATGTAATCAAAGCTGGATTTGCCCAGGGATATTTAGCTTTATAACTATAGACTTAAAGCTATAAAAACACCAGTATTATTGAAATGCCTGCAGGCAAAATTACTCTATTATTGTGAGTCTAAATGCTCCAGCCCCAAATCCCCCATTTTCTCTTTGAAATAATTATTTTTAAAGCAATTTTTACAAGAGGCTCCTTAGGAATGCAACTATAGNCCTTACATTCCCAGAACTTACTCATTTTCTAACTGGAAGTTTGTACCCTATGACCAACATCCCAACCCTCCAGCCCCTAGCAACACCACTTGACTATTTCTCTGAGTTCAGTTTTTATAGATCCACATATAAGTGAAATCATATGTTATTTGTCTTTCTCTGTCAGATTTATTTCACTTAGCATAACTCCCTCAAATTTCATCCATGCTGTTTCAGGCGGCAGGATTTTTTCCTTTCTCATGGTTGAATAATATTCCTGTGTGTGTGTGTGTGGTTTGTGTGTGTGTGTGTGTGTGTGACACATCTTCTTTATCCATTCATCCATCAGTGAGTGGACACAGGTGGTTTCCGTATCTTGGCTGTTGTGAGTAATGCTGCAATGAACATGGTGGTGCAGATAACTCTTCAAAACCCTGGTTTCATTTCCTTCGGATAAACACCCAGAAATGGCATTGCTGGATCACCTGGTGGTTTTGTTTTTAATTTTTTGAGGACCCTCCATACTGATTTCCATAGTGGTTGCACCAATTTACATTCCCACCAACAGTGCACAGAGGGTTCCCTTTTCTCCACATCCTCACCAGCACTTGTTATCTCCTGTCCTTTTAACAATAGCCGTTCTAACTGGTGTGAGGTGATAGCTCGCTGCGGCTTTGATTTGTATTTCCCTGATGATTAGTGATGACGAGCTCCTTTTCATGAACCTGTTGACCACTCATATGTTTTCTTTGGACAAATGTCTATTTAGTTCCTCTGCCCATTTTTCAATCAGATTGTTTCATTTTTACTATTGAGTTGTATGAGTTTCTTATATATTTTGGGTATTAACCTCTTATCACATAGATGGTTTGCAAATATTATCTCTCACTCAGTTGGTGGTATTTTCATTTTGTTTTAATTGTTTCTTTTCTGTGCAGAAGCTTTCTATTTTGATGTAGTCTTACTTATTCTTTCTTTTGTTGCTTGTGTTTGTGGTATCATATCCAAAACACTGTTGCCAAGACCAACGTCAAGGAAGTTTTCTCCCCATGTTTGTTTTCTGGAGTTTTATGGTTTCAGGTCTGACATGTAGGTCTTTAATCTACTTCAAGTAAATTTTTGTGAGCTGTGTAAGACTGGGGTCCAATTTCATCTTCTGTATGTGATTATCATTTTTCCAACGCCATTTATTGAAAGACTCTCCTTTCCCACTGAGTACTCTTGGCTCGCTGGTCAAATATTAGTTCATCATATCTGCAGGGGTTTATTTCTGGGCTTTCAATTCTGTTGCATCAGTCTATGTGTCTGTATTTATGCCAGTCCCAGACAGTTTTGATTACCATAGTTTTGTTATATAGTTTAAAAATCAAGAAGGGTGATGCCTCCAGCTTTGTTCTTTCTCAGGATTGCTTTGGCTAATTTGGGTCTTTTGTGATTCCATATGAATTTTAGGATTAATTTTACTTTTCTGTGAAAAATGCCATTGGAATTTTGACAGGATTGCATTAAGTCTTTAGATGTCTTTAGGTAGTACGGACATTTTAACAATATTAGTTCTTCTGGATGGGGTGAGGGATAAATGGGCCTCTTTTTGGCAGAGTCCCACACAGTTGGGGAGGCTGGGTGCTCACTTACATGCTCTCGCTTCCCCCATAGGAGACATCACAGCCAAGAAGGTCTCCCAGGGCACTGAGGTGCGCTGCCTCAGGGGAAGAGTGACAGAGTAAAGTCAAACTATTCCTCTTACCCTCTTCAATACATCCACACTCATTCTTTTTTTTCTTTTTTCTTTTTTTTCTCTTTGCTCCAATAGTGTGCTGCTGGCACTTCTCTGGGGGACCCTAAGAATCCACATACTTTCTCACCCACGGGTGATCGTCTAAGACACGATTCTCCAGAGCTCTCGGCTGGAGCCAGTTCACAGCCCACTACAGAGTCTACAGCTGGGGCTGGGGTCTCTCTGCCTATTAGCCAATGCACAGGTGGGCGGTACTCCTCCTGGGTCCCACGGCTCCCCCAGAGGCACTTTTGTCTGTAGATAAATGCCAAATTGTTGTTGCTGAGGGGGGATACAAACAAGGACATCTTATTCCGTCATCTTGCTGACGTCTACAACCATCATCCTTGACACCTCTGGCCAGTGTCCTTTTTGACACTCTGCACATCCTCCTTCAGGTCCCACTGCCACAGAGCAGGCTGCTGAATAGGACACATGTTACCAGGCGATCTCTGTCTGGGGCCCAGCATTTTGTTTTCAGTCTGAAAGATAATACCTCCCCCAAGCTATAGAAGCCAAAAGGAGTTTATTGCCTTCAAAAGGAGTTTCAGGAGATGCTGTGTCACTGGCTTAGACAAATCCAGTTTGATTACATTCATTGTCTCCTTGCCTCCCCTCACACAACAGTCAGGGTTTTAAAGGAAGGTTTAATGTGAAACTGAGCTCTCCCAGTTACACTTTTCCATCCTCCTTTCAGTACAAAAGCCCTACCTTGGAAAATGAGAGTCAGAATTATTTCATTAATCACGGGATTTCAGGTCTTTTTTCAGTGGGCAATAAGGAAGATGGAAACGGTCCTTTACCAGAAGCAAGGCTTGGAGACACAAAAGCACACTAAAAGGGAAAGGTCCTTGAAGCCAAAAGAAAAAAAATTGCCTAAAAAAAATAAAACTATAAGTGACAAGTTCTGTTTAGAGGGAGATAAAAAGCCATATTTCATGGCTTGACATTGATAAATGTTTTTTTACTATCCAGAGTCACTTCTTGGAGATCGGTTTAAAACAAATCTTCTAAATACTCCATCATCACTAGAATATTTCAATATGCTTTTTGCTAGCTATAATCTTACTATTTATTCTCTCCCCTTGAACTAGGTGGAAAATCTCATTTTACGCAATGAAGTGAAAAATATCTTCCAAATTTGACCTCGTTTTTGAATCACAACTCTGCTATCTAAATTTCACTAGGCCTTAGTTTTTCCATATGTAAAATAAGGAAAATAATCTCTTCATTACAGAGTTGTTTTAAGGGTTAAATAAGAAACTTTACTTACTATCACTGTAATAAATAATATAGCTACTTCTTACTACTACATTGCTTATCATGGGCAAAGTACTTTTTGTTTCTTTAATCTCCCAACAATCAGCCCCATGTGGTATATACTAATAATACCAACCCCATTTTGCAGATGTAAAAACAGAGGCACAAAACAGTTAAGTACTTGCACAAGGTCACTCACTCTAACAATCAGGGAGGTAGGCATGTTCAAAGGAGAACGAAATGTTTAATGTGTGGCAGAATTAAGGGAACAAATATAGTGAAGGACTCAGAGGCTACCCTACAGAAAGTCACTGTCATCTCTAGGCTTGAAGGGACAAGAGGAGAAACTGCTGTAGCTGAAGCCAGGTGAGAGCTGCACACATGGGCAAGATGGCCATAGATAGAGAAACGTAGCCACGGCCAAAACCACAGCTTGGCAGGAATGGAAGAAGGAAAGGAATATTCCAATCTCTCATTTCTCCCATCCTCTAATCTTCTGCCAGCACCTCCCATTTCATTGATTAAACTGAACTGGAAGTCAGAGGTTAGGGGAGCCCAAGTGACATAGAACATAGAGGTCAGACTCCCAGGGCACAGAGTAACACTGAGAATAGGCCAGGAAAGGCAAATGGAAACAAAGTGAAAACATGGTAGAGCTAGGATTCAAATCCAAATTCTCACCCACTCACTCTATTGCCTGTTAAGCATAAACCAGTTATTAGCCTTTCTCCAACTTATCTGCAAAGCCTCAGTGTGTTGGGTCAAAGTCCACCTTGAAAGCAAACAGCCCTTTCTGTGCAAATTGTGACTCAATTATAACAAAGATTTGTCAGCAGGAGGGTTGGCAGCACAAGGAACACAAATGGTTCACTTGAAAGAGGCCCCACTGGACATGTTTTATTCCCGAGCCGCCCCTTCTGGATCAAGCCAAGGGATGTTTCTTCTCCCTTCATTCTCTATACACAGCAGTTCTTGGACCCTCTATCATCTCCTGTTTGTCCCACCTGCTAACACAAAGCGTCCACCTTATTTTCAAACCTGGGAATAGCCTGACACCCTCAACTCCGGACACCTGAGGCCTTCCACACCTCAGCGAGGTAAAGAAACCTTTCTGCCCAAAAAAAGTCTCTCTCCACAAGGAATTCTCACATCATCCACCAAGAAAATATTTGTTCTCTATCAATGCATATGTATGTGTAGGGCTCCGCATATCGCTTGCCTAAAAAAGCACTATTTAAATAGGAAGCAGCAGTAAAACTAGAAAAAGTATCAATAACCTCTGACACCACCATGCATTTCTACTCAGCCTCTTTCCTATGGCTTTTGGCAACATTACTTGGACTGCTCTTCTTCAGAATCACTCTCCTAGGCACCTTTACCCACCAGGAGGTTTTTTGAAAAACAAGTTACAGATGTTTTTCTTTTCCTGAGAAATGCTTCAATGCATATTATTTTTCAAAATGTTGAGTTTCGGACCATGAAAATTGTATTCCTGGCCTTCAGTTAGCATGATATAAGAAACTTGAATAACCATGACCAATGACAGGATAATCTTTCGTTTGTTAACTTGCAAACAGACAGTTTTGAAATTGTCCATAAGCCTGTGAGACTTTCAGATATGTGTCTAAAACAAAGTGCATTTTTCTGTCCAAATATAAACCAAGTTCAAGTTTGTGCCCGTTATATCACCTGTGTTCGCCTGTACAGTGTATCAAGTACATTACACAAAGAAGACATATAAGGTGAAAGAGACATGTTTGCAGGTGAGTAAATCTTCAGTCATCAATTTCTTTGCTTAGGATGATAAACTTTGACACCTACAACACGGGTAG
>NW_017732057.1:70541-116182 GCF_001890085.2 Hipposideros armiger | reverse complement strand
AAATGAATATAATGTTGTGTGTCAACTGTAATTGAAAAAAAAGTATTAAAAAATAGAATCAATATGAATTGTTTCTCTGTTCTTTCTGAAGATATCTGTATTTTTGCCAGCACTTTATTCCCTGGACTTGATTCGCTATTAATTTCCAAGGACAACATGACTCTCATGAGATATTTAAATTATTATTTCAAATTAGAAAGGAATCATGTCCAGTCAACAGAGATTGTTGTGTGAGTAAAAAAAAAAAAACTATTATATATAAGTTGGACATCATGACATGATTTGGTTTGAAATTTCCTTTGAATCTAAAGCTATTCTAAGGTCTCTTTATGGAAGGAGCATTGGATGCTGAATTGGGAGACCAAGACAAGTGATTTTGGACAAGTTACTTACTCCCTCTGAGCCTCAGAATTTGTATCTGTAAAATGAAGGCATCTGAACAGATGCATAATCTCTTCCCCAGCTAAAGGATAGCTGACTAGCGTGAACACTAAGATGTTTTTTGGAGATACATGCCTCCATTTGGTCTGTCCGTGGGTCCTACAGGAAGGGAGGAAAGAAAATATGCAGCCATTATCTATTGTTATGTAAATAAGCCACCCAAAACATAATGGCTTAAAACAACAATGTATTATTATATTTCACAAGTCTGTGAGTTGACTGGGTTAGTTGTGGGGTTTATTTGCTCCTTAGAGCATAGCTGAGGTCACTCCTGTGCTGCATTCATCTGTGAACCCAGCTGAAGTGGAGGTCTGAATTAGTTCTCACCCTTCAGGCACTTTCCACATGGCCTCTCATCATTCAGCGGTCTGTCCTGAGCTTCTTTACAGCATGAAGCCTGGATTGTAAGAGGAGGTGTTCCTAGAGGACATGCTCCCATGTGCAAGTGTTTTTCAAGCCTCTGCTTGTGTCACATTTATTGGTATCCCATTGGCCAAAGCAAGTCACTTGGCCAAGCCCAGAATCAAGGCGGGGGATGGGGACAACACAAGAGCATGAAGACCAGGAGGTAGGACTTGTTGAAAATGCAAGAAGAGCAAAATAGGGACAGGACTTTGTAGATTGATTGTTTCTACAGAGCTTGATCATTGTCTCTCAACGAACCTGTTTCCTTCTTCCCCAGACTCCATCAGGCTACTGAAGGTCATTGTTACGGCTGGGTCAGATCGGCCTTTTGAAATCATTATGTGTTTCCTCCCCAGAAATATGCTCATGACATAAATGGCAGTTTTATCATTATGGAGTTATCTGACATTTATCATACATGAAACATTTTTGCCACCATTAATCAGCTTCACTGCAATAATCCAATGAGTAATGAAGGGTGCTGTATTGTCTGAAGGGCTAGAAGAAGACTGAAAGGAATAGCTTTTAATTTTATCTGTAAAAAGGTACAGCAATAAATATTTATTGAGGCCCGGCAATGTACTCAGATGTGTGCTGGGCAACCAGACTGTGAAAACAGAGGGAAAGTATAATAAAAACTTCAATACACCAAAATATAACTAGAAGGAGTCTTAAATTACTGACATTACATACTTATAGCAATAACAGAAAGTCTTACCGTGATTGGGAATTTCTGCTATTATTGCTACTATTTTACTTTTTAAAAATTACTGTACTCTGTATTTTACATGCATTAGTTTATCTAATCCTCACATGCAATCCTATCAGGAAGGTACTAGCTTCCAGATTTTACAGATGAGACAACCACAGCTTAGAGCAGTTAATCATCTTTCCAAGGGTGCTCAAGAAATTAGAGGCAAAAGCAGGGTTCAAATCTGTGTATTCATCTATCCAGCCACCAAATATTTATTGAATGCTTTCTATGTGCTAGGCTCTGAGTCTTTATAGTTTCACCCATTACATGTTCAACAGTAGCTTCTCAATCATATACCCCGAGGCGTTCAAAAGAAAATGAATGAATAGATGTCGAGGGGGGAAAACATGCAATGAAATGAGCTTGTGCCCTTAGTCAAGGGTCTCGGACCTAGCACCACACTGAACCACCCCATCTGCACCCCATGAGAGGCTGCACATGATTTACATTCTTCCTTGGAAGCTCAGTGCATTGAACTCCCTGACCTGGGGTTGCGGCCCTCCTATCCCTCCTTGTCACATGAGTGGGTCCTGCCATGACTCCGAGATGCTCTTGCTCCACTGACATCATCTTCCATCATCACTTTCATCATTGACTTGAACACCTCCAGTGCTGTTGATGACTAAAGGCCAAGCCTTCGGGCTAAAGAATGAAAGCAATGATGCAAGCTTGGATCCCATATCCTTGCTTCAACAGTAAAATTTTGGCAATAAGAACCCTGTCCAGAACACTTAAACTACAAGTACTCCAAAAAGTGTGGTAAATGTTTTGATGTCTCTAGTCTTTATTATGGAGACATGAAAGAAGAATCGGTTATCTAGAATATATTCTTGGCTGGGGGGGGGGTGTCTGATTAGTTTTGAGTGTACAGTTACATCCAAATGCACCAGCCCTAAGGTCCTCAAGCATTCTGATTAAGTAACATTTTTCTAAAGCACAGATTAGCCCTGGAAGTCATGTCTGGATGAAAGGCAGGCCTTCTTTATAAGAAACAACTGGAGAAAAATACGAGGCTGGAAAAAGGCAACTAGCAGAGATAATAAAGTATAATAGGAATTCAGAGAAGACTTAGACCAGCTGGGTGGCCTGCCCTAATAAACATCATTGGGAGTTGGAGAGCTGCCTAGGGGTGGAGAGTGAGGACCCAGATGAATAATTGAATGAAAAAAATAAGGGAAGAGCATTAAGTTGCATCTTCTCCACATGGGATCTTGAAGGGAAGGGATGTCTTTTCAATAAGGTGGACTAAGTAACTGCCTTCCTGGTTTCATCTGAAGGCAAGCAGTCCCTTCTTCCTAAGAAAGTGCTCTGGCAGCCCAATTCCAGTGAGTAAAATGTCTACCGTAATCCACTCTTTGAAATTCGGGAATTTAAAGATGAGTTAGTTTTGAACGAAAAAGAGTTACCACCAGGGGAATGAAAGACAGAAGCATTTATCATCCCCCATAAGCTCCTTAAACCAAATGGATTTCTGAATTTTTTTTTAATAGAGGGGCTTTTTCTGGGTGATTGAGCAATGAGTGATATTTCCTTCTTCTTTATATTTTTCTGAACTTTATACGCTATTATAATGATCAGTATTACTTCTGGAGTCGAGAAAATATCCTCAATGAGATAAAGATAGATGCTATGAGGAAGCAGTACTCAGGACAGGTAAGCTTTGATACTTATCAGGAGGGCTGAAGAGGTCTGGAACTTAAAGGCATGGCTGTAGTGGGGACAGTATGGGTCATTCATTACCTGAGGACAAAGAAAAGGTAAAAAAAAAAAAGAAAGAAAGAAAGAAAATTAAAAAAAAACAAAACGATTTCACATTTTTTCCTAAAAATAAGATTCATTAAAAAAAGTTTCATTCAAGGGCCGGCCGAGTGGCGTGTTGGTTAAGAACTGGCTTGGGATGTCAGAGGGCCCCGGTTCTAATCCCACATATGAGGGCCAGTGACACTGCCCTCTACAGCTAAGATGGTGAACAACAGCTCAACCTGGAGCTGGGCTGCCGTGGGTCGCCAGCAATGGCGTAAGCTGCAGCCCCTGCTGCAGTGGGTTGCCATGGGCTACTGTGTGCAGCCAGCAGCCACCGTGAGCAGCTGTCCAGAGGCCGGTGACTGATCTGCCTCACCCAGAAAGAGCACAATGATGGTGCCAACATGGGCCAGTGGGGCGACCGTCCTCCACAACTAGATTGAAGAACAAAACAACAGCAACTTGTCTGTTCCCCTTCCCCCAATTCCCCAGCGCTGTTCCCCTCCCCCAGTTCCCCAATAAAATCTTAAAAAAAAAAGTTTCATTCAAGACAGAAACCACAAAGTTAGAAAATAAGGTACAAACATATTTTTAAGCCCTCTGAGTGATAAACTTAGGAGGGGGTTGATTCTCCCAATCTTGAAAAGATTATATGCCTTCTATTACCTATGGGACATTCTCATTTGTAATAGAAAGCACTGATTTTTAGAACAGGAATATAAGTAAAGCCTTCATATAAATGCATGGTTTTCATTATAAATGTGAAAATGACATATTTCAAAATAGAGGAGAAAATTTACTCATAATATAATTTTGCACTGTGCTTTTTCCATTTACTATATATCATACAGAATCATTATGCTGTGTTCCTACATAGTCTTCAAAATGACCGTTGAAATGACCACCTACTATTATGTATCATCATTTATAAGTTTCTTTTCGAACATGCTGAGTGTATGAAGCAGGCAATAAATCCAACTGGAAATGTCATCTAGACAGCTATAGAAAAAATCGTTTCTTAGTTGAAGTATTGAACTCTTTGCTTTCTATTTAATGCAAGGGTCTCATTTTCCCACAGACTCATTAAGGTATCCATACCTAAAGAAAGAACTCTCTCTAGGGGCATTCAACACTTTTGTCTGTGAATTGGATGAGGACTTAACTAGCATACTTATCAAATTTTTAAGAGGCCCAAGAGATGGGAGGCATAATCGCTATGGTAAATGACAGATTCTGAATCCGAAAAACAAAAATTGTGATAGGCTGAAAGAACAAAAGGCTGGATCAAACAAGACGGCATTTCACAGGGTAAGAGTTCAAAGAACTGGGGATGTTTTGACTAGAGAAAAGAAGCCTTAGAATGAACAAGAAAATGCTCTTCAAACTCCTGGGGGTGGGAGGGGCCTTCCAAAGAGAACTGTATAAAAAGTAACCATGACTATAAGATTCAAATTTTAAAATGACTTTAGCCAATGGAGCTGCTAATCAAAAACGTACTCACTGTCACTTGCTCATTTAGTCCCTAAGTATTCACTGAGCACTACGGCGAGCTAGCACTGTAGCACCTAGCAGGTGCTGAGGACACAGCACTGACGAGGAGGCCATCAGATCCCCACCCAGGGTGGTCACAACGTAGCCCAGGGACAGGCTGAAACAAAACAATCAAATAAATGAATAAAAAATGATAAATTGTGTGTTACAAAGTGAGTGGTAAAAGGGCCTGAGGTCAAGATTCGTAAGAGGAACCCACTGTAAACAGAGGGCCAGGTAAAACCTTTCTGTGTAGAGGACACTTCCACAGAGACTTAAAGAACAAGAAGGAGCCAGTTACAAAAATAATTATGGAATGGCGATCCCAGGTAACAACAGCTTTGAGGCAAAAAAGAGTTTGTGTGTCTGTAAAAATGAAAGAAGGCAAGTGGTACGGGACCATAGTGTGCAAAGAGGGGAAGGGAGAGAGAGAAGGTGGAGAACTGGGTAAAAAGGAGGACTTCCTGGGCAGAGTAAGGAGAGTGGATTTTACTCAAAACGCAACACGAAGTTTTTGAAGAGGCTTAAACAGGGACTGCCTTGGCTGATTTTTGTTTTTAAAATAGTACTCTAGCTGTGGTGTGGAGAACAGATTAGAGAGAGGCTGAAGCAGAGGCAGGAGAGCTGTTAGGAGGCTGCCACAGTGGTCCTGGTGAGAAAATATGGTGGCTTGGACCAGAGTGCTGGCGACCGAGACAGAAGTTGAGCAAAGCCAGGACAGAATCCTAGCAGAGACTGTGTCTGAGGTTCCTAGACCTCAGAGCTGGGACAACCACCCCTTGATAGGCCACAGAAGGGATTCAGATCTCTTAAAGACCCTCCCAACTCTGCAACTCTCCGAAAGACAGAGAAGAGAGTCTAGAAGGGACATCAGCATGTGAACAAAGCCCCTTGTGGGTCCAAGACATGGCTCCCACTGATTTACATGAACAGGCCCTGTTTTTCTAAAATCTTAGCAATGAAAGACACCAGGCTGAGCCAAATTCCTCCAAAGAGTTAATTACTGGCGCGGCCCCTGGAGGGTCAGAATAAAACAGGAGCATGTGGAAGGCATCAAGCTTACAATGTGAACACGAGCAGCATGGATGGGAACACTCCATTGCGAGGCACTGTCCCCATAATTCTACAAATTAGCCAGAGCCTCTGGAATCCCAGCTCTGCAGCTGCTGCACAGATGTGTGCTGAGCACTGGGATGAGAGCAGAGAAAGGAGGTTGGCACATAAAGATGTACTCAAATCAAACCAGGACTCTTGGCATTTAAGGCAATGACCACCATTCCTGTCTCCAAAGTATAACTGGAAAGATCTTTTCAAAATGCAAATATGATCATGTCCTCCTTCTCATCTCCACCCTTAAACCCTGCTTAGCATTGCTTTCAGGATAGAGACCAAAATCCCTAGCATGGTCTCTAAGTCAGGGGAGCATATGTCCTGGTTTGCCCAGGATAGCTGGGGTGCATGCCAGTTTTAGTTGTTATTGATTTGTTGACTCTTACAAGTGTTTTGGTTTGGACAATAAATGGTGTGATTCCCCCCACCTGCCAGGTCCCACGTGGTCCTTCCATTGCTGATATCTCTGTCCTCATTCCCTGCCATGCTTCCAGCAGCAGCCACACTGGACTTCTTTCTGTTCCTCCAACTCTCTGTCATCCCTCCTATTATAGGGGTTTTACAGAAGCTGTCCTCTCCCCCTGGAAAGCTCTTATGCTCCCCTCCCCTTCACTGAAGCACCGCTACCCCTCCTTCAGATCCTCTCTAACCAGGAGAGTTCTCTTTCAGACTGTTGCTTAGCTTCATTATGTTCCTCTCCTCCATGGCACTTACCAGAGTGGGTTTTATTTTCTTCCTGTTTACTTTTATTTGGGTGATTCTTTAATTAATGTTCAACTATCTCTCCTATTTGAATGAGGGCAGTGACCGTGTCTCCTCTGCCCTTGAAAGGCAAATGCCAAGTACATTTTGACTGACGGACTGAATGAATGAATGAATTTATTAATGAATAAATAAATAAATAGGTTTATGAACAAATGACTGGTTACTTATTGGCTACTCCTGCCAACAATAAAATAAACAAATAAAACCTGTATGTTAATACACGAGGGAAATGGTAAAAGGTGAGCCGATCAAGATCTTAGTAATATATTTATTGCTGTGAGTGGCTGTGTGTCTGTGTATATCCTAAACAAGTATTGAATTCCATACTGGTCACCTCTCAAAGCTGGACCTTTGTCCCAAGGCACGGCAATAGTTTGGTGAGTTTCTAAAACTCTTCTTTGGAACTTGCTTGATAAGTCTTACTTATTCTATTTGACCTCCTCAATGATGACTACAACCTTTGAAGGGAGGTTTTGATTTCTGGAAAAGCCAACTGGCATTTTGTACCAAGTCTTATGAACAAGCCTGCAGAACAAGCCAGACAGGGGTGTTTAGGTTAAAAATGAAGTGAAACTCCACAGAGACCCAATCGCTCATGTGTCTCCGAAACTGGCTCTGGGGGTAATTCCAAACACTCTCCGAGCCCTGGCAGCAAATACGGAAGAAAGGGATAAGCCTCCAATGGGAGTTTTGAAAGATAAGCCTTGTTTGGTCATTTGAAATCATTTGTGGAAAATCAACCACAAACAAATTCCTTGGAATGACAATCCCTCCTCCCAACTGGGAGGTGCTATTGAGCTTGTAAAGTGCTTTCCCCAAAGTGATCAGAGATGTCCTCTTCAACAAGGGCCCCCTCTAAGACACTTTGCTATTTTCCTTTTGAAGAACACAGCAAATGGGGTTGAGGAGGTAGGGAAGTGGAATCTGAGCCCTCCTAGGGTCATGAGTCATGAAGGCTTTAAAGAAATCTAACACCTCCTAGGACTAAGCATGACTGGAAAAATAAATACCAGTTCCCCGAGACAGCACCACAAGTGTTCCAGCCAAGTGTAGACATCCCTCAGAGCCCACCTGTTTGTGCTCCCTCACCCCAGATCTGCCAGGGCCTGCCCCAGGGTTGACAAACAAAACTCAGCTCTGACATTCCATTAGCACCTCCAGACTGTTTGCCTAGCAGCTTCTGCATGGAAAAGGAGGAGAAAAAGCATTTTCTGAGCCCCACCTTAAATATGCAAAAGTCAAGTTCAAGGAGGAGCTACAGAACCTAGAGCTTTATGGCCCTTGAAATGAATGGGGAAGAACTGAGAACGAATATGCTGGGGAGTCCTGGCAAACTCGTGTCTTCAGGGCTCTCCATCTTCCCACTCTTAATCACCCAGTGTCAAATCTAGTTTCTGCTTCAGGATTTCAATGCAATAAATTGGAATATCAGTGTTGTGCCTCCTATTAGTACTTATAACTCAGCCTGCCACTTCCAATCTAGAGTACAATGCATTCTAGCTATTTGGAGCACCATACTTTCTATTTATGAACCAGGGGACATAAAGATCAAAGAAGCCATCTAAGAGTTACAGAAATGCACTCTTCATTGTGTCACTGGTGGCAACAAACATTCAAGGGAGTTAAAAACATAGTTTTGTCCCAGATGAAGGCAGCATAACCAGAAAGACAACCGAGACTGGACAAGTCAGAGGTTAGATCAAGTTGACAAGTATGACCTTCTAAGTGGCACCAAACTAGAAAATGCTCAAAACAGGCCCGGTGACCAACATGCCCCCCAAAATATCTAATATCAGGGTCACTGATTGAGGGGGAGTCTTCTTCCTGGCCTTGGGCCTTGGCAACAAATAGAATAAGGGGTGATTATCTTCCTACTTGTTAGATTCATTTTTACCCAGTCCCTAGGAGAGGTCGGCTTCCCCCTGTAATCTATCATAACAATGACACCACAGTTTATTGTTCAAATTGGTGGACATGGTGGAAGAAAGGGGAGGAAGAGGGAGAAAATAGAGGAGAAAATATAGGGGGATAAATGGATAGGAAAGTGGGAGGAGGAAAGAAGGAAGGAAGAAAGGAAAAAGAGAAAGAAGGAGAAATAAGAGGGAAGGGAAAATACAGTGCTATAGCAGTATTTCTCACACTTGAGCCACATTTGAACATGAAAGTGGTCACTATTAATAATTTTTCCTGGGAAACAGAGGTTAACCTGACACTGTCCCAGGAAACCCAGGACCTGCCACCCTTCGGACAACAGATGCATTCTCAGTGGATGACCTTCAACTCATTCCATGTTTAACCAGGGGGGAAAAATAAGTAGAATGTGCCTTTCCGAGCCAACTGAAACCAACTGACACGTCCTTAGGCTGGTATCTCACAACATACAACAAGTCCTGAAACCACAAACCGCATCATCTACCATTCCTGGACAAGCAAGAAAATGCCTGACAGTTATCAAGACAGCCACACATTTGCCTCCATGACTAAAATGTCCTTTGTCAGGAGTCCAAAGAAAAGCCACCACCTCCCCATCTAGGCATCCAATCCCCCACATTTTCACACCTGCCCCACCTCTAACCTCACCTATTTTCCAAGAGAGTGCAGTATCTTCCATGACAACACTGATGTGAAGCACCTGTGCATAATTGGATTTATGGGATTGATGACAGATTTTCAAAGGGTTGATTTCAGATGATCCATGCTATAAGAGTACTTCTCACACTGGAACCTTCATAAAAATCACACCGAGTGTTGTTAAAAGGCAGACCCTGTTGCAGTGAGTCTGGGGCAGGGCCTGGGATGCTGCATTCTAACAAGCATCCCAGGTGATTTTGAGGCTTCTGGTCATGGGCTAACACCTTGAATAGAAAGTGTCTACAACATTCAGTTTAAGGGCTTAATGATCTTAGATATCTCTACTGCAACATGAGAGAAAGCATGCCAATTAAATCTATCCCCAAAAGGCAACATGGTAAAAGGAAAGGGAGGAAGAGGGCAGGGAAATAGAGGAGAAAACATAGGGGAATAGATAGATAAGAAATTGGGAGGGGAAAGAAAGAAGAAAAGGAAGAGAAAAAGAGAAGAGAAGGAGAACTAAGAAGGGAAGGGAAGAGAAGGACACAATACACTAAATTAAGTTAGGCTACAGAAGAAGCAAATAGCTAAGGGTTAAGGGAATTCCTTTGCCAGAAGTGGGAATCTGAAGATCTATTCCCATTGTCTAGAGCCCCAGGGAGAAGTTGTTTCCATTCTGAAGCCCACTGCAATAAAAACGTCAAATTCCTTTATTTTCCCAATTGTTGGCCAATTACTTACAGACTCACAGCATCGAGTCCTCTAGTCCCATGACTTTCCAATTTTTCATCATATGTCACCTGTGAAATACATTTTACACTGTGACCCACTAAATATGCACAATAAATAATTCTTGAGGAATAAAAGAATAAATAAATGACTAAATAGATCATAACACAACCAGAGGTTCATATTGTTTCCCTGAATGTCTCCAGTTTCATTTTACTTTTCCCACATAGACTCTATAGACAAATAATTACCCGGTGAATTTTGTTTCTTGCAAGCACTAAAAGCATAACCTCATCTGCCACTGGAGTCACAAGCCAGGAATTCTGTCACAGGGATAAATATCCAGGATTTCCCTGAAGATTTAGCCCTGGTGAAAACAAGCTGTTTTTCCAAAACAATTCCCAACAGCAACATTTATTTCATTTACTTTGATTTGAAAGTTTACAGAAGAAAGTCCAATTGCAGCTAGAGGTTCATGTTGGATATTTCTGGTCTAAGATCTTGAGTTAAATAAATCCTCTCCAAAATATTTGCCAGAAGCAGTATCCTTTAAGATAGTTTGGAGAAAATTGCCCCCACAATAAAAAATAAAGAACAAATAGCCTTTTCACAAAGATGGCCCCAAAAGCAAAGGAGGAAGCTCCTCCCCTCCCAAAGCCAAAGCCAGAGCAAAGGCTTTGAAGGCAAAGAAAGCAGTGCTGAAAGGCGTCCACAGCCACAAAGAAAAGAAGATCCGCACATCACCCACAGCCCAAGACACTTTGGCTCCTAAAGAAGTCCAAATATCCTCAGAAGAGCACCCCCAGGAGAAACAAGCTTGACCAATGTGCCATCATCAAGGTCCCCTAACTACTGAGTCAGCCATGAAGAAGATAGAAGACAACCGCACACTGTGTTCATTGTGGATGTCAAGGCCAACAAGCACCAGATCTAACAGGCTGTGAAGAAACTCTATGACATTGACATGGCCAAGGTCAACACCCTGATCAGGCTTGATGGAGAGAAGAAGGTGCATGTTCAACTGGCTCCTGACTACGATGCTTTGGACATTGGCAAAAAAATTGGGATCAGCTAAACTGAGTCCAGCTGGCTAATTTCTAAATACAATTTTTTTTTTCACTTAGAAACAAAAAAGAACAAAACACTAGAGGGAACTACAACAAGTAATGACAGTAGTTAGGTCTGCGTGGTAAGATTACAAGTGTTTTTCTTTTTTTCAATCTTCCTTTAACGTTTTTTGTATGTTCCATTTTTTTTTCTAAAATTAATATATATTAAGATAATCATGAAAACTATTTATTTCTTCCTTCCCCTCCATCCCCAAACTACTCCTGCTCCTAAGTTTCCTAGTTCAGTGAATAGCATCATCATCCACACACTTGCCCAAGCCCAAACCTGGGACCATCTTAGTCTCCTCAGCGTGCCTTCTCTTCCACAGACAATGCAGGCCTACTCACCGATCTGATTGTTGCTACTTGTCTTACTCAGCATGGGCAGCTATAAAAAAAATACCATAGACTGCTGGCTTAAACCACTAGCACTAATTTGTCACTGTTCTTGAGGCTGGGAAGTCCAAGAACGAGGTGCCAGCAAACTCAGTTCCTGGTGAGAAGCCATTTCCTGGCTTGCAGGTGGCCACCTTCTGGATGTGTCTTCACATCGCAGAGAGAGACAAGGAGCCTGGTCTCTCTGCATCCTCTTCTAAGGACACTAGTCCCGTCATGGGGGCCCCACCCAATTACCATCCAAAGGCCCTACCTCCTAATACCATCACATTAGGGTTTAGGGGTCCAACATATGAATGGGGTAGGGGGGAAACGGGACACATTCAGTCCATAATACTACTTAACAAATTGTCCCAAAACTTAGTGCCTCAAACATTTATTATTAACTTTCTTGGTTCTTTGGGCTGACTAGGATCAGCTGGACGGTTCTCATTTGGGGTCTCTCAGTATAGTTGTAGTCATTCATGTGTCAGCTGGACATCAAAGATGGTCCATTCACATGCTGATAGCTGATGACAACTATCAGCTGAGAGCTCAGCTGGAGCTGTCATCAGAAGTGCCTCCACGTAGCCTCTTCATGTGACTTCAGCTTCTCAAAGCATGGCAGCTGGATTCTAAGATAGAATAACCCAAGAGCAAGCACTCCAAAAGGCCCAGGTGACAGTTAAGTGACCTCTCTATTGCCCGTGCATTGGTAATTAGATACAGAATCTTGATGAGATTCAGCTTCTATCTTTTTATAAAAATATTCCCTAGATGATATTGTGTACTTCCAGGGGGAGGGACATAATACCTGGTTGTCTTTTTATGAGAATAGCCATTGATAATCAAATGCCTAAATAAAGCAATTCATCAGGAGTTCAAAGTCGCATTGTTTTTTCAAAGATCGTTTTGGCTATAGCACAAGTTATGTTAAAAAGAAATAAATGTAACACTTTTATGCAACCTCATGAGAATGGCCATCAAACCAAACCATAATGATATGCAGATTTATAGTATACCTCGTCCTGGTTGGTCATTTTAATAGTCTATAAAAATAAATCAGTTCAAAAGGAAATTTTAGAAAGGAATACATTGTTTTGGCATACTCTTTCACTGGTATTGCTCAATTATTTCAAATAGATTTCCATTAAAAAAAATTTTTTTAAATAAAACATCAGCCCCTAAAGGTTAACAAAAAACGTGTTTACCCAACAACCAAGATGAATAACTGTTGTCTCAAAATAAACATTGAGTTTCCTCAAAGGCTTGCTTTTCCTTTCCTTTCTCCTCTTTTTTCTTTCTCTCTTTTCTTTCTCTACGCTCTACCTCCCTTACCACCCTAACCTCTGTCCCACTTTTTTTTTTTCAGGTGAAGGAATATCTTGAGCTTCTTAAAAAATAAATAAATAAAGGCTGAAAATCAAAATGTAACCACATTACAAACGTTGTGATAAAAACTGCTTTTATCTAGAAGTTTCCTGACCTAAAGAGGATGTACCCCCGCTATAGTAACCATGGTCAGATTGCATTTCAACAATAAATCAAATCCTATTTGCATCACATGAGAGGAGGCAGAGCAACAGAGAGGAAAGAACACAGGCTTTGGTGTCTGATAAACCTCGACTGGAGTCCCAGCCCCGACACATAAACTGTCATCACTTTTACAGTTCTGAGTGAAGTGTTGCTCCTCCAGCTCTAATGGGCCTACCTACCAGGTGTGGATTTTGTTAGAATGCAGAATCTGAGGCACTAGCCCTGGAGTGGGGCCTGAGACTTTCTGCATTTCTGACAAGCTCCCAAGCGATACCCACACTGCTAGACTGTGGACCACACTTGGAGAGGCGAGGTTCTAGAATCCACAGGAGCCACTGGCTCTGCCCTGAAAGAAAGTCAATCCTTTGTAAGTCTTTTCTATGTGGAACACTATTCTCCCTATTGGATCATTAGCATATCAAGTGACATCGCCACTGACTTAATGATCCCTATTAGTTGAAAATGTTTCCCAAGTAACGTAGTAATAAACGGTATCACTTACTCCTTGACCACAGGGTATTTATGGTAACTTAATTACTCCAAGTAATGATGCATGTGCAAAAAGAGACCTGGCACTGCCCTATACAAAGAGCACACAGAAAGAGGGTTTGGAAGCCCACCAAGAAGCAATACTCTTGTCTCTGTCCAAAAGAAGCTAAGATTTTACCACAGGCCTAAAATCTGGGTGGCCCTTTGGGTTTCCAGTCTGCATCAGAAGCGCACACACGCGCGTGCGCGTGCACACACACACACACACACACACACACACACACACACACACACAAATGACTTTATGATAATTAGGCTCCATAACATGCTTTCAAGGGAGGCATTATTACACCCATGGTATAGGTAGGGAAACTACAGACATGGAGAATTTATTTTTCCCACCCAAGACCACCCAAAGTCAGGGATGAAAATGAGGGGAAGAAGCAAAAGCTATGAGTAATCCTACCTCAGCATAAGCCAGGAGACATTTTCAATGATGAATGTTCATGCTCTAGTTAAAAAGTCTCTCTTAAAAGTGAGGAGTAGGGAAGCACAAGAGAGCTCTAGATAACATTTTTTGTTATTTGGTATAATTTTATGATCTTGAAAGTACTCATTACCAGAAATGTTTTTCACAATCATTTCTTGAACGTGTTTTATTATTATGCCTGTGTGAGTTGGACATGTGACTTAACCTCTGCCTCCGTTTCCTCACCTGTGTAAAACTGGAATAAAAATTGGGATAATAATTTCCTCACCTGTGAAACATTGGGAGCCTCACAAAAGATGAAATAAGTTAATGTACATAGGAAACTTTAGCAGAACTTGGCATGTGGTGAGTATCAGACACATGTTAGTTATTCCTGCTGCCTAGGGCTTCACTGTTCTGTTCTCAATGACGCTAGAGTGGTGGTGAACCCAGAGTGGGCTTAAAAAATGATTTCCTGTCTGAATCCCAAAGGCTGAGCTCTGTGATTCAATTCCCCTCCCAGTATTCATACTGTGCAGACATACCCCTCTGACTTTCCCAGAATATTTACTATTATGTACATAAAATGCCCAGTTTCCAAGAACATTTTTTAAGTTGTCATGATTTCCTCATATTGTATAATCTTCAGTGATTTCACAAACGTCATTTCATTTAGACCTTATAGGAATGCTATGAAAAAGGCAAAATCTTAATGTGTCCATTTTATGGATGGGGAAACTGAGGCCCTCTGAAGTAATTCCCTCAAAGTCATACCAATTAATAGTAATAACAATAGGTACGACTACAAAAATGTTTGAAGACATAATATTAGGTTAAACACGTGAGACTGCTGATATTCTATCATTTTAACCTACACAAAATAAGGTATTTCATATTGTTCAACCTAAACACTAAGTTCATTGTGTCATTTAATCTTCATATCAACCCTATAGGGTTAGAACAAATCCCCATTTTATCAGCAAGGGAAATGAAGACTTAAAAACAATTACCCAAGATCAAACAGTGGAACCAGATTCCAAAACCCATACTAGTGACTCTGCCCAGATCTCTATCGATGCCACATTTCTTTTGTATTAAAAATGAAGCATATTTAGAACTGGCCGAGTGGCTCAGTTGGTTAAGAGTTGGCTTAGGAGCGCGAGCTCTGAGCAGCAGGGCCATGGGTTCAGATCCCACATGGGCCAGTGACACTGCACCCTCTACAGCTAAGATGGTGAACAACAGCTCAACCTGGAGCTGGGCTGCCGTGAGTCGCAGGTGACAGCGTACGCTGCAGTGGGGCTACAGTGGGCTGCCATAAGCTAATGTGAGTAGCTGGCAGCTGGCGTGAGCTGATGATGTGAGCCGCCATGAGTAACCGTCCAATGGCCAGAGACCGATTGCCTCAGCAGAAAGAGCACAATGATCACAATACCAACATGGGCCAGTGAAGTGATGTCCTCCACAACTAGACTAAAGAACAAAAGGACAGCAGCTTGTCTGTTCCCCTTCCCCAATTCCCCAATAAAATCTTTAAAAAAAATGAAGTATATTTATACTCACTCTCTGTAACAACCACATAAGGGAGAAAAGAGCATCCCCATATTAAAGGTGAGAAAGCTGAGGCTCAGAAAGTTTTCATGGCTCTGTTAAAGTCACACAACTATTGGATGCTGGAGTTCAGACTCAAATCGAGGCTGTGCAACTTCAAAGCAGGGGCGCGTAACCACATCAGTGGTTCTAAATGACCTGGGGACCTTTTAAAACTTCCAAAGTCCAGGCGACTCTGCAGACCAATTAAATCACAATCTCTTGAGCTGAAATACAGGTAAGAGTAGTTTTTGAAACTCCCCAAGGGATCCCATTGTGTAGACTAGCTTGGGAACCATGGCTACACTCCATCCGTCTCACCCAGACTACCGCCTCTTCTACCATAGGGCCCCTACGGACTGATAAAACCTGGACCTGAGGTTCCCCTGCCAGTGTAACACCACAGTAGTGATCCCAATCGTGTCTTACACGGAGTAAATACCTCTTTCCCAGACTCACATTCTTCCAGGAGCTCCTGTCAGGAACCAAAACACATCACAGCAAAGGGCCGATCACAGTTTCTTCCCATTGACAACAATCCGCTGTCACTGAGGCTAACATGGGAAATGTCTCATCAAGGGAGGCCTGCCACTCTCTGGAGCTTTTAGCTTTGGCCTCAGCAGGTACCCTCAACCGAGACAGCCGAGCTTGCTGGGGCCTGGCTGGGGAGCCGAGCTGGGAGGTGCTGGCCAGCCTTTCCGAGTGGGACAGCCCTCCGCCTTCACCGTTACTCACGTTCTCCATGAGCAGGGTCAGGGCCGCAATCCTGAACACAACCAGGGAGGGGTGCATTCCCTCCTGCTGTGTCTAGTCACCACCAGTTCAGAATACTTCATCTTTACGAACTTCATTTATTTTCAAAACTATGCTTCTTTGATTCCTGCAAGCCAAACCCATGGAAAAATAAAGGAAACCAAATGCCAGAGAAATGGCGCCAAGGCAAACATATGTAAGCCCTGAAATAACAGGAGATACTGCGGTCACGTCTGACCTTCTGAACTGGGCTATGGGTTGAAGCAAAAACAGCTCTTGCTGCAGCTTAAGGGGTACACGGTAATAGTTTATTTGTAATGCGGAAGAGTGTGGGTTTAGAGACATCGCCCGTTAGGAACTAGGGACTCAGCCAAGGGACCAGAAATAATATCATAGGGAGGAATGGCTTTTTAAAACGCCACCCTTCACCTCCACGATCAACATAAGCCAGGAGTCTTCAGATTTTTATCTGTCACATGATGAATATCTAAGACCTCCAGAGCTTCTGTAAATGTTTCTCTTCTGATTATACCAATATTTTGGTGCAGCTTAATTCAGAAGCAAGAACGCAAGTCCACTTGTTTCTTTCAGGACCCTGCCACAGACAAATGCGGAAGGGCCCAGATGGAAAAGCAAAATGTGACCCGGGGTCAAAAGTTGAGTATGGAGAAGGTTCCGTGTTTCCACACTAACCAGTTCAGCCCCAGCCCTACTGCAGTCTCAGACCTGCTGGGGGCCTGCCAGCAGCTACATTCCTCCGAGACGCCAGTGCTGCATTCTTGGGCACACAAAACAAGTCACCAGGAGGAATTTGCTCCATGTTAACATTACCAAAAAAAGACCACAAGTTACAGAGTTCATGCAAATGAAGACTGGTTCCCATGAAAGAGATTCCTATACTGAAATAATGGCCAAGTTTCCCTAAGAATGAAATACTCGTGTTCATGTTGTTTTGCAGAGACGATTCTCTTCCTTTAGTTACATAATGTGCTGCATATCTACAAGATGTGGCTTAAAGAGAAAAAATACATGACGAAACTAGCTTCCTTGTAATCACTGTGTGGGAAATCATACACCATAAAAAAAATAATAATAGCAAATACCTAGTAGTAGTGTTGAGTATGTGTTATGACACACAATAAAGTTTAACTGCTTTTCGTGTAGTAATATATTTAATTTTCACAAACAGTGATTGCTATTAGTGTCCAGAAGTTTTATTTTTATTTTAATATAGTCATTTTTACCAATCCTTTCATCTGTCCTTTCTCTTGTTTAGGAACCAAAAGAAAATCAAAACATTGTTTAAGAATTAAAAAAAGTCCCCCAAATCATTAAAATATTTCTCTTATACTTTCTCTTACAAGTTTTAAATATTCAATTTTCCTATTTAGGTTTGTAATTTATCTGGAATTTATTTTGGATTAAGACATGAGGTAGGAATCTAATATATATTTTTTTCAAGTGGATAACCATTTTTCCTAGACTCCCTTAATTCCCAATACCACTATCCTTTCCACACCAGTAATGGCACATTCTAATATGCCAAGTTTACATATCTGTGTGGGTTGGCTTACAGGCTCTGTTGTGTCCATTCCTGTCATGACACACATCTTAATTACTAAAGTTTTATTATACACTTATATCTGCTGGAACAATACCCTCCCCCACCCATCTTGTCTCTCTTCTTTGTTGATATTGACCTTGGCCCTTTCATATCAATTTTAGGATCCCCAGATTAAGTTCCAGAAAAAAACTCTATTGAGATTTTTGTTGTAATTTGCAAGTTAATTTGGGGGACTTCATATCGTCTTGCTCTGAATCATCACATCAATGAACATGGTATTTTTCCATCTCTTTAACCATTTTTTTTCCCATTGACAAAAGGAATCTTTGTCTTGTTCCAGGTTTAAAAAAAAAAAAAAAAGATTGTAACATTTCATCCTTAAGAATGTTTGCTGTAGGTTTTTAGTAGACACTGTCTATTAGTTAAGCAACTTTCCTTCTATGCCTATTTTGTTAAGAGTTGGCTAAGAGCGTTTTAATCATGAATAGGTCCTGAATTTTGTCAAATGTTACTGAGACAATCACGTGGTTTTTCTCGTTTAACTTTTTTAATGAAAAACCATCTTTGCATTCCTATGCTAAATCCAATTTTATTTTAATACATTCATTAATTTTCTAGCATTTTTGTTTATTTATGCACATATATTTATAAATTGATTTGTAATCTTCCTTTCTTATATTCTTCTTGTCTGAGTGGGAAGCGTTCCCTTATTTTCTATTCTTTGATAAAATTGGCATCAGCATGCAATTATCTGTTTCATGAATGTCTATCCAAACTCATCTGGTCCTATGGAGGGGCAGAGGGTAAAACTTTTAACAACTAATTCCATTTCTTTAGTGGTGAAAGCTGAACTCCTGTTTCTATTTCTTCTTGTGATAGTTTTGATGAGTCCTATTTTCCTAGGACATTGATCATGTCTGTATTTTCACATTTATTGGCATAATGTTATCTTCTTGTTTATCTTTATTTCATCTGTAGTTATGACTCCTTTTTCATTTCTAATATTGTTTGTGAATGCTGACTGTTTTTCTTTTTAAGTTTTGCTAAATGTTTATTTGTTTTATCTTTCTCTCAAAGAATCAATTGGAGTGGTCTTGCTTCCAATAGGCAGGATCTCTACTGTTTTTCAAGGGACTGTCGTCAGGCTACTGGAGCCACTTTGCCCACCTATGCAGAAAAACCAAAGCATCTGGAAATTCACATCCATTCTAGTTAACCCTTAGCCAATAACTGACAGCTGTGGGAGTATAGAAGCCCCCAAGTGGAACAGTTCCAAAGTATAATTCAAACTTCAGAAGCCCACTGTGGGATCAGGCTGAAGCTGCTTTCTGAGGGACCTGGCCTGAAATTGAGACTTTGCTTAGCTTCTTTTTCCCTAACAGGCTTTCACTAACCTATTACCTGCTTTCCTAGGATGAGGATAGATAATCTACTAATCGAGGCTACATGAATAGGTCTGGGACACTCATCTTCATCTCAGAGTCTGCTTCTGAGGAGTCCAATATGATAGCAGTTTTATCTTCTGTGACTGTTTCATTAATGTATCTCATCTTTATTTTCTTCTTTCCACTATTTTTGGGATACTTCATTTTCTTAAATAGATGGTTAGCTCCTAAATTTTCAGTTTCCTTTCTCTAAAAGGTATAATCATTTAAGGCTATAAATTTTATTCTACTGCTTTAGCTACATCCCACAAGTTTTTATATGTTACATTTTTATTATTTTTAGGTGTAAATGTTTCCTCATTTTCATAATTGTTTCCTCTTGTGATAATCATTAGTGCTGGTCACTGATATGTCCAGTTCTTCTCTTTCTAGTCAAGCCCTTGCCCTCTTGAACTTAGCCATGACAATAGATGTTCTTTGGCCAACATAATACGAGTGGAAGTGATGTGTGTCTTTGGAGGGCAGAAAACTTTAAAATCCACACTCTTCCCTCTACCACTGCAAGTGGTAATATGCCAGGTGGTGGAAGCTCCACCAGATTGAGTCCTAGAGTGAGGAAAATGTGGAATGGAGCTCACAGCTGCCTTACACTGGAAATAGACCTTCATTGTTTGAAGATACTAAGATATTTTAGTTCTGTGCATTACTGCAGCATAATTTACACTACCCTGACTGTTGCATTGACCAAATAGTTTTTAGAAATGTTTTTCCTTCTAATTTTCAAATATATAGAGCAATTTCAATTATCTTTTTCTTTTCAAGTTCATATTTTATTGGAGTATGGTCAGAGAATATGTCTTGTATGTTACCAAGTCTTTGGTATTTGATGAGATTTCCTTTGTGGTCTAGCAAACAATCAGTTGTTGGATTACATATGTGTAGACTAGATTAAGCTAGTCGATTGGGTTGTTCAAACCTTCAATATCTGTACTAATTCTTAACTTTTTAGTCTATCAATTATTGAGAGATGTTTTTAAAACCTACTACATATAGATTTTCAAATGTCTCATTATAAATCAACTGATTTCTGCTCCAAACATATTTGAGGTCATGTTATTAGGTACAGTTGACACCTGAACAATGCAGAGTTAGGGGCACTAACCCACATGCAGTTGAAAATCCATGTATAATTTATGACTCCCCAAAACTTTATTACAGTTGTCCCTTGGTATCCACAAGGGATTAGTTCCAGATTCCCTGAGGATAAACACCAAAATCCACAGATGGTCGAGTCTTCTATATAAAATGGCGTAAATCAATGCATATAGTTGGCTCTCCACATCCACAGACTCCCAACAGTATAAGAGCACAAGTATTTCTTGAAAAAAAATCTGTGTATAAGTTGACATATGCAATTCAAACCTGTGTTGTTCAAGGGTCAACTGTATGTGAAAGTGCTGAATTGTTTATTTTAGATTATGAAATTGCCTTCTTTATCCCTAATAATGCATTTTGTCTTAACATCTATTTGTCAGAATGGTTGCTTCAGCCCCATGCTCCAAAGTTAGTTACCACTGCCTGGGATATCACTGGCTTGAGTCACTTTTTATACTGATTTCTCAGCTGGGGAGGTGTGGCAGGCAGTTCCAGGACCATGCATTTAGTTTAAGTTCAAAACCCATGTGAGGTAGGCCTCTATTCCTTGTCATCTTCTGTGCTCGAGGCAGGATTTTTTCTGGTCATCATTTAGTGAAGGCATAACCATGTGCTAGTTCCAGCTTTCTAAAAGGGTCTCAGTTGCAACTCTTCACCTTAGGCAGACCCAAGGCCTCATCTCCCATCCCCATGTGCAACTGCAGCAACAGCTCACGCTCTTTCTCCTTAGGTTTTCATAATCTCCCCACCTCGCTCCCTTTTTCCCCCATGGGGACTATATTTATTGCAATTAGTAAAAGGAGTTTTCCAGTTAGAGGGCTTTCAGTTATTTAGTATCAGCAGAACTAAAAGTTTTCTAAATTGCATGTCACTAATGCTTTTGCCTTTCTAAGCAAGAGACCAACAGGCTGAAGGCAGGATTGGTGATAGGAGGAGAAAGGGGGAGTGTGTTCCTTTTGTTTGGAGGCTGTCCTCTTAACTCTACCAACTCTCAATGAGAAGACGATAATCACCATCGCACCCTAATTTTTTATATTCTTTTTGTTTCATTTTTCTCCTGTAACCTCAATTTTTCCCTGGAGGCAAAAATCAGGGACAGGAGATTCAGAGAGCTTAGGAGGGTAATCAGTAAAAGAACACTGCTGATGATAGCATAGCAGTGTTCATGATAAGAGTTGACATTTATTGACATTTAAATAAGCCAGCCCCTAAGCAAATGCTTTACAAGTGTTCCCGCATTGAAACCTGAAAACTCTGTGAGGCACTGGATCTTAGAATGCTAAGCAGTTTGCTCAGGGACACACACCTCTGAAGTGGTGAAGACTCCAACCTTAGTCAACCAAAAACAGCCTGCAATGGCCAGCACTCCCCTTCAAACATTTCAATTTGAATGCTTAAATTCCTATTTTTTACATAATACCCACTTTATCTCCTCCCCCACACCACACATACACACACACACACACAGAATACGGTAAGGCCCCGACTTACGAACGAGCTCCATTTTGGGAGAACGTTTGTAAGTCGGATTCATTCGTAAGTCCGACAAAGTGAGTCTTATACACCTTTGACACTTCCTAGCAGTCCTCTCCACATCACCACTGCTTTTCCTCTTGCTTCCAGACATCCTGGGCTCTGATTGAGCACTGTACTACTGTACAGGATCTCACTGTACAGTAAGCACACAACAGCACAACTGTGACAATGTCCGGCAGACACGTGAGCTACTTCCGCCATTTGTTCGCATCTACCAATGTTCGTAATGCAAGGTCCGTTCATATCTGTGAAAGTTCACAACTCGAATGCTCGTAAGTCGGGGACTTACTGTATCTACTTAGTCTTTCCATTTCTTGTTAGATGGCAAAGTGATATTATGTAAATATACAGATTTCTGGAGGATTAATCCTGGTTATGCTGCAAGATCTAGCTCAGGTGATGCCTCCTCCAGGAGGCTTTCATGGATGCCTTCAAGCTGGTTAGGTGACCCGCCCAAGGTTCCTGTAAGCATACTGAATAACAATTATTTCATTCTATGAGTCTCTTCTACTGGCCTGTGAGCTTCCTGAAAGTAAGGACAATTTCTTGTTCCTTTTCATATATCAAGCACATAGCACAGATCCTGGCACATAAGAAACACTTGGTAAACATTGGGTGGAAGGAAGGAAGGAAGGAAGGAAGGAAGGAAGGAAGGAAGGAAGGAAGGAAGGAAGGAAATTGTCTTTCATGGAGAGCAGGGTTTCCTCAGCTAACTATATTTCCAAGAATGGAGAGGTTTCTTTATTATTCTTATGAAATATTAATCCATTCTACTTTTGTTCTGAAAACATGCAACAACCTCTCTGGAGATGCATATTTTTCTGATTTGTGTGTGAGCCTGTCACAGGACAAATATGGCTGCACCTAGGGACCTATGGCCTCACTCAGCGCGGCATTTTCCTGAGCCCGGGGAGGTCTGTTGCCTCCTGGCTTCAGTCTAACTACGTGTCTTCCATCCAGTTATAAGGAACATTCTGTTTCACCCTGTGCCCAAGCACTGCTCTCCCCTGTTGTGACAGCATGACAGCCAGATGTTGCTGCCTCTGTGGGTGGCCACTCTGGGAAACCCTGTGAATTTTTGCAAACTGATGCATTTATCCTGAAGGCAGCATTTTGTTGTCTTCTTTATTCTCTTTGTCCCAAAAGGAGACTTTGATGGGGATGTCCTTTTTATAAAAATGTAATAAACCCAGGCACAGGTATAAACCCACCTCCCTAAGGCTGACACTGGGGCAACTTTGTTTCCCATTCATTAAAGGTGATGAGCCATCTAGCTTTCTCAGAAATGACACTGAGATGTCTCAGTCACCCGAATCCTATTAAACCACGCTATGCTTCACGTACCAAATTGTTGCTGGAATTGTTCCCCGAGAAAAAGAAAAAGCACATATACTCAGGAACACAGTTCTTTTTAAGTAACCCCAGATGGGATGTGTTAGTATCCCTCCTCCCATTCTATAATAAATCCTTGTAATTAAAAAACAAACACTTATTATTCTTGCACATGCAGAAGCCAGAAGCAGCTTTTCTCAGCATGGAAAAGTAAGAGAGGTGAGAGCTTAGAGGGTAGGGATGAGCACAGTGGTAATTTTTTCACACTTAGGTGCAGTAGGAAGGTTATATTCAAGGTGGACACAGCAGGGCTTGTCTGGGGAATATCACCGATCTTAGGCTTCTGCTTTGTTGGTTGATCAGAGAAAAAGAGGCTACATGCTTAAGAGCATGGGCCTCAGTCAGGCAGACCTTGGTTTGGACCTATCTCTGCCATGTAGTAGCTGTGTGATGCTAGGCAAATTACCTAACCTCTCTGAACTTCAGTTAGCTCATCAGTAAAATGAGACTAATTCTTTCTATATCACAGCACTGTCATGAACATGAAATGAGAAATCTGTTAGGTCCCAGGCCCAGTAGCCAAAGCCTAGTAAGTAACTATAATGAATAACCACATGCAGTAAGAGCTGCTGTTATTATTGTTTATGAAAAACAGAACTAGTCCGGTTCAATGAGGAGATGCATGTTTTGTGAAGTTGTGCTAAGGGGCCCACAGACCAAAACAGTTTCTCATCCGTGATCTTACCTACCCCTCCCCACTAAAAAGCCACTATCTAAGGGCCATGGGGAGACATGCATTTGATTGGATTAAGGAATTATGATGCTGAGGCAGGCAGATAAAGCAAGACCCATCTTACACATTATCAATGACTTGTGAAAGGGACCAAATTAACAGTCAGGGTCAGGCAGATAAACCCAGCTGCTGAGAGAATTGGACAAAGGACAGGTGAGTTTTGACAAGGGAAAAGGGCAAGGAAGAAGCAAAGAATGGCCCAAGGCACAGAACAGTGCAGCAGAGGGGAAGGCTTGGAGCTCAGCTCACCCATGGAGCAGAAAATAGGAGGGAAGAATGGTTCTGAAAGGGGGCTAGAAGAGGAAGACTGCAGTCCAGCTTTTCCAGTTTTAAAATTTTGCTTTAGGTGAAAACGAAAGAAAAGAAACAATTTTCTGGAAATCGCAGCCATTTCTAAGATTCCTATTGAATGACTTCGTTGTGCAAAAATCCATGAGTAATCATGAATCCCGATCCTGTATTTCATTTGAGGCTTAAGTTAGGCTTCATGTAAGAAAGAACTGCAGGACATCTTAAGCCCCTGTAATAAAACGGGGTAAAATCCTATGAGCAGTGACTGTCCCAGCCCATGCAGTTTCTGGGAATGCAGCGCTGGGTTCCATCCCAACCTTACTCCTCACATCAGGAGTTAGAGTCTACTCTGATGCATGAGGAACTGCCAAAGGCACCGAGAAACCCTGCATTCCAGGCCTGAACACGTCAGTTGCCCAACAATATATAGTGTGTCCATATCCTCCTAGTCAAGACAAAGGATGGCCCTCAGTGAGTAAAACTGAGCTATTGATCAAAAGACAACACCTGGCCCAATATTAGGGAAGGCTCCCTAACAGTCAGAGCTGTTCGAAGGATAGAATGGAAAGTAGTAAGGTCCCCATCACCAGATGTTTCCAGCAGAGGCTGGCTTATACAATAGAAAATCATACATTGAAAAGGACATTGGATTTGAGGAATTTAAAGTCCACTTCCAATCTTCCAGTCCTATAAAACAGAAGGCATAACCTACAATTATAATGAATTTATATTTTAACCAAGAAAACAGAAATTGTGGCAATAACAGATCCAAAGCAACATACAATGAGCCAAATGAAAGGTCTAAAAAACTCAGTACAGCAAATCCAAAAAGCAGCTCTCCTGAGAATATTCAAAGAAAAACCAGAAATTACTTCACACCTAAAGGACATTCATCCCTCTGCATAAGCAATAATTAGACTGGGTTCCTGGCAGTGAGGATAAAGATAAGGAATTGGTACACAAACTCTCATGTAGTCCCCACCAGATTTCTACTTAAACGTAGTACAGGGCATAATGCTTGCCATTAAAAAAAATTAATAACCTCAAATAAACAGTTACTTTGCGATCTCATAAGAAAACTCAGATCTGCTTGAATGCTCTCTGCGTTTTTGCGCACTATGGGTCTATTCTCGAAATCCTGCTTTGCTTTGCAACAAATGAGAATTCAAAGTCATGGTTTACCAAACTTAATTGTTAATTCAGAAGATACAATTTGTGACCTCATGATTTCCTGTGGGCTTTGAAATCCTTACTTATTCATTCTTCATTTCTGACAGTGTCTGAGGAGCAGATTAAAGAGGTATTCTTTGTCTTACCAACATGCATCAACTGGAAACAGGAAATATAGAGAAAAATTAACAAGAGCCTTGCTATTCAGTGTGGTCCAAAAACCAAGCCACATCAGTATCACCAGCTCCTCTCATGCCCACCCCACCCTACCCCACCCCCCAGATCTCCTGAATCAGAATCTGCATTGTAACAAGATCCTGTGATTTGCATGTACCTTAAAGTTTCAGAAGTCCTAAAGGAGGGAACAATAATTCTGATGCTCACGTTCTGACCTTCACCATCTGAAAACTTGCAGAAGAAAGAGCAGCCTCTGGAGAACAAAAAGGGGAGAAAACGACTCGGATTGGAATCATTAACAAAATCATCGATCAAGCGTTGGCATTGTTTAGGAAAACTTCCCAGTGCTCACATGGTACAGTCAGGCTTAACATGGGCTGGCAGAGCCTCCAGCCAAGTTTGACCCAAATTAGCTGATTAGCCTCGGTTAGCTATTACAATTCATGGGGAAGGGGCTGTCAGCCGATAGTTGTTGGCACCAATGCAACGCCAACAGGAATCTCCAATTTGGGGTGCAGTGAAGAGGAAAACTTATTCAGGGCCAACAGCTAAATTGTGATACAGTCTAGATGTGGAACGGCTCAATAATATTACAGTTGAATTATGAAGCAGCGTGGCTACAAGGCGGCTTTGGGGCTAGGCCCGTCTCTGGCTAGACAGCCCTGCTCTGCTCTGCTCCACCTTCTCTAGTCCAGTAGGCTCCGCTCTGCTCCATTGAGGTAGCTTCAGTGTTTCAGCTCCAGCCAGAGTAACACTCTTTGGCAGAAAAGGAATGTGTGCTGAGCTAGATAGACAGGGGAATGGGGAGGAGGGAGCTTACTTATATAGACAGAAGTCCCCGCCCCTGGTCCTGATTGGTCCATCCTCATGCAAATGAGGGATCCAAATCCTCACAGTTTGATTGGTCCAAAAGGCACTGTCCTGATTGGTCAGACTAAAGCTGCTCTAATTGATCAGTGAAGATGCTGATTGGGGCGGGGGGGGGGGGGGAAATATAGCTGCACAGCTCCAATTGGACGGAGAAAGCCTCAGTCCTATTGGTTGAAATACTATTCCAGGAACTCCTTTTTAAAGGCTGGCTCAGGAGGCAGGCAGTTCAATGTGGGCTTCTCCCTAAAGTGCGGTTTGCATAAAAGACCCCTGTTTAGAAACAGCTGATAGGCTCTACTTTTAAATTTGAGCTCAGTTAGCCACCAGGAATCCTTCTTGGTAGTTATCTTCTTTCTCAGAGCCCACAGAGCAGAAAGCCTTCAACAAGTGTCTCTACAAGGAAAGGCAGCTGTTTCTCGTAAACTGCAATGAATGGGCTTAGCAGGGCCTCATCCTTTATAACCTGCAGCCTCTTTGTTAGCAGAAAAATCCCTTCCTGTTAGGGTGACTTCTGAGACACCAATAGCTGCAATGACATCATGAATGTGGCAACAGAGGGGACCTTTGTGAGCCTCCAGGTGTGAGAAATATACAAAACAAAAATAAAGTATTTTCTAGTATACTTCCTTAATTCAAAAAGGCCACTGATTGCAGGAAACACCATAGATCTAATCATAGCTTTTCAGGTCAACGCTTCCTTAAATAAGTCACAGACATGTGCCCATTTTTGAAAAGTAAACTTGAGGAGGGCAGGGTTTGTGGGAATATATCTTAGAATCAAGAAAATCTGGCAGATCAGCAGTTGACAATTTTCATTGGCCAGTTTTGCTAATGGATATAAGCAATGAAGTCATTACATGGCTTCCTGCAAATATTTGTGGGAAAAAAACGATATTCACTTTTTTCTGCAGGCATCTGTTTTGCTGCAGGACTGAAATACAAGCTGAAGGGCTATAAAGAAGAGAAATATCAAGATTTCACCTTCTAATAAATTTGGATTGAAAATCAGACAAATCCAAGAGCTTTGTGCTCCTGCAATAATTGCCTTTCATGATCTGGGGCCTGACTCTGGTCATCTAATGATTCATACGTCATGAAGAATGACCATCTGACAATGGGTGTACATGGGTGGGGTAAGGAGGATGGGGTAGTGGTCAGAGGCAGAGAGAGAAAAACTCAGGTCCTAAAAGGGGACAAAAATTGTCCCCCAAACACGTAGTGAGTCAGTGGAAGTCTGACTCCCTAATGTTCAAGGTCAGTGTCTTTCGCTCTCTCATACCTTCTCCTTCACACCAGTCTGAGTCCTCTGGTAAACCAGGCAAGCTCCTTCACACGAGTAAGACTCCTTTTACTCTAGCCCTGCCTTGAGAAAAGCATACCAATTAAGAACTACAGAGAATGCCATCAGGAAATCCAAAGTAAGAGTGCATACCCAAGGTAGACAAGGTACTTCCCCATCCTGCTGGGGTATAAAAATCCTCGCCTTGAAAAACTATTGCCATGTGGTATAGAATTTACAGTGCATCATTTTTGCTCATGGAAAAGTACTTTGTTCCCAAGTCTTCTGGAAAGTTGTTTCTACTTTTTAAAATTTTTTATTTTGTTTTTGTTTTTTTTTGCTTTTGAATTGATTCTACATAAATACTAGGATTTTCTATAAACTAAATTTGTCATAGAGAAACTCAGAAGAATCCTATTGACTAATGGGTGGGAAAATATGTCACAAGGAACTATGGTCATATCTGCTTTTATAGACCTTAATGTGAATTTAAAAAAAAGAAAAAAGAAAGAAAAATTGAAGTGGATGTTTTTAAAAGGCAAAAGCTTTTGAACTCCTCATAGAGGCCTTAAGCTTTCAAGGAGAGACATCACTAACTTTATCTTTCCCCTGAATCCTAAAGCTCCCTCTAGTGACCAAGAACGTGACACTGGCTACAGGTACAGTTAGTAAACATTTCTAAAGCCTCTTGCTTTTGAATATCACCTTGAAGTTTCTATAGCCTTTTCACATACATTGGATCATTTAACACAAAACAGTAGGAAGCAAAAGTATCCTTTCCCCCATTTAATAGATAAGTAAACTGAGGCTCAAGTGGGCCCAGACTTGTACAAGGCCACGTGGCTGGTAGTCAGGGAACTGGAATGGAGGCCAGGTCTCCCATGTTGTTTGATGTCACTGCCTCATGTTCTGTGACAATTATGTAATGTCATCCATGAATATCCTCATAGAAAGCATTCATGGAAGCACTTTTACGGGATTTATAGAAGTGTTTCTTGACTTTTGGGGGGTCCCTTTGAGAGTATGGGCCCATACTTCTACGTTTTTCTATACAACATCAGGACATCCATGGACCATTCTGAAGAGTATCTACTGACCCTTTAGGATTCCAAAGACCCCAGGCAAGAAATTATCAACATCTTACTGGATATAATCTTGAGATACCAAGAACTCAAGGAATATGAACTTTGAAATTCTTTCCTCTTCCCCTTAATTATGTGTTCCATGCCTATCCAGTTATCTCTTCATCTTTTGTTCAGGGTATTTAAAAGGATTGAACCAATTAGTATATATTTGCTTATATTTAAGGAAAAGCCTGTGAATATTGCCATCAAGGCCTTCTAGCATTCCTATAGGCATGCCTGAGATTAGTGGCAAACTAAGATGTTTCTAGGAAAGTAGCAATTTGGGAGCAATTTTTCCACTGGAAGAGCATATACCACAGTCTCTCCAGCTGGCTCTGTGGAGAGCCTAAAGAAGCAACATAGTGAATATACAAAGGATTGTTTTCAGGGAACAAAAACCAGCATAGCCTCTAAGTTCTTAGCTCTTTTCATGCTGGCATTTCCAACGGCTTTGGGAAAGCCTGAAAGAACACTGATGGTTTGCTAATTCACAGAAGTCTCTTCCATGTAAGCTCCATGAGGATAAGGACCATGTCTATACAGACCAGTCATACTCCCAACTAGCACTAGGGCACAATTTAAAGATATTTGATGAATGCATATGTGGATGGTCTTCCTCATTGAGTCAGCCCCTCTGGAAACCTGCTCCTTTCCCTCCCTAATTAATCAGTAGCCTGTGGTTGCCTGGGACATTCCCCGAGAACACTCTACACAGGCAATCTCAGGTTCTGGATACACAGCTGCTCTTATGAAAAAAAAGTTCTGTTTCAATTCTGTGACCCATTCCCACCACCTAGGTTGGGTTACAAACAAACTAAGGATGATGACAGCTTCCTGCCATAGCCCTCCCAGAAAGCCTACCATAGTATTAATGTGAGTAAAAATACAGCACTCTAGTGACCAGAAGAAGACCATTTCTCCATCAAGGCAGGCTATTAACAGTTCATCTGAGTTAGGAAGGCCTTTTGGGATCATCTCTCACACCCTCTACTCAACGTGCCCTTCCATCCCTCTGAGCTTTTATCTCATGTGACTTCCCTGCCCACCTGCTAAACTGTCATCGTCTCCAGCTCTCCTCGTGAGCAACTCTCACCTGTTTCCATAGTAGAGTTCCTACCTTTATGACTGTGCTATGATACTATTATAATTACACCTGTTGTCCAACAAGAGGGGCAGGAGTTGCTGGATTCAAGAATGAACAGTTTCACGCTCCAGTTTATCTTTGTGGCAAATTCAAGTTTCTCAGAAGTTACTGGCAACATTTCCATGAGAGCACAGGAACTTCTCCAAGAGTCAAGGTCTGAGCCCCTGCAGAGCTGTACTTTCAGGTACAGTTGGGTCTCAGCACTACTCCTAGGTCTTTTCGTGCATAGCATTCCTCTTTTACCAATTGCCCTAATGGATATCTTATTTAAATATCAAAGTTTCCCAAAAGTTTGAGTAGCACCATTGGGATTTTTGCCATACCAAAGTAGCACCTGAGCTAATATTTACTGAATAACTTTCTTCAAATTAACTGTTTTGAAACAGTACTTTTGCTTTGTAAGTAATACCCATGAAATATTAGGTTAGATAAGCTAATTGTTTTTTTTCCTAACATATAATAACATTTTAAAGCTCTTAAAATAAAAAACCATTGGAATAGGAAAAACTCACAACTATTAAAATTTAAAAACAACTTCTCTTAGGTAGCCATAGAGATCGCCTCTAGATGTTATCAAAGACAACCCAGCTTCTCTGTGGAATTCTCCCCTAAGCCTCTGCTTTCCTCCTCATGCCTTCTACCCAAACCTACCCCTTCATTCTCAGCAGACTCTCTCACCTCCTATATCCATGAAAACGGTCAGTCAGACATGAATTCTCTAAGCTTCTCAATGTATCTTCCCACTCCGTACATACATCTGCTCCCATCCTTGCTTCTCCCTGCTCTGCTGTCAGATGAGTCGCCCTTCTTTCTGTGCAAGAAATATCCATTCATTTGTTCTGAAGCCAATCCAAATGCATTGTCTCAAGGATCCTAACTGCTCTCTTGTTTGGATCTATCTTAATTATTTTAAATTGTGCATATAAACATATCTCTGATCATATTAAATAACAATAATGCAAGCACGTGTTTGCCTATCACCCAGGTTAATACAGCCTATTGATACCTTCAGACTTGTTTTGTATACATCTCCATTGTCTTTCCCTCCCACTTAAGAGTAAGTTCTGGACTTTCTTTATAGTTTTCATGCCTATGTATGTAGATTTAAGCAACGTATTACTTTGTGTTGCTCAGTTTTAAATTTTAAGTAAATGGAATCTTACTGATTTACATTCTTTGACTTCTTTTATTCAATACTATGCTTTTGAGATTTACACATTTTTAGATGTGTATATCAGTAGTACCTTTATTTTCACTTCTGTTAAGTACTTCATTTCATGACTACTCCACGAGCTTCCTTCATTTTTATTTCTGTAGAATATTCCATTACATGACTAATCCACAATTTCTTTATCGTGTTACTGCTATTTGATGTTTGAGCTGTTTTCAGTTTCTTGTTATTATAAGCAATACGATTATAGACATCCTTGTAATCGTGTCCTAGTACATATGAAAGATATCTTTAGGACAGTGACTGTCAAAATTTTTTTAACACAACTCATAATAAGAAATATATTTTACAACACAACTCAAAATGATTAATAGGACAATATGAAAACTTACTATTAGGAATCCAAAAAATTAGCAAAATATACATAACCTTACTATCAGCAATGCACTCTGATATTTTCTATTTGTATTCTATTCTGCTTAATTCTATCATACCCTTTTCTCATTTATTCAAAAAACAAAAAAACAAAAAAGGCTGCTTCACCTCAGTGTACTCTGACCCCAATCAAGAAAAAAACAGAACTGCTTTAGGACACATACCTAGGAGTGACATCATTACTAGGTTGTAAAGTATGTGCATGTTTTAACTTGCCTAGAATGACAAACCACGTTCCAGTGCCACGCTCTCAATTTATACACCCACCAACAGAACATGTGAGTTATACTGCTCTAAGGCCTTGGTAAACTTGGGGACAAATGAACTTAAAAAAATTTTTGGAGTATATTTTCCAATGTTTATTGGTCATTTGTGTTTTCTATTCCATGAAATGCCTGTTTATATATTTTGGCCATTTTTCTATTAGGATATCTACATCTTATATATTCATAAAAGCTCTCTATATTTTTGAGGTGCTTATCCTTTGTTGGAAATGAGTTACAAACATCATCTCCCACTTCATGTCCTGTCTCTTGACTTTCTTTACTGTGTTTTGATGAAGTTATGTAAATTAGATGAATTTATCAATCTTTTCCTTTATGACTTGCATTTTGTTTATTTGTTTAAAGTTGTAAGTACTTCTGTATCAAGAGGTTGTATTAAACTAAGTCTTCTAAAAGTTCTAAGCTTATGCTTTTACAATTAAACCTTCATCCACCAAAAATTGATTTCCATATATAGTGCAAGGTAGGTACCCAATTTTAATTTTTTTAATCGACATGGGTTGTGCCAGTGCCACTTTTTTGAATGCCTGATCTTTTTCCTCAGTGACTGCAATGACTTCATCACGAATCGAGCTGGCGTGCATGAGTAGGTTTGTTTCTAGGCTCTCTATTCTGATCCATGAATCTATTTGTCTACCTGTGGGTCAATACAATGTCTTTCTTAATCATTATAGTTTTATAACAAGTCCTAAATCTTGGTAAGGCAAGTCCCTCCACACCTTGTTCGTCTTAACAGAAATAAGGCCCCTGTTACTCCATCTTGGCTAGAAGCAAAAGTCTTAAACAGCGTCCTTATGTATTTTGTGACTTTTAACCAGCTGTGAGCTGCAAATCTTCCCTATGAATTTGGGGGTAATTCTTTGGGGCTTGATTTAGAGCTGATTTCCTTCAGAAAAAAAAAAACAATTATATTTGCTTTTGTCACTGTCTTGGAAACACTATCAGTTAAGGACCACTTTAAAATTTAATTATTCATTTGTGTTGTACAAACAAGTGTGTACTTACAAATTCACAGATGGTGTTTCCCACCTCCACTCAATACCACTGTTGAGAGAGGAAAGCTTTCTGCTTCTTTCTGCATGGCAAGATTCCTTTCTTGTTCACCTTTACATGAAGTCTTTATAGCCTTTGGGGTTCTGACTTTATGCCTGTTTCTTCTGCTGGGATGCTGCATGGGCAGGACCTTGGTCTTCTGTCTTGTGCCCCACATCCCAGGCAGCCCTCAAAAGGAAAGCTTGGTATCTCCAGGGTTCAGACAACCTCAGAACAAAAGCCAGCTTTCGTGCTGGTTTATCACCCAGGGCTCCTTCTTTCACATTGGGTTTTAGGTATCTGTAGATTCCTTAATTTCATTTTCATTCGGCAATTTCTTTTTAAAATTTTAAAATCAATTTTATGCTTTGATTTCAGGATGTCTATTCTGACACGCTGATGGAATCAGGACTCTCGCTTTTCTACAGGCTCCTTCTCACCATCCAATAACACATTCAAGTGTCTGTCACTCTTAAACGCTGCCTTAACCCTGGCTCCTCTCTCTTAGCTACAGCCTTCTCTCACACCTGCCATGTTTTTAAAAGGTGTTGTCTATACTTGTCTCTGTTTTCTAACCTTTGATTCACACTCTAGCCCATTATAGTCTGTATCTGCCTCCACATCTCCAATAAAACTGGTCTTTAGAAACCAACAATAATGACCTCCAACTCCCAAATCCAATGGACATCTCAGATTTCTTATCTTAATGTAACATCTGGCACTTTTGATCACTCTCTACTCTTTGGCTTCCTTTTCATCATTCTTTCTAATTCCACTCTGTCTCCCCCATCATCCCTTCTCACTGGGTCCTCTTCCTCTGTTTCTATCTTTTTATTGCTCTGCAAAGGTTTTTTGTTCCCCCTTATTTTCTCTTTGTAGCATCATTTTCCCTAAGTCCCATGAACCATGTACTACTAGATGCCAACCCCAGAATCATTCTTCCTGTCTTCTTGCCTCCTTAGTAAAAACCACATTTTTATCTGGCACAATGCTGCCCAGAATTCAGCTGAGAAGGACCCATCTCTATGCTTCTGTCTTTCTTCCATCTTCGGTCCTGCAGCATGGACATAATGATGGATGGCTGGAGCTCTAGCATCCATCTTGGAACAAAAGGTGACTTAGAGGTCGGAAGCTATACAATAAGAGAATAAAGCAGAAAGGAGGGGCATTCGTTCCTACTGAACCTATGGAGTTGTATCAGTTTAAGCCATCTATCTCTGGACTTCTTTTAGAGGACAGAAGTAAACCTCCGTTTTAGCCTGTCATTCTGGAGAAGAGAAGGGGCGAATGTTACAACCAGTTAGTCTAGGTCTACATAATATGTCTCCCAACTCTAAAACCTGTCATCCTCTATTCTTTTTTTGCTCCCCACCACATAAAAAAAATCTTGCTGATTTTGACCCCTAACTACTATCTCTCAAATCTTCTCTCACCTCTCACTTCATACTACCTGAGTCTAACTTCAAGGCTTCTTTGTATTTTGCTGACTATTATGCGGACGTAAGTTTTCTAAAACATAAGCCTGTCTTGTCTCTCAACCACTGAAGACCCTACACAAGCTCGTTACCTATGGAATAAAGTCTAAACCCCTTACTATTGCTTCCTAGGCCCTTCACAGTCAGATACCCACCTCCTTTTCCTTCCCTTCCACTTTAGACTTTACTGCCAACAACATACATGATATAAGGGGTTCTTATTTATATCATATATATCAAGTGGTTTCATGCCTCTAATGCCTTTGCACATGTTGCTTGCTCTCTGCGGGATGCCTTTCCCATTTGCTGATCTGATTAATTCTCTTTGTCCTTTAATTTCCAATTCATGTATCAGCTCATCCAGAGACCTTCTTCAATACCCTCAATCGCTCGTCCATATTTCCTCCTCTCTGCTATCCCTATAACTTACACATATTTCTATCACTGAACTTATTATTCAATTATTTTTGTATACAGTTTGCCTTCCCTCCTATACAATGAGCTCTGAGAATGCAGAAAATACCCCATTGATCTCTGTATGACCAGCAAATAGTATAGTGGAGTTCCTAGCTCAGAACATGTCTAAACTATGAACTGGATAAATGAAAATACATTTTATGGAAATTAAGCAGCAATTAAAAAGTGAGGCATAATAATTATGATAACTTTCAAGAAAGAATGTTTTCTCTAAACACTGAAGAGCTGGGTAACAGTGTTGTAACAAATTTTACACAGACAAAATGTCACCAGTAAAAATGAGTGTAACAGCATCTACCCAGTGGAGGTGTTCAACGAATTATGTGAGCTAAGTTCAGACAGGACTTAGCAAGGTACTTAAAACATAGTAAGTCCCCACTAGTTTTGGCTATTATGATTATGGTTATTATTGATGTGTAATTGTATCAAAGAACACCAAAAAAAAAAGTTATGAATGTTACAGAAATCCTCATGTGGTAGGAAGATGTCTTAAAGACACCTTTAAGATGCAGCTTAGAAATTAGTTTCACAAATATAAAAACCACAAGGGGTTTCCCTCCTAAGAATGAGTTCACTACATAGCCTCCTGAGGTGGTAGTTATTGCTTGGGTGTGGAAGGTAGTCTTTTACTTGCACGAGACTACTTGGTTGTTGAAACTGGAGCCATAACGCTAGCTCTGTGACCCGGATAGTTATTTTTTTGTTTTGTTTTGTTTTTGAACCTTCATGAGGAGCCAAAACTGAATCTCCTTCAAGAACTTAAACTATGCTTCCAAGAATTGAGCCTGGGTGCTTGCTTGCATTTTATACAAATGTATGTATAAACAAAGCAATGTGTTAGCAGGATATGGGAGGAGTGTGTGTGGGAATTGAAACAACGGATACATTGTCTAGGTTTTCTCTGGTAGATTAAAGGAATGATCATAGCTTCACACATACTGCATGTTTGTGCAGTCATTATGCTTTCCAATTGGTTCTGGTTTCTCTGTTAATGCCAAAGATTCTTTTTTAGGATGTGATAAACCTTTTTGGCTCCAGTATATTGGTTCCAAACATTCCTTGGCCTTTTTATGCTTAATGATGGAGTTTTTAAAGCGATGGTTTGTATAACTCTGGTGTGTGTGTGTGTGTGTGTGTGTGTGTGTGTGTGTGTGTGTGTGTGTGTGTGTATGCACGCGCACACCATGAATAGGGCTGGGGATACAGGAGAGGAAAAAAGAAAATGGGGGTTGGAGAACTGACTATATTTTAAAAGTAAACTCACATGGCAACCACTCATAGTCAAAAAAGATAGATAACAAAATGTGCAAAAGAAAAACAGTCTCAAAACATAACTTTAGGATTCTTACTAAATTCATTTAGGGGGTAACAAAACCTGGTTACACACAAACATGCAGATATATATCTAGATATGATTGTCTATGGTTCTTCATACTTTGCCTAGGTACGTCCATTTGACTGGCCCCGCTGACGAAAAAGTAGCAGCAATTGTTTTAATGTATATATCATGCAACAGAGTTGAAGTTGAATTTGCTAAAACTTAGCTTATTCTTTTACTTATTTCACTCTGATACACAGCTTTAGATCACCTAAATAGGCCCAATGAACCTAGTTTTTTTTTCCACTCTCTACTCTTGTCATTCTCCAATATTTATTATTAAAGGCATCATGAGAAAAGGGAAATATTACTATCTGATACAGTGCAAACATTCTTTTTTCTCTAGGTATAAATAACATAGTTACTATTATCGATCCTTATTATTTGGCAAGGGTTATGCCAGGTATTTTGAAACCCAGTTCTACTATTAAACTTTTTTTTTTTTTTTTTTTTTTTTTTTTAGCTGAGCCATCCTGCTACCTATTGGCAGCTCAGCGGCTGCTCAGCTCGGGCTGGACTCGAACCGCTGTTGCTCAGAGCTCAAACTCTTGAGCGAGCTCTTAATCAACTGAGCCACTTGGCCGGCCCCCCAGTTCTACTATTAACTAGCAAGTTAGCTTCTCTAATGTTTTCTTGAGAATAAAAACAGAGATGATAAAAGTACCTACATCATGAAGTTGTTGTAAAAATTAAGTGAACATAAAGTGCTTAGGCTAATACCTGGTACATAGTAAACACTCAATAAATGTTCAGTATTGTTATTTACTATTATTTAACTTAATACTCAAGACCATCTTAGATCGGATATTATAATCCCATTTCACAGATGAGGATGTTGAGATTCAGAGGCTAAGAAATGTGCTCAAAATTACTCAGCTAATAAGCATCACCAGCTGGAATCTGAGTCCCTTTCTGCATGTCTTTGACCTCCATGCTCCACATTATGCTACGTTATCTCCTTGATCTGATACCTTTTCATTCTTACCTGAGGCATATGGTCTTAACCCCTCTATGCCTCAGTATCCTCATCTGTAAAATGAAGATAACAATAGTGCCTACTTCCCAGGGCTGTTAAATTAAGCACTCAATAAATATTATTATTCCAATGTTTTGCTAGTGTTGACATTCCTTTCTAAATCTTAGGGTTACCTTGAGACATTCTATGCCAGTTACGAAAAAGAAAAAGAAAAAAACAATGGCTGGCTACACAGTAAAGTGAGGACCAATTTTAACCTCATCTTTCACCCAGTGACATGATCATTATACTAAAGGTCTTTTTAATCTGCTTAAGATTTTATTTCTAAATTTCTCTTTGAACCTCTCTTGGAAGAACCCTAACATCTTTATGTAAGAATAACAGACTCAAGCCACCTGAAATAACAAAAGTGGGGATTTTTAAAGGGGATCTGTTTGTTCTGGAATACCATGAAAGAAGTCAGCTAATTCAGCAGATTACTAGCTTCAAAGCAGTTCAACTTGACCAACTTGGAAGCCAAAACAGTCCTCATGGTCAGCATACAAATGTGAATTTAACAACTGGCCTGACAAGTGCATTATGAAAGTTGCATGTAAAAGAATAACATGGGGGGACAGGGAAAGAGTGAACACTTCATCTTGATGGGAGTCTAGCTTATGATTGCTAACTTGTTATTTCAACAGCCATAGTTAATACTTTATGTTTTCCAGCGTGCCCTAAGTTGTTACTCCCAGTTGGACTTTTTTTCTTGATACATAACTTAAGCCTTCCTTCCCTTAAACAGCTAAGTATTTCAAATGAAATTCTATAATGCAGAGGACTAAACAGGGCATTCTTCAAAAATAAGCATGTCAAAATTGAAACTTGTGAAAACAAAAACTAAACTCCTACAAGCAATTAAGCATCACATTTTTCATCAAAGGATTGCTTATCATATGTGGTATCATCAGCTCTTGATTATACACATTAGTGGAAAGGACCAGTGACCCAGATAATCCAAAAATCATTTTTGATTTTGGAATGCGTTTTTATTTACATTTGATCCTCGGTGTATCTGGAGTTCTTGGAACTGGAAATGGAAACAAAATAATGAGTTCACACTGTTTTCACTCAAAGAACCAGGAAAAGCAGTCCAGGTTCTCAACCTGGACCTTGTCTCCAGCTCTGCTTTCAGTTCTACCACGAGTTAAGACTTCATTTGTCAGATTCCCAACTCAAGTATAGAGCTTCCCTTTTTCAGCCTGCAATGTTTGTGGCTTTATATCTTCCAGTAAGCGAGGGAGAAAATCGAGTTTAGGGGTGGAAAAGTCTCCCTTTCTACTTCCAATAGGGCTACACAATGTATTGAATAAGAAAAAAAAAATAGGTTACTGGATGATCTTAAATAGGTTACTGCACTCTGTATCCTTTTCCTTTCCACACAAGATGGCTGTAGGGAGGGTTAAACGCGATGGTGACAAAGCACTCAGCCTAGTCTTTGGTCCATATGAATGACAGCTCCATTTTATTAGCTTGAGGTTGAAGGAAGCTCTGCTTCTGCCAAATCACATGATGATCAATCTACAGAGAAGAATTAAATATAACTCCACAAGAAAAATATGTTGTAAGCATCTTTGCAGAATAAAGGAAAAACACCATCACTCCACTACCAAAACAGGGCCTACATGAAGTGATACGTTTAAGAAGTGCAAAATGCTATGTCAACTGTCATTGAAAATTAAAAATATATTAACATTTTTTTCTTTAAGCGCAAAATGTCAAAAGGTCAACAGGGAGGAAAACATGATAACACAGATGAAAAATACAGCCAGAAAACACCGGATTTTTCTAACAAAATAGAAACCTAGAGTAGAAAGGGGCCTTTGAGATCATCTAGCTTAATGTCTTCGGTGGACAGCTGAAGAAATTGGTGAGAATTTCCTCTACTTTATTGAGACAGATGCCTTTTAAGACTGACCTTTCAGATTTACCTAGGGGGCATTTTGCCTCTCAGCCTATACCAGGAAAGCCCTCGGCTGAGGGACTGGGAGCTGTAGACAGGTAGGCGATAGATGGTTGGTTGTTTTTGGAAAACTTACTCACACTAAGAAAACATTCCACTCCCGAGCCACCCTCTGCTCCCGCCACCAAACAGCAACAAAGATGACTTCCATCTCCCTCTGGTCCTCAGGTGGTTCCCGGGCCAGGGAGGCGAGTGGAAAAGCAGAAGGCCCCTCCTTTCCCCCAAGTTCCTGTGCTAGTTCTGTCAGCTGAGAGTGTATGAACCCAGGAAGGCAAAGGGGGAGACTGTGTTTTCTGGGAAAGGGCCGTGTTCTCTCCCGACATTTTTCTCCTGCACGTAAGGTACAGCCTTCTCCCTGCTGACAGATAATTGAATATTTTCCCTTCTCAAGTGTCCTACCCCCTTGCAATTTTAAGAGGAAATTCAAGATACCACTGCCCTTTCTGAAAAACGTTCTCTCTCAGGCAAACTGCCATCATCAACAGTAGTAGGTAAATATTCACTGTAAAGTAACTTTGTGTATTTTACTTTTTCTCGAGCCAACACATGAATTTAATTTAGGATACTAATGGGCACGGTAAACACTTGAGTATTATTGGAATATAGAGAAATTAGTTTTTATTTTGTCATAAAGTGTAATTTGTTAGTATAACATAAACTACTCTATACTTCGTTATTCATCTCTGGGCCATGGCTATAGGAATGGCACGTCTGTGAAAGGCCAACCTTTTGAGTTGCTAATTAGATCACTAGCAGTTTATTAAATAAATAGCTCCATCTGTAATACTTCAGACCCTAAGGCCTCAAATGGTCTATTTTTAGCCTCAAACTTCAAGGTTTACTTTCCCATGGAATTCTAAAGATTTTCTTTAGAAATGACTAAGATTTTAGAAATTTCCCTTGTAACTCTGTAGCAGTGTGTCATGTATACAAGCTGTCTGAAAGTGCCTTTGACGTTCAAAAGCTCTCTGATCACCTATCCTGGGTCTTTGAAAGAAAGGTTATGTGCGGAATCACCATTGTTCTAGGCCCATTCACTGCTCTCCAACCTCCAAAATGATCAAATGCTATGTGTCGTTTACCGGGGTGACTCAAAACTAGTCTCTGCTTAATAACTTCCTCCTGGAAGCTTTTCCTGACCCCCAACAAAGGTTAGTTTCCTCCTGATACACCCTCAGAGCTTGTGCTTTAAGGTAAGTACTGGTTTAACTGTCGTCTCCACTAGGATGCAAATTCTATCAGGTTCAGGATTAGGTCAGTCTTGTTAGCCACTATATGCCCAGCATCTAGCAGTGCTAGAAAGTCAGTAAACATGAATGGAATAATCAAAGCAAAGGCTTCGTTCCTTCCATCTGAACCCTTACGCAGCATTCCGTATTACAGAAAACAGTTCACTCTCTTCCTTAAAACTTCCCTCTCGTAGTAGGAGCTCTCCTGTTACCCTTTCCCCACCTTTCTCATTGCTCTTCCAATGGCTTCTTTCCCTCTGCCTTAACTTTATGTTCTCTCCCTACGCGCCAGCCTAGATCATCTTCTCCCTGCCAGCGTACAGTAGGCACTTGATAATATGTGTTGAATGAATCAAAGAACATCATGCTTCAAACTCCCCTTGGGAAATGTTATCCACATCCATAGCTTCCATTCTTACGTTAAACTGAATATCTAAATATATCTATCCCTAACGTAAATTTCTCACCTGAGCAACAGACCTGTACCGCCGTGAGCAACCTATGTCAATACGCTCACAACTAAACCTAGGATTCCCGATGAAACACAGCTGATTAATCACACACAATTATCTCCTTTCCCTCCCCAATCTCTGTGAAATGATAGCGAAGGAATTTAAGGTACAAACCCACAAAGGCAAAGTCACCTCCCATTCTTTCTTCACTTGACTCTGACTGCAGCTTCATACCAGCTTTTCTTATCATACAGAGCATATAGGAGCGAAACAGAATATGGTTCTTGAGCTTGGACTTTGACATCTTGAGCTCTAATCTCTCTTCTGTTATTCACAAGGTATAAAAGCAGCATAACTTCTGTCTCAAGTTTCCTCGGCTGTAAAATGGGGATAATAAATGTAACTATCTCAAAAGGTTACTGTGAGGATTAAGAGTTAGAACACACAGAAGCGCACAGAATACTGCCGGACATACAGAAAGTATTCAGTAGGCGTTTGCTATTGTGGTAATGACCTCCCTCCATTGTACCAGATCCAGTACTGAAGGCTCGTTCCTGCTCTGACTTCTCTCTTAAACAGCACTGGACAGAGTTCGCTTCTGACTCCCACTTCTAACCCTTCTCCTGCGGTGGTTTCTGTGACGTCACACCCCACCGGGTTTCTGTCTGCTCCGCTGGCTGCCCCTTCTCAGGACCCATGCTGGCTGCTCAGTTTCGAAATCCTGGAATACTCATCCCTCTCGTTTTACTATCTAAACGCTTCCTAGGCAACCTGGCCCAGGTCCATGCTTTTACCACCTACGTTACCGACGTTGCTTAAATTTATAGGTCCTCTCCTGGCTCCTCTGAGCATCAGGCACAAACACCTAACTGCCCTTGCCACTGAGATATTAAGTTGGCACCGCAAATCTAACAGATCTAGGACAGAATTCCTAAGGACGCCCCTCTTCCCATCTCAGCCCATATACCTGCTCCTATCACATCTTCCAATTTGTTATACATAGTTATCATCATTCACTCAGTTGATCAGGCCTAAAATCTAAAAGTCATATCTCATTTTTCCTCCTTCCCTAACTTGACATCCAAATGTTAACAGTCCTGTTTGCTCTACCTGTAAAATATATACCAAGTCCACCTCTGTTGTATACCATGTCACGGCTGCAATCTTAATCCAAACAATCATGGTTCCTTTCCTGGAGACTGCAAAATCCTCCCAGGGAGTCTCCCTGCTTTGATTCTGTCTCCAACAAGCCAATTCCCTCACAGCAGCTGAAGTATCTCAAACTAGGAACCAGATCATATCATTTCTCTGCTTAACACCTTCCAGAGGCTTCCGAATACAATTAGAATAAAATCTGAACTACTGAACTCAGGATTGTGTATGATCTGGCCCTGCCTGACTTCCCAACCTTAACTCCTACTGTTTTCCCCATCAGGATCTCCACTACAGGCAGGCCGGCCTTTTTCAAACACACCAAATTCATTTACGCCTTACAGCCTTTGTTTCCTCTACCGGGGTATCTTTCACAAGATTTTAGCAAGCCTAGCTCAGCGTATGTTGCCACCTCCGAGAAGCCCATCCATCTAAGTAGTGGGCCCTTCTCCTCCACCCAGTCACTGTTTATCCCAATGCCCTGCTTTACTTTCTTTAGAGCACCTACAGCCAAATAAATTACTTGTTTACATGGTTAATATCGGTTTCCTATCAGTGTCATAGAAGATCCCATGAGGGCAGCAGGGACCCTCTTATTCACAGCATCTAGAATACTAACTAGCACATAGTAGATATTCGATAAATATGCATTGAACCAATTTGAAAAAAATGAAAACAATGTGTATTGAATTAATTTGAAAAAAATGAAAACAATGTGAACACTTTTACTTTTTTTAGCGTAGGGGTAAATGAAAGCCCACATTTAGCACTGAGAAGTTAACTTATTTTTGGTATATCATCATTCAAGATTGGTATGCTAACCAGTTATTATGTAAGTCAGTTATCACTAAAGAAAAAGAATATTGGTACATCAGAATTATCATATAAAAAAACAAATTTGCATTTTTAGGTATTTTCACTTATCATGTTATAGCCCCATGATAAGTTTCTGAATTTGATAAAGTATTGAAACTGAAAACGATGAGACACTTGCCAGATAAGGAACCGTAAAGCCAGGACTCAAACACAGACTCTGGTCTACAATACTTGTGTTCTTTCTATCAGATCATGAATTTGTTGACATTACAGGTTACCTAGATATTTCAGAGCAGTTCCAATCAAAGTAGGAGTAGAAGTCAAAGAAGTATTCTAAAAACCTTAATGGAAGTTTCAAACGTTGTAATGTAATCCGTAATGCCTAAAATATCAACTATATTGACTTTAAGAAAAATTGATTCAGGTTAAAAACACTAATCTCCTGGTAATGTATGTTGATTGGGTTGAAGAAAAATGAGATTTTAATAATAAATGAGTTTGGTAGTCAAAGTCTTTTTAAAATGTATCATTGGTGTGGCAAAATAGGACCGCACGAGCCTACACACAGGACCGAGTCCACATTCTACAGCATCCAGAGCCCTTTTCCTCTGACCCCTGCTTCTCTCTCAGCTGATTTTCACCACATGTCCATGTGTGGTCCACCTTATAACCATCTAGAAAATTCCTGCTTAACTTTTACCAGCTCAAATGTCATTTCCTCTTTGTAGCCTTCCTTAATCCCTTGGCAAACTGAACTACCTCTTATCTATGTTCCCAGATAAACTCTGAACATAATTTTAAGCATAGTGTATTACAGCATTTATTCTGTAACATGTTTCCCTGGCCAGGCTGTTCATGTACGCTGAATTAAAGAAATATACAATTTAAATTCCCAAATCAATATGCAAAACATGTCACAGTAAATGTTCAATTAACATTGGTCAAACTAATTAATTACTGATTGAATGAAAAGTCTTATAGGATTATGGCTATAGCTAAAAGTTGCCTAAATGATTTAATCCACTGTGGGAAATGGAAGGTTTCTTGGATATAATAACTATATATGAAACCCCCAGGAATTTAGGCCTATGTATACTATGATTATTGCACACAAATTTATTGCTACGCTGGCAAACTCTACATTCTCTCTATATAGGTCAATGTACTCAAGTATAACGATCATCTGTCAGGCTCACTGTATCTAAGAGGTTCTGAGAAAAATGGTCAGACCTCTAAATCTCACCAAATATTTTGGCTCAACAAACCCTACCAACTCCTCCCAAACTGCTCATTGCTTAGAATTTTCCTAGATTTCTGACGACAAGAATACCCTTCAAAGATTCTGTTTCTATTTCCTTGCGTTGATCAACACCACTGCAAGTTAATCAGAAGAAACTTGGCAGATGACTAAAACAGCAGAAACCAGAAATATATTCTAAATAGAAATCACTTTTAAATGAACTTACTGACTTTATATTGCCACAACAAATTTTCATTTCTTGATGATCCCCTAAAAAAAGATACTTTTAAAATTAAAAAAAAAGTGCTGAGTGCTATGTTAGTAATCCTTTGAACTACTATCCTTAACATTTGTTCATTAATATATGTAATCTCAACTTCAGCAAAACATCACTTAACATTAAAATATAATGCACTGATAATCCAATTTCGAAATTAACTTATTATATTTAATATATAAGTATTTGTACAAAGTACAGCAAAATACTATGTGTCTCAAGATTACTAATAACAATCTAAGACCCAGAGCACAAAATTATGTTTTGAAATTTTCCTTTCAAAAACCCAACCCTCATTTCCTTGTTATAAAACATGCCTCCAGTTAGTTATTTACATAGGGAAAAATATACCAAAAGCCATCAAACAAGACTGTTTTTGATTACTCTAGGAATCTTACTCATTTAGAGTCTTCTAAGAGTTATCTTGAGCATGTAGTTTAGAAATGCTTGTTTGAACAATTTAATCTTATTATGTTCATAAACATAAACACAAACAAATAACAAGAGTATGAAAGAACACAAGAAAAATTGTTGGTTTTATTGGTATCACAGTGGTTTTAACACAAGCTAAATACAAACACAATTGTTAGATATTCAGTCACTTATCCTGCAAAACAACATGCCAAGATCAACCTTGAAGAATTTATAAGAGAAAATGCATAAAATATCTTCCTTAATTAACTCCAAAGACTCCACATGTAAATGCAAAACATCTGAAGTTGTCAATCTCAACATCAAATGTTGAACAACTTGACTGAGCAGGAGAAAACAATTTCTGATTTTAAAATTAAATAGCTACAGGTAAAAGCATGCAATGTTCCACGTCTGCTATCTTTGTATTCTGCACAGAGCTCCAAGGCAAAGATTGCTTCCGGCTTTATGAATGACCAGAGATGACGGCCTGTGTGGCTGACTTATCACAGGCCTTTTAGTCTTCTTTCCTGTTAGAGCCTTAGCTTCCGTGGAAGGGGGCACATAAATTGGTTTCCAGGGAATTGGATTACAAAAGGCTGGTTCTGGATAAGAATTTCCACTGTAAAAACCTAAAATTGTTTT
>NW_017732057.1:63243-69281 GCF_001890085.2 Hipposideros armiger | reverse complement strand
AGAGGGCGAGATGAAGGCGAAGACAAACAACCCCTGAAATATGTCCTGTTCTAGGTTTTAAAATTCAAGAAATGTAAGAAAATGTAACTTGTTTCTTAGCGTGAGAAATCACTGCTTTGCAGTTTTGCAACTATTGCCTTTAAAATATATCTGATTTATAGAGAATGACAATAAATTGGTAGTATCTCCACAGGAACATCATGGTATAATATAATCTTCCAGAAAATAGTACTTCGAAAGAAAAATTATTTTTACACATTTCTATTTCTGTCAAAAGGAAACATAATGTATAATATTTACTCCTGCAAGCCATATTTATGTAAGCCACATAACATAAAAACCAACCTGTAAGCTTTCCATTGGCATAACCATAGCTCTTTGCAGCTGGACGAGGTTTATTTTTTGCATTTTCCAACCAGTCCTTAAACTTTTTCTCTGCTATTTCCTTTTTCTCCTGTAATTCAGCTTGCCGTTGTTTTTCTTTTTCCTTAAAATGACAAGACCAAAGATTCTCCAGGAATGTTCTGTAACTGAAATTCTATTTAACTTCTACCGACTCTTTTCCCCAATAGCTTCCCACCCCAGTGGCTTACTAATGATAAATACTGAATCATATTTCTATAATTTGAGAGCAAAATTTAACATGATCAGGGATGTGATACGAAGGTGGCTGCTTCTAAACAAGCCATCATCAAATCCAAAAAGAAAAAAACAATTCACCGCTTTAAAACAGAATAATTTACAATAATGTTATAAAAGTACATCAAAATATACTTAAAAGCATTAACAATAAAAAGTTTGAACCCAACTGAAAAAATATCAACAGGCTTATAAACATTTCTCAACCTAAGAAAACCAAATGCATATTCATTTCTGAAGCTTAAACATAGTATAATAAGTAGGGATAGCTTCATGTATTTATTTTATGCTAAGACAGCGCCAATTTTCTATTAGAAACGTTTTATACAACACAGTTGGCACCTGTGAACACCAAAGCCATGTATTCCAAGCACTTTAATAAAAATACCTTTTCTTTCTTCTTCTTCTCACATTCTTCAGCATTTTTTTTCTTTAACCATTCTTGATACTTTTCTTTTGCTTTTTCTTGCAAATGTTCTTTTGCCAGTTCCTTTGCTGCTTTTTCCTCCATTACTTTACTAATTTTTTGTTCCCTTTCTTTTCTTTGCTTAAATAAAAAAAATTTTTTAATTGCATTATCTGTAATTATCCTTGTATGAGAAAGGAGTGTTATATACAGTAGTTTTCTAAACTTGTTATTTCTTAAAATAGATAACACAGTGACTGACAAAATGTGGCTTATGAAAATATGTGACATACCTGCAATGACCCGGTCAGTTTCCATCTACCAGCTCGACTCTAAGATTCTGAATGACACTAACAAAGCTCTTGTTCACAAAAGTATACTGAGAGCCTGAGATAGTGCGGAGTAAACAGCTGGTGCTCAATAAAGATGTGTTGAATAAATTAGTGAACAGAAATTACAATCTGTTAGATTGTCCTGAATTGTCATGTTTTTTTCATGGATGTTTACCTCTAAAATTGGAGCCACACGTGTACATATTTCCTGGACAGTTTGCCGATATGAATACTTGGATAAATCTTCACCATCAGTGAGTTATAGAGAATAAATAATAACATTTTGGCCCATTAAATACTTCTCTGAGGGCACATACAAACAAATCTTTGGCTATGCAATTCTTATAAGTCTTACATAGTCCAGAGGTTGGCAAACTATGGCCTGTAGGCCAAATAAGGTCCACCTGCCACCTATATTTTTCAATAATTTCACTGACATTTGGCCACACCCATTTATTTATATATTTATTGTCCAGGGCTGCTTTTGCACCACAATGCAAAAATGAATAGTTGCAGCAGACACTGTATGGCCTGCAAAACCTAAAATATTTATCTGGCCCTTTGTAGAAAAAAACTTGACATGGACTATAACTCACTGTTTCTTCCTTTCTCATTCAAAAGATACTTGACCAACAGAGATAAATTCTAAATAACTAATGACACAGCTAGCTCTCTTTATCAAAGTTTTAGAAAATAATCTACAAGGCATAAAATGCATGCAATACAAATGCATCACACTTCATGGAGAAAAGAAATATGAGCCAAGAAAAGAAATTCTTGGGCCAGCTGTGCGGCATGTTGGTTAAGAGTTGGCTTGGGACACCAGCTCTGAGCAGCAGGGCCCTGGTTAGGACCCCACATGAGGGCCAGTGACACTGCGCCTTCTACAGCTAAGATGGTGAACAACAGCTCGACCTGGAGCTGGGCTGCTGTGAGTCGCCAGCGACGGCATAGGCTGCAGCCCCTGCTGCAGTGGGTTGCCATGGGCTACCGTGAGTGGCTGCCAGCCAGCGAGAGCAGCTGTGAGCTGTCATGAGCGGCCGTCCAATGGCCGGTGACTGATCCGCCTTGCCCGGGAAGAGCGCAATGATGATAATACCAACATGGGTCAGTGAAGCAACGTCCTCCACAACTAGACTGAAGAACAAAAGGACAGCAACTTGTCTGTTCCCCCTCCCCAATTTTCCAATGCTGTTCCCCTCCCCCAATTCCCAATAAAATCTTAAAAAATATTGAAAAAAAATTCTTCCCTTGAAAGCATCTTCTAGAATACTTTAATATAAGCAATTTAATTAATACCCAAGTAATAAACATCAGTTACATACAATATATGTCCAGTGCAGTACAGGAAAAGGCAGGTCTTAAATATCAAAGTCCAGTCATTTCCCAAAATGCTGTATCTCCTTCTTGTTGGACAGCCAGTAGCTGCCAGTAGGAATGCTTTCTGGCTGAGGACTTAATATCCATTGATTTTATCCACTGAATACTGGACTTTAACTAATTCATTCTGTCAGAAAATCTACAAGATTAGAAAGGATCTTGGGCTACTTCTTGTCCAATCTCTGTGTGACTCATGAGACTTCACAATCTCATCAATAGGAGTTAATCACTCCCTACACTGTTTTGAATTATAACTAACATTCATCCAGTACTAACTGCCTTTTACTACTCTATACACTTTATATGCATGTACTATGTCAATTTATTCTTATAACCACAATACGAGGAAGATACTATTATCTCATCTTACAAATGAGGAAACTAAGGCACAGAAAGGTTAAGTAATTTGTCTAAGGTCACACAGATGGTAAGTGGAAGATCATTATAAAGCATACAGACACTGAGAGAATGTTAAAAACAATTTTATGCCAATAAATTCACTTTAACTGAAATGTAAAAATTCCTTAAAATATACCACTTTCCAAAACTGATTCAAGAAGAAATTGAGTGCCTGAATAGCCCTTTACTTGTAAAAACAATTCAGATTTAAAACTTTCCCACAAAGAAAACTCCAGCCTCTGATAGTTTCATGGGTGGATTCTATCACACATTTGAATAAGAAATAATACCAATTAGTACACAAATTATTTTAGAGAAAAGGGAACACATTTAAGCCTGTTTTAAGAGCCCACTATTACTTTGATATTAAAACTAGGCATGGAAATTATAAAATATCAGGAATAAGGGAAGATAACTGTAATTGCTCTCATCATCAAAAACATGGAATATTAGGGCTACATTTAACAACTAAAGTGTAACATCCCTATACATTGAAAACTAAAAATAACATTACTAAGAGAAATTAAAGATGACCTATATAGAAATAAAATCATGTTTATAGATTTAAAATGTGATATTAAGATGGCAATTTTCTACAAAATGATCTATATAATTAATGCAATCCCAATAGTGTCATGGCACTATCCAAGCAAGCATGACTCGGGAAACAGGTGATTCTAAATTGTAATATGGAAGAGTAATTAAAACAATTTTGAAAAAGATGGAGGATTTATACTACCTGATTAGAAGAATTATAGAGCTATAGTAACAGGCTGGTATGGTACGGGCATAGAATATAGAGCAATGGAACATTAGAGAGTCCAGAAATAAACCCATATGTATATGGTCAATTGCTTTTAAACAAAAGTGTCAAGGTAACTGAACAGGGAAAAGATGATCTTTTGAACAAATAATGTTGCAACAACTGGATACCCATATGCAAAAAATGAATCTTGACCTTTAACTCGAATCATACATTAAAATTAACTCAAAATCTACATACACGTAAAAGCTAAAGTCATAAGACTTCTAGAAGTAAACAATAAAGAATACTTTTAAACCCTTGGCATATGCAAACATTTCTTAAATAAGACACAAAACCTACAAACTATAAAAGAAAAAATTGAAATATGGAACTTTATCAAAACTTAAAACTTCTGCTCTTTAAAAATACCACTAAGAAAATTAAGTGGGAGAAAATATTTGCAATACATATATATGTAACAGGATTTAAAGGAATATATAAAAAAACTCTTAAAACCTATTAATAAGACACACAATCCTTCCACAAAATGGGCAAAAAATTAAACACAAAACCAAACCAAACAAGAAGAGATGTAGAAATGGTCAATAATGCTATGGACTGAATTGTGCACCACCACCCCCGCCCAACATTCAATATGTTGAGAAGCTCTAACCCTCAATGAGACTGTAGGTGAAGATAGGACCTTTAAAGAGGCAATGAGGTAATTAAGGTCATAAGGGTGGGGTCCTAATCCAAACAGGCCTGGTGTCCTTATAAGAGGAGAAACACATCAGGGATGCACACGCACAGAGAAAACGCCATGTGAGGGTATGGAGAGAGGTGTCCATCTGCAAGCCAAGGACAGGCCTCCTTGCTCTGACGTCTTCATTTTGGACTTCCAGCCTCTCACAGACGCTTAAGAAAATTAATTTCTGTTACTTACTACCCAGCCTGTGGTATTTTGTTATGGCAGCCCTAGTAGGCTGATACAATAAATAAGCTTATAAGAAGATGCGAAATATCATTTGATCTCAGGGAAATGAACATTAAACCACAATGGCACACCACTACACACTTACTAGTATGACTTGAAATGAAACAGACTGACAATATCAAGTTTGGCAAGGATGTGGTGCAACTGGAATTTTCACACAATAGTGGTNGAGATCAAAGAAACTAGCTATTTTTAAATTCCTAGAAAAACATTAAAAACTCTAAATGGTAAAAATATCATTGATGAACCAATTTGACTCATTTAAAATGAACACTCAAATAATTTCAAACTCAAACAAGTAACACTTTTCAAATACAGTAAATATTGTACGTAAAATTAGTATGTAAATGATGATTCTAATAGTCCAAAAAATATTAAGGTTAAAATCTATATAAAAACTCATATAAAAATTTTACTAAGAAATTAAGTTTAGAATCCTTAAATTGAATAAAATCTTCATTTTCTTAACTAAATCTGGGAAACCACTTGAGTACCAGTTTCCCCTTCAGTCAGGCACTGAAGTTTACAGGAAAGAAAAAGTCACACTGCGTATGTAGCTAAAGTGAATCAAGATTCTTCCTTAGAATCACTGAAATTCTATATTACTGTCACTCAAATTTCTAAGATTCCATAATATCACTATAATTATGGTTACTAATTATAGAGTGTTCTAGTATAATGTATAGGAAGTGTTTAGTGAGTTGTAATGCCCAGTATCTAATAATTCTGAAGGAGGAATATTTTGTAAATCATACTCAAATCCTCCAGTCACTATACGCACATAAATTTATTTCATAATTTGTCAAAATGCTATAGGCATAAAAAATAGAGGCTTAAGAGCAGTAGAGCATTTGCAGACAAATATGATGCTTATTATAATAAAACTCATGAAAAATGCAAAAAAAGTTAATAAAATAATCCATCGTTTTGGCAATTAACTTCTAGTCAATATGTATATTCCCACCTAAAGATTTAACTTTACTACCCAATTGTTTGGTTAAAATCACTGTCTATTACTCTTTTTTCAAGTAAGAAAAAGAACGAAGCCGGCCATGCTCAGTAGCTGTAACAGATGACCTCTGTGACACGTAGGAGAGGCCTAAATCCTGACAGCAGGAATGTGTCATTCAGACACTGGCAACC
>NW_017732057.1:9333-60003 GCF_001890085.2 Hipposideros armiger | reverse complement strand
AATATTAGGGCTACATTTAACAACTAAAGTGTAACATCCCTATACATTGAAAACTAAAAATAACATTACTAAGAGAAATTAAAGATGACCTATATAGAAATAAAATCATGTTTATAGATTTAAAATGTGATATTAAGATGGCAATTTTCTACAAAATGATCTATATAATTAATGCAATCCCAATAGTGTCATGGCACTATCCAAGCAAGCATGACTCGGGAAACAGGTGATTCTAAATTGTAATATGGAAGAGTAATTAAAACAATTTTGAAAAAGATGGAGGATTTATACTACCTGATTAGAAGAATTATAGAGCTATAGTAACAGGCTGGTATGGTACGGGCATAGAATATAGAGCAATGGAACATTAGAGAGTCCAGAAATAAACCCATATGTATATGGTCAATTGCTTTTAAACAAAAGTGTCAAGGTAACTGAACAGGGAAAAGATGATCTTTTGAACAAATAATGTTGCAACAACTGGATACCCATATGCAAAAAATGAATCTTGACCTTTAACTCGAATCATACATTAAAATTAACTCAAAATCTACATACACGTAAAAGCTAAAGTCATAAGACTTCTAGAAGTAAACAATAAAGAATACTTTTAAACCCTTGGCATATGCAAACATTTCTTAAATAAGACACAAAACCTACAAACTATAAAAGAAAAAATTGAAATATGGAACTTTATCAAAACTTAAAACTTCTGCTCTTTAAAAATACCACTAAGAAAATTAAGTGGGAGAAAATATTTGCAATACATATATATGTAACAGGATTTAAAGGAATATATAAAAAAACTCTTAAAACCTATTAATAAGACACACAATCCTTCCACAAAATGGGCAAAAAATTAAACACAAAACCAAACCAAACAAGAAGAGATGTAGAAATGGTCAATAATGCTATGGACTGAATTGTGCACCACCACCCCCGCCCAACATTCAATATGTTGAGAAGCTCTAACCCTCAATGAGACTGTAGGTGAAGATAGGACCTTTAAAGAGGCAATGAGGTAATTAAGGTCATAAGGGTGGGGTCCTAATCCAAACAGGCCTGGTGTCCTTATAAGAGGAGAAACACATCAGGGATGCACACGCACAGAGAAAACGCCATGTGAGGGTATGGAGAGAGGTGTCCATCTGCAAGCCAAGGACAGGCCTCCTTGCTCTGACGTCTTCATTTTGGACTTCCAGCCTCTCACAGACGCTTAAGAAAATTAATTTCTGTTACTTACTACCCAGCCTGTGGTATTTTGTTATGGCAGCCCTAGTAGGCTGATACAATAAATAAGCTTATAAGAAGATGCGAAATATCATTTGATCTCAGGGAAATGAACATTAAACCACAATGGCACACCACTACACACTTACTAGTATGACTTGAAATGAAACAGACTGACAATATCAAGTTTGGCAAGGATGTGGTGCAACTGGAATTTTCACACAATAGTGGTAGCAAAGTAAAATCGTACAAGCACTTTGAAAAACATTTTGGCGATTTCTTACAAAGTTAACACATACTTACCACACAACCCAGCAGTTCAGTTCCTAGCCATTTACCCAAGAGAAATGAAAACATATCTCCACAAAAAGACTTGTACATAAGTTGTCATAGAATTTTATTCATAATACCCCCACACTGGAAACAACATAATTGTCCATCAGCTAGTGAATGGATCAACAATTTGTGGAATTCTGTAGAGTAGAATACTACTCAGCAATAAAAAGGAACAATCTTAATATATGAAATAACAGGGAATTCTTAAAACAAAAGAAGCCCAGCAGAAAACAATACATATGCTATACTTCTATTTATGAGATTCTACAAGAGGCAAATCTAATCTGTAGGGACAGAAAGCAGATCAATGGTTCCCTTGGAGCTGGGGCTAGCTGCAGGTGGGGAGCAGGGGCTAAATGTAAAGCGGTACGAGGGAACAGTGTGCAGGGTGATGGAGACATTCTGTATCTGGATGGTGCCGTTGGTTACACAGGTACATAAGTTTGCCAGACTTTATCCAACTTACAATGGGTGTATTTTATTGTATATAAATTAGAGCTCAAAGAAGTTGACTTCAAAACATCTGACAGGCTCTCCGAAGGATTTAAACTAGAGAAGAGAGAATGGAATGCCTTTAGTTAGCAAAAGGAGAACAGAACAGGTGCTCAGAGAGAAGTGTGGAGAGAGTAGCCAGCCACTAAGTACCTTCAGATTTTCCAGCACTGGAGTTCTTTGTACCACCCAGAGCACAACAATAAATCTTCCCTTTTTAAAGATGATGCCCTAAGAGAAACTTTGTTTCTCGAAACTAAAGGAAACTAACAAAACAACTGGCTACAGTTTCTAAATTAATACTCTGGTTCCTTCAATAGTACCTGGCACATAGTGAAAGTGTTGAATGCAGGAATGGTGCACTGATAACAGCTTTACAATCATGCACTTTGTTGATCCGAATTAAGTTTTTATATTAAAAAAATCAGTTCCATGTTTTGAGAATTAAAAATAATTTTAAAAACAATGAAGGTAAGGCTCTTTTACAAAACATGTGATAACACACTGCCAAAAACAAATCTAAAAAATGAATTAGTATGGCAACACAAATGTAAGAGTACCAGATGAGATAAGCCATTTATTTGAAACAGACTGAACAATTTACAGTCATAGTATAAGAAACTAGCTTTGCTAATGGATACATAAATTCTTTTTGTCTGATTTTTTGATAGAACACAGTGAAAATGACTTAGAGAAAATAGGCCACATATATAGCTACAATGTGAATGAAGCTGGAGGCACAGAGGACCACACACAATGAAATGTAAACAGAGGAGAAAAAAAGCTAGATGCCAGACAGGAAGAGAAGAACCAGGAGAGCAGTCTTTACAAATAGAGGTAAATGTAACTAAGAGTGAAGCGGGAAATCTGATAAGTTTAAAAGAAAAAAAATATTCGTGTAATCAATTATTCCTTAACATGCACAGCAGTTCTGCAGAATAAGCAAACTTAATTTCTCAGGGTTCGTTTCTGAACTATTCTCAACCTTATGGAATCTTGCTTTCAATAATTAGTGACTTATGTCAGGGCAAGCCATTTCCCTCCAAAAGAAATAAATTTTTTCTCAAATAATTGGATTAGACCTACTGCCACTAATTAAAACAGAGAATATATCATCTCTTAGCAGTATCTTACATTCTTAGCCAAACAACAACCATGCTTGATCGGCGTGGCAAATGAGCTTAATGGAGTTCGAAGATAAGAAAGCTTTTAGAGGAGAGAGCATGCTATTCAGCACATGCAAAACTATTTCATTTTACAGTTATAATCTTCAAGAAAGTATCACTCAAAGTTTGGTAATGGTCACAGAGACTTACTTTGATTTTGGCATGTATTCACAAAGAATATTATGGGATGATGTAAACTTAAAAATAATAATAATTTACTTCTGAAGTAAAGAACAAATATATTTATGGTTGTATCACACATATGTCTAGTCAATTTCCTTTTTACAATACCTGGATGAAGAAAGCTATGTTGTCTTCAATTAACTGAAATGATTTACTACGTACTTTTATTAATTCCATTGGGTGTTAGATATAACAATACTTAGCAATAAAAATTTAGAATTAAAAAGTAAAACTTTGCCTTACAAGTTAACATTTGACTAAATTCATCAAATTGGATTATAATAAAAGCAGTATCATTTTAAATATATAAAAATCAAAATAGATAAAGTGTTAGTGTTTTAAAAATTTTTAATTTGTGATTCAATACAAGAATGTATTAAAATTGAAAGATAATACCATTCATTCATTCATTCATTCCAAAAACAAATGCTTACTATATTATAAAGCATTATGCTAGATGTTGTAATGTATTAAAAAGTAACATAAAAGATAATTCCTATATTTAATAGTCTTAAAATTACAATGGAAATAAAGATATACGCATAATACAAAATAGCAACAAAATATATACATCATACAAGGCAGTATATGACCAAGTGATAAAACGGAACAAGGATTCAGAGAAGGAAAGAGTTTCTAGCATGTGATTAGAGAATGCTTCATGTAGGAAATGCTTTGAGTTGGATAATAAAGAGAAAGGTAGGATGGAGGATATGATGAGATTCCATGCTGATGAAATATCACATAAATAAATATAGATACGGAAGTGAGAAACAGAAGAAAAATGTTCTTAAAATGTCTCATGAACACATATCCCCAGGGGCTGTAGAACACAGTCCAAAGCTCAAGAGTTCTTTGAAATCTATTGTGTATCTTAAAAGTAATATGAAACTTACGTTCTACTCCATTAAATATCTGTGCTTGCTTTAACATAAAGATAACATTTTTCCTCTCAAAATTTTCCAGTGATCTAATACTCCAAGAAGATGGGCCATGATTATCCTGTGTGTACGCTCCCAAGAATGCCAGCCACGAAGAAGCAACGGCACAGAATGAAGGAACCACAGTGGAAGACACGGCTCAGACAGCAAAGAGAAGGAGGCCTTTACCCAGCGAGGCTGGAACTGTTAAAAGGTTACTCAGAAGACAGTGAGGAATCATGAAAAACACATTCTGAATTGGGGAATGACATTCGACTGTTTTAACAAATTTAGTCTGGCTTGAACACAGAGGATGAATTCATTCATTCGACCAATATTTTGGAGCATCTATTATGTGCCAGGTACAGATCTAGCTGCTAGAAAACTGAACAAAAGAGGCAAAATCCCTGCCCTTATGGAATTTACAGTACGAAAAAATAAACAAACAAACAAACAAAAGTTGAAAGATGTAATGAGACCAGATAGGAAGAGATTACAAACAGGAGAACGGACATTGTAAAGGAAAGGAGGGGATGAAGAATTCTGAGTATGCATGGGTGACTGAGATGACAGTAGTGCTAATAACACAAATCAAGGAGTTAGAAGAATGGTTCTATCAAAGGACAACAGGCAAAAATGGGCTGTTTTAGATTTGCAGGCTCAGAGGTGCCTGCTGACTTTACTGATGAAAATCCAAGATTCCAGGAGGTCAGGTCTAGAGATAGACGTCATGATTAACCTGTAACCACATATAAGTGGAAACCGCATGGGGAAAAAGGGGAGGAGCAGAGAGCGAAGGGCAGAAGTAAGAGACTTCATAAATGTCCCTGAGGGTAGGGGGAACGATCAGGCCAGAGAAGAAAGAATCTAAGAGAAAGTAAGAAAAACCTAGGTAATGAGGAATAATGAGAAGAACACTTCACAAAAGATGTGTCAGTCAATGTGTGCGTGTGCGTTTTTTTCTTACCTGTTCATTCTTTTTCTGAACCCATTCTTTGAGCTTTTCTTCAGCAACTATCTTTCTTTTCTCACGTTCTTCCATTTCTTTTCTTTTTTCTAGCTGCTGATTTAATTCCTGTGAATTTTTTTCCAACAAAAGCTAGCATTTAGTAGGAGTACTCAAATCACATTATTTGAAAAAAGGCTGAGGTTAACCAAATTAAACATGAATATAGTTTCCTTTATAGAAAATATACCATTAGTGACAATAACTTACTTAAGTAACTAGTCTATGATGAAAAGAAAGCATTGGTAAAAAGTATGTCATTTTTTAGAAATGCAAATAATTGCTTGGCAGCAAAACACTAGTTTCTTAGACTAAACTTCAGCTAAATTACCCTCATTGAAATCAACTTTCGCACACATAAATTTTGGCATCACTGTACGCTACTGGCAGAAGCTCAAGGGAATTGCAACTTTTTTTTACAGTTATAAAAAGCCTCTAGATTCTTGAGGAAGATAAAGGATAGGAATTAAATAATCCCCAAATTTAAAAATTTAATTCAGAGTCATACCAAAAAAGAAATGTGCAGAAGCCATTCAATTTCCTGTAGAGAAAAAAAGAATCTAGATTTTTCTTCACTGATTTTATAGCTGCTGGAGTATAAAACAAAACCACATTCATATCCCAGATTATTTAACTGCCTTGCTGTCACTCGAATCTACACGTTTGGGCATTTCCTTAGGAGAAAGAATGTGGAAGGTATGGCCAAATAAAACTACAAGCTGAATGCCACCACTCTGTCACTCATCAGTTAAATTACGGCATTAGTTGAGAATGCTGTTCAAACTAGACTCTTAGGACTCCACTACCATAATTACTGGTTATTTTTCTTCTCTTTCCTTGGGTACTAATAATCAGATACGTTTACATATCTTCCATTGGACCTCACTCCTTCTCACCACCCCTCCCTCCCCCAAAGACCTACCTACCTGAGTATGAATGGTAGTGGGAAGGACCATTTTGCAACTCTCAGACAATTCCAGTGTGTTAAATGAAATGAAGATAAAACTTGACACCGAGAACCTTATCTTCTGCACTTTAGAACAAATGGTCGCAAGATACCTGTCTTCCATGACCTCTCATCCTAAAATTTTGCTGTATGGAAAATAACTGCCCTCACTCATTCAGTAGGTCTTCCAACTTTTAAACGCTATCCTTCTCCCAAGCCCCCAAAGCAAAAACAGCCATCTTGGTTTTAAAAAGATTTTTCTTTACCTCTGCAGCTGCTATTCCTTGATTATTCACTTAATACTTTTCATTTTTTATGGAGCGCCTACTATCAAGATAGCATGAACAGAGAGATACAGGGATGTAATTCCAGAAGTCTCTGACCTAATCTCCTTCTACATACACAAAAGAATTAAGTGCTACTTTGTGAGGTATTGTGTACAACAGGATTTCAGAAGAGGGACGCGAAGGCGAGAAGATGAGAGGAGCAACAGTGTGGACCAGGGTAGTCAGAAATGCGCGCCCCAGGAGGAACAGTAAGGAACGGGCTTGACTAGCAGGGAGACATGGGCATGGTGGGGTGGTGGGTGGTAACTAGGTAGAAAAAGCTCTTTCAAAACAGGCAGAGTAAATTGAACACTATGAAGCAGGAATACATGGCAAAGCGATGATTTAGAGCTCGTAATGATAAAGGTTAAGGGCTGCATTAAAGGGATCAGAACTATTCTGAGGGAGACTGATTAGGAGGTTGCCCCAGTATATGAGTTATAAAGGGAAGAAGTCTGGACTTGTGTCAGGAAAGAAAAAGGGGGAATACACGCATGTATGTATGCATGCGAGTGTGAGTGTGCGTGTGTGTGTGGGGGGGCTAGATACAGATCTGACAACCATATACCTGAAATTTTCCTAAATAGTCCTAAATTTTATTTTTAAGAAATCATTTAAATATACAACTAAAGATATGACTGATTATATTTATGTACACTTTTAAGAGCCTTCATATAATCAAACTCAAAAATCAGGAAAACAAAATCAGACTTTGTGTTCCTATTTTATGGCTCATGAATTTTAGTCAATGTTGACATAAGAGTTAAAGATAAAGGAAGGGTCAAAAGTACCTAGAAAATACTACCACTGACCCGGACAGTGCTCTCATCTCAGAATGTCTGTTCAAGTAATTTGCCACCCCAGAGCATATATCACATCCTGAGACATAATCCTCCCTCCCAAGGCTGGCCCTCTCAGAATGTCCCACCCTGAACGCCTCCATATGTTCACCACCAAGGCAAACCTCTTCCAGACACAGCTGGGGGTCTTCTCTCACAAGGCCTATGTCGTCTTCTGGTACATCACTGAATTTCAACAGGATGATAGCTATTTTCCACAGAGTAAACACTCGATTATGGAAAACCAAACTCCAAAGAAGATCCTAAACAGCATTTTTATTTCAATAGCTTTTGTTGATTTTCAAAGAATTTTATACCATCGAAGGTTAACAATCAGAAAAACTGACAGTTTTGAGTTTCACCAACTCCATAGCCTACCCTATTCCTTCATTCAGGGCAGACGAATGAAATGGCCAAAGGCAAGATGGTGAAAAAATAAAATAAAATAAAGGCACCTAGATTATTCACAAACTAGATACAATTTACAATTTAGAACAGATTGTATTAAAATGTTAAAAATTAGAATAAGCCAAAGGCCATAAAGAATTTAGAATAGTTTGCTAAAGAATTTTTTTATATAATAAAAAACAAAATAAAATTTATACGACCTACAAAACCAATATGCTAGTTTTTCATAATACTAACATTCAACATTTATCATATTTATCATCTTAACAGTTACAAATGTAAAAAAACATTGTCAGCAGGTAATTTTGATGGGTTAAAATAATTTAACTCAATCTTACAGAGATGGCTGAAACAAATCTAAATGTCTGTTAATAAAATCAAATTTATGAGAAGGAATAATCTTTTTAATGACCCAACTATCCTTTAAATCTTCCATTAAATTTTCAAGGAAGAAAATAAGAAAGCCAGGTTAAATTCAAAAATTAAATACTAGGTCTGAACCATTTGGTTCTAAAATACATCTTGGTACTGTGGAAAAAACACTTATTAAACTGAAAGTTGAAAGAACTATTGGGTTGTTGGAAAAGTCATGACACATTTTTGCAATAGATGGCGCTACTTCATTTTTGGAAGTACTAGAGTCATTCGCGTCTGTTATTGCTAAGTCATTTGACAGCTGACAGTTCTAGCTTCATTCTAAAAAACAAAACTGAGCGATTTGGTTGAGTTTTGGAGATTTTATAACAAGTTGAAGATGGAAGACAAAACTGTGCTTTTTCGCCATATTTTACTATTTTACTTGCACAAAGAGAAGAACTTGTGAAAAGTTGCATAAAGTTTACGGTAACAGTGCTCTACAAGAATGTCAGTGCCAACAATAGTTCACGAAATTCCGTGGGTGATTTTTATCTCAATGATGCACCTCGGTCAGGGAGGCCCACCAAGGTTGATGACGACAAAATGAAGGCATTGGTCAAGTCAAACCCACATTACACAACACGACAGATTGTAGAAACACTGAAAATCCATCATTCAAGCATTCACAACCACCTGAAGAAGCTGGGATATGTAAGCAAGCTCAATATTTGGGTTCCTCATGAACTCAAAGAAGTTCATTTGACAGCGCATATAAACATCTGCAATATGCTCATTAAACGTGAGGAAAACGATCCTTTTTTGAAGCGACTGATAACTTGTGATGAGAAGTGGATTGTTTACAACAATGTGGTACACAAACGGTCTTGGTTCCAATGTCATGATTCGCCTCAAACAACATCGAAAGCAGACATTCATCAGAGGAAGGATATGCTCTCAATGTGGTGGGATTTTAAAGGTGTCTTGTGTTTTTCGAGCTCCTACCAAGGAACCAAACAATCAATTCGAATGTGTACTGTCGGCAATTGGACAGTTTGAAACATGCAGAGCTTGTTAATCATAAAGGAGTTGTGTTCCATCGCAACAATGTGAGACCACACACAAGTCTGATCACCTGTCAAAAACTATTGAAGCTTGGATGGAATGTGTTGCCACACCCACCATACTCGCCTGACCTTGCGCCGTCAGACTTCCACTTGTTTCACTCTCTTCAAAACTCCTTGCGTGGTAGGTATAACGTTCAATTAGGATGAGGCTGTAAATCAGCACCTTGTTCAGTTTTTTGCCATTAAAGACAGGTTGTTCTATGAACAAGGAATTATGAAGCTCACTGAAAGATGGCAAAAGGTTATCGAACAAAACGGGCAATTTTTTTTTTTTTTTTAGCTTAGCCAGCAGCTGTTAGCAGTTCAGCCCGGGCCGGGAACTGAACCAGCGACCCTGTTGCTCAGAGCGCATACTCTTGAGCAAGGATCTTTGTTCTTTATATAAATAAATAACCTTTGAAAAACATAGAAAAAATATGTCATGACTTTCCCGACAACCCTATAGAATCCATCCCAGCTTAGTTACTAACTGAAACCTAGTTACTTTCCGACCCTTCTGTTTAATAGGGATCTGAGATGAATTATTCCTTATTGTTAAAAATCTGTGCTTTTAATGATATGATTAGTAAACAAATTAGAGAATGCAATAAATAAGGACAGAAAAATAAAGGAAGTATGACTTAGAAAAGAATGTGAATACCACAATAGCTCAAACTAAGCTTTTATAAATAAAGTGAGTAGTGGCCTATATGTTATGATATCCATGGCATGACTGAAACAATAAGATTCATCCTGAAGTATTTTAATTGCTTTAGAGTTAAGTAATGACCTAGCCATAAGAAATGCCATGCTCCTAAATACACCAAAAGGTTTTAATCTTTCAACCAATTATATTCTGCTATATGGTCAATCATTGCGATAGGGACTTTATATTCATTATTTTAGTCTGTTCTCAAAATAAACCTTCAGTAGTTTATTGTTATCTCCTTGAACACATAACTTTTATTCAGTGCTTCCTATATACTAGGCCACTTACTGATGCTCACTAGTCCTCATAATATAGTTTCCCTTTCAATGATAAAGAAATTGAGGTAGAAAGGTTAAGGATTTGCCCAAGGTCCAAGTTTGTTGTTGCTTTTTTCTTTTTTTTTTGGTCCAAGTTTTGAATCCAGGAAATACAGCTCAAGAACTGATGCTTTTAACCACTCTTACGATGCTTCTGTAACATCTGGCTTACAGATAAAGAGAATGAGGCTCAGAGAAGTTAGGTAACTTTTTCAAAGTCACAGAGTTAAAAGAACAAGGCTAAAATTTCAGTCTTCTTCTGTGTGACTCCAAAGCCCAGGCTCCCTTATGAATTTAATTAACTTCTTTTATTGTGTGCTGACTCTAAAAATGACCTGAAGTGACCCTCCATTTCCTAATGTAACAAGTCCTTCTAGTGAGACTAGAGATAAAATTAAGTACCGTCAACTGAACTCCACTTTACCACTGACTCAATGGACTAGATCAGTGTCTTCCAAACTGTGAGTCTAAAGCCAATTTAATGGGTTATGACCAGGCTTAAAAAAATAACAATAAAATACCAGGTTTTGCAAAAATTAAGATGTTATTTCAAATATGTATGTACATGTGTGTGTGTGTATGTATGTATGTATCTGTGTGTGACATGAAGCAAAGACGATTTCTCACTGTGAATAAATATTATGAAAGCTACTGCACTAAGTAATGCAATTAGTAATGTTAAAACTTAAGGGTGAGGTAAGAGAAGTAAGAGTCTGGGGTCTCAATAATAAACATTAATTCTGAAAATAAATGAAAAAGCTTTAGTGACGCTATGAAGAGCATGATATCAATAACCATAAAACAACACCAGTCATCTTTATATCTTGTCTCATTTAATCCTCACAAAAATCCTGTGGCACAGATATTACTTTACATTTATTGTACAGATGATTAAATTGAAAGGAGCATAAAAGTTTACATAAGCCTGCATGACATCAAACCATAAGGTCTTTCTTAGGACCTGTGCCCTTCTAAGAGGAAACAAATACCACTGTGCACTTTGCCAGGAATAAATTTGTATTTGAGAAAAAAAAGTGTCATGCAGTAGGGAAACAGCAGGATGTACTGGTTTCTACAATCATTTGAGTCATGCTTAGCCTCCTGAATATGTGACTGCTTACCTGGTTAGAAACCCATCACAGAAATACCAACTACTTTCAAAGCTGATATGGAAAATTTATTCCAAGGAAGATCATGGATGGCAAAGCTATAGTTTCAAGAATTTTTACGAAAATATGGTTGCCAATAGATTAGAATAAACTTAAATATCCAACAGTGAACCCGTTAACTATATTCTAATATATATTGGATACATTTAAAATATATTTTAATATTCTTAGCTAGCCATAAAAATGATGCTGTAAAATACACTGATATGGATTTAATGATATGCAAATATACTGGGGGTGCCAAAAAAAATGTATACAAGTGGACACTTTGGTCAAAATTGCTCAAGCAGTAGTTCGCTGTAATCAGAAGTGTCTGGACGCTGATGGTAACCACTTTGAGCACCTCTTGTAATTGCAGAAGTCAAACATGATGTGTATTCATCTTTCATTATCAGTATATATTGAGTATTACAATTTCAATAGTTTTTTCCTTAAAATGTGTAAACATTTTTTTGGCATCCTCTCTATTTTTAATAAAAATCTTTAAAAAACAAAAACAAAAAAACCTCTAAAAATTTTTTTTAAAATAAAAACAAGAAGTCTCCCCTCAGCACTCAAATCTATTTTCTGTGTTTGGAAAGAGAGAATTTAGAGAGTGAGTGTGGATACTGGGGATGCCAAATTATCCAAATCTATTTTGGCTGCTAGGTTCTAAAAAGCAAACAGTAAGAGTTCAAAGAATGAGGGATTTGTGCAAAAGATATCTCAAACTATTTTCTGAGTTTGGAGAGTGAGAATTCAGAGAGAAAATCACAAACGCAGAAATGTCCACAAACAAGGCAGGAAAGCAGAGAAACTGAAAAACACAGATAGCCATCTCCAGCACAAAATCACTCTAGGGCACATGTGCTGAGTTATGGGGGTAGATTCCTATCTCTATTTCAATTTTTGTTTTTCTCCTTTCTTAAAAATTTTACCAAGTATACACAGTTGAATTTACTTTAGTTAAATGTACATAACGGTGAAGCTCCATTGTATGTGCCAGTCCATATACACTTGCACATACATATTTTTTTTTAATTTATAGAGAAGAAAATGTGGAAGGCTATACACTTTGAAGATTAGAGAAAATTTTAATTTTCTTAATTATGCTTAACTCTATTTTCGAAATGTTCTTATGAGGACCATGTATTATTTCTACAATGAGTTGTTGAAATCGATAGAGCAAACTGACACAAACAAATGCAAAAACTTTGTTTTAAGGGAAAATAACATTAACGTTTTAATTTCGACAGCAGCTCTGCTCTGTGAGCTCATGGAGTACATAAAAAGAACACTGTCTAGTTTTACCTCTACAGCTTTCTGCTGCAGACGGTCACGTTCTTCTTTTTCTTTGCCAACAAACCACACTTCCCATGGTGTCAGGCTGCTTTCGGGTAAACGCACCTGTTTCTGTTCTTCTTGGTTATCTTTGGATTCAACCACACTATCACAAAAGAGAGGATACGAAAGCACTTGTACTCGAAACTCTTTGGCTTAACAATCAAAATCACTTAGCTATACAGTGAAAGCAGGATTTAATAACATTTAGAATCCTGTGATTTTTACAAGTACACATATATATATATATATGAATGAGTTATACATAAACAAACATTTGAAAATCATAAAAAGAAACTTCAGTATTTGAATGTTTATCCACCAAACTGCCTTTGAATTCCTTCATCTTCTAAAATCACATTATTTTACAACCTACTGGGATAACCCACACCAGGTCTATTTGCCTCAATGACAACAATTTTTTATTCTTAAAAATCTTACATCTGGATAACTAATTACAACATATGATCCTAATCAGAGAAGGCTTTTCCCTTTTCCTCACTTAAATATTTCAGGGGGGAAAAAAAAAGAGTATGTGCATTTACAGAGAATGATAAAGCAAATGTGTTAATAACCATTAGGGATTCTGGGTGAAGGGTAAACAGAAGTTCTTTATACTCTCAACTTTTCTATAAATTTGAAATTGTTTTGAAATAAAAAATTACAAAAAATAATATGGCCTTTGTATTCTTTTTTACACTTTAGTTGACTCCCTTTTGCCAATTCTTAGGATATGTGTAACTCTCCAGTTTGGTTACCTCCTGCCATGGTCACCATTTCCACCATCCACCTCTCTCAGTCTATCTCTTCTGGGTACAGGGAAAAGTTACTCACACTTAAAAGAACAGAGGAGAGGAAATACTCTAAGTAAATAAATAAAGAACACAGGGATTTAGCCATACACAAGCCTCTTAAAAACAGGAAAAGCTAAACAATCAGCACCCATGGAAAGAAAGGCTGCTCAGGACCCAAGGCAGCTCTAGAGACTAGGTTATTATACACTCAATTCCTCTTCATCCCATTCAGGCAACCAACGGCCTAACCCACTGCAATGCACAGCTTCTTCAACTTCACAGCATCTGCTTGTTTTTTCCTGCTGCTATTTCTCAATTCATCCATGGCCTGATGGAATTTTTATTCTAGTGGGCAAGAAACACTGTTGATGCGTTGTTTATTGCGTGCGTGCGTGCGTGCGTGCGTGTGTGCGTGTGCGTGTGTGTGTGTGTGTGTGTGTGTGTGTGTGTGTGTGTAGTCCCTTCTTGGTCTTGCATAACCATCTCATCTGTTCCCATAGTTTCAACTACTGCAACGTGCTGATCATGTGCAGATCAGCCATTCCAGGCCAGATCTTTCTCCTAAGCTCCAGGTTTTATTTCCAACCATTTGATAGACAGTGCCACTTAAATACCAAACTCAATCAGTCCAAACAAGTCTAATTGTCTTCCACCATCCACCCATTACCCTCCCCACCAGAAAAATGTTACTCCTCCTCTTATAATCCTACCTCAGTGAAGGGTACCTCCACCTACCCAGGTAGCCAAGCCCGGAACCCAAACCTTTGACTCCTCCTGCCCCGGTCCACATCTGATCTCCCCCTCCCGCCCACCCCCATATTATCACCTAGTTATGTCTCTTCCACTTCTTTCCATTTTCTCAAGCCATTCTCCTCTCCTACTACCATCGTGCAACCACTGTCTGGTCATAACTGGCCTTTCCCCCTCCATTTCAAATCCTTATTCACTCTGTTACCAGGTTCATCCTTCAAATGCATCCTTCTGTCATGTCACCACGCATCTCAAAGTTCCTCAGTGGCTCCTCTGCCCACAAGATGAAATCCAGGCTCCACAGCCTGCCCTCCATGCGTTGGCCCCTGCCTGTCTTCCAGCCTCTCCTTTCACCAATGGCTGACCCAGACTCTACATTTCAGTCTTGTGAAACTTAGGCTGACTGCTGATGTGTGCCATGCCCCCGTGCTCAGCAGCACTGCCTAAGAGTCTGAAATTCCTTTCCTCCACCTCCACACATGGCCCAAGGAAGAGCTTAGATGTGCGACTAAAACATTTGGGGTGAATCTCTACCTGCTTCTTGCGAGTGTACATTTTTTCACCTCTTTAAGCTCCCCTTTCTCATGTGTAAAATGGAGATAACAGTAGTGGCGAGCTCAGTTACTCCTGGAAGAGACAGTCCATGCGAACGCACTGAGTACAGTTCCGGGCACTCGGTAAACATCTGGTACATGTCATGTAGTAGTGGGAATACGACTACAGCTAATTTTTCATGCTCTCCCTTCAAGATTCAACTCAGCCATTATCTTTAATGCCTCACAGTGAAAGCCTCTGCAAAAAATCTGGACGAAGCACCTTGGGCTTTCTGTCCCTTGTCCATGTCTGCCACAGGCCATGAATTCCTCACAGACAAAAACATGTCTTAACTCACTCTTTATTTCCAGAGTCTAGCTTATGGCCTAGAATATAATGGGCTCCTAATAAATGTTTGATGAAAGAAGAAATGAGTGAAATTAGTGTCTCTTAAGAAATGACACTTTAAATATTGAATTTCTTGCCTTAATGTTTAACAAATTATGTCAAAATTTTGAGCGTATATACTATAGCTCTATCCATAATCAAGAGAGGTTTGATAAGCAGCTATTTATGACCAAGACATTTAAACTCATGTCTTAACATGAGTTTCCTAATGGACAGAATGATAAAAAACACAACAACAAAACAGGATGGATAATGCTGACTAAACAGCAGGCCCACAGCATATTATAAAAGCCTCCCAGGAAAATACTTTTCATTATCTTGTCTGAAGTCAACTGTGAACTTCACCTCAGGCCACTTGAAGGTTGATGTATCCTTGAAGCATGGCTCTATTTACACCTACTATACCTTCAGCTCATATCCACCAGGTACAGCTGATGCCTGAGTCGAGGTCAAAAAAGCTCATCCTGTAAGTATTGCCACAGTCAGGTCACCGTGGCAGGTGAAGAGTGGAAACAAGGCATAATCCCAGGCAGCTCTCGGTTTGCTCCCTGGTCCAGAGAAGATGCTCATTACCCAGAACTAAGGCTGGACTAAGATGACTCAGGCTGTCTGCTCTCCTCATCCCATCAGCCCCAACTGTCCAGGGTACCAACTTAAGGTTAGAAGTAGGGAGAAGTGAGGAGATTTTCTCAACATGTATCTTTCCTAAAAAGAAGTGCTAGGTTTTCTTAGGTAGTTGAAAACAATCACTGCATCTATCTTGTTCTCTAGGATGTGGGAAACAGGCATTCATGCAGCACACGTTCACTGAGCACCGAATACGCATCTCACACTTGCCACACACAAGGCCTGACAGCTCCTGCACTCTTTCCAGACCACATCCTACCTATTCCTTTGATTCACAGAAAATGAACTGGGATAAGGAAGGCAGCTTTGGCCCCGGGAGGCCACCAGCTCCTTCGGGCTTTGGCTAAGGGGAGACATACGTCTTTCCGGCTTCCTCTCCTGCTAAGCTCCATCTGGTCGGTGTTTTCGTTATTGGAAGCTAATGCAAGGGCTCGGTAGCTGAGACAGTTTTGAAAGCCACCATTCCTGAGGCTGCTAAACTGTGTCTCCATTGTCTTGTTGATTAGACTCAGAAGGTATTTTCCAAAGCCTTAACATTTATTTTAAGAATCTATGGGGCCAACTCAGTCCTGAAGAATTCCTACAAAGGCCCACATGAAAATGGACTCCTGGAAGTCTGATTTTTACCATCAGTTCTATTATCAGGTTGATCAAGAGCCTGTTTCTTGTTGCTACAACCGGTCTGGACAAGTGGCTTGCTTGATTGCTCTCCCTGATCTCCAGTCCTATCAGTGTACTTACTTTTACTTCTCACTCCTAAGAGACTCACTGTTGTGACTGCAAGAGTCACTTCATATGGTTCCATATTCCATTCACTCACTGGTAATGAAGGCCTTATACGAAAGGGGCTATCCTGACGCTTACACATAAAGCATGGGTGCTCTGGTCTGCATTTCTTAGACGTCTTGTACCATATAGGCCTTACACAGATTGACAACCAGAAACTTGTCAACGCTTTCTGAAGACAATGTAATGAGCCTACCCCAAAATGGACCTGTATTACTATGTCTGTCTTAGAAAAATATATTCCTGCAGGCATAGGCCCTTTGCTGCTATTTCTATATACCCAATAACAGGCATCTAGTACAGGGAAGAGAGAACATGATCAGTATAGGTTAGTACTAGGCCCAGCTCTGCTAATAACCAGGCATATGCCTTTGAATCAGACTTACTTGTAGTCTAAGCCAGTTTTATTATCTGTAATATGAGTGACTTGATCTAGCCTTTAAACCCCTGAGTACAGACCATGTCTCTCTTGTTTATGGTCCCCAATAAGTAGACCAGTATGTGACACAAATTAAAGGTTTGCCGAATGAATAATTGTAGAAATAAATTACAATGGTTTTAATAATCTCTTTGGTCCTAACGTTCTTTGATTCAATGACTTCTATTCCACTCCTAAGTGCTCAGATCAGACCCAAAGCTGTCTCTGGATGCTGAGGTTGACATTGCTAACCTCTGTGCTTCAGCTCCTTATTGATGACATAAAAAGTATACTGCGTACTACAACCTACTTCACTGGCAATCAGATTTTTCAAGTTATCGACAGGTACTACTGACGTGCGGTAAACCACATTTTGGTGTTAAGTTTAGACAAGAGTTCTGATGTCCACCATCAGGCTTTTGAGTATTTATAAAACTCCTGAAATTGTAGCAAAATTTTGTGTTTGGGACTATGTGCGTTTTTCCAGGGGGATGGTAGCAATCATCATATTCTCAATTTGAAAAAGGATTTAAGAACCATAGAAAATGTGAGGTCACTTGTAAGAACTGGGCCAGGACTCTTTATGTGCAAAAAGGAGCAACACCTGAGGATACAGGTGCTTGCACAGCCTGTGAGGCAGAAGACAGGCAGGTGTTTGGCTGGCAGAAGAAGGTATGTAGAAAGGTCTAAGGAATCTTGGGCTGTATGGGCCGGGCGGCCTCGGGTTTACCTGGCGCACCCCTGTACCTCCATTCCTCTCAGGCTCGCCCCCTTGGCCTCTGAGTCACGGGCATCTTCGTCCACGTCTTCCTCAACTTCCCCGTCACCATCGTCATCGTCAAACGGGAAGCTTTGGTGGCGGAGAGGAGACAACAGCGACAGGGTGGAATTGCTGCAGCTCAGCGGCGGAGATGGCGAGCACCCGGCCACGGTCTCCAGCCCGTGCCCTCGGGCGTCCGCCATGGGGGCGGAGAAGGAGCCCGACGAGGGCCGAGACCTGGCCCTGCAGTCGGGCAGGACCCGGGTGTCGGAAGTGGGGGAAGAGGCCCTCCACCGCCCCGCCGCCCACATCTGGCCCGCCAAGTTCAAACCGGCTAAGGGGCGGCGGGGACGTGCTCTCCCAGCAGGCGTCGCGAGCGCCGAGCCTGGCCAATCCGGGCCGGCACAGACCCCGCGTTGCCATGGCGACGCGTGGAGTCAGCGCGGGCTTTGTTCCGGGCTGGTGAGAGTGGCTTGTTACGCGCGGGCCTCTGCAGGCTGGCCCTTCCTCCACCCGGCTGAGTTGCTGGGTTAACCTGCGCCTCTGCTCACGGGCGAGGTCCCGTTCCTTGTTGACAACTTTGAGGGGCTGTCCTTTGTTTGCTGTGGTGTTGCAATTCATTTGGTACCTGAAATACGCTGTCACTGAATATAGCAGGTACTTTTAAAGGGAAAGAGGCACAAGTCAAAACGACCCTCATGTCATTACAAGGTCAGGATGATAAGCATCAGTCGTGGTTTCTTTCAGCATACAGCCATATTTTATAAGTGGAGGGGGAGGTGTACTTTACCCAAGTTTATGAGTGTGTCCAAAATTTCACTTTTAAGGTAATTTTTCAGTTTTGGGTTCGTACCTTGTTTGCCTGGTGTCTCAAGGGAACTAGTTGTCCATACATTTGAATTTTGGGGCCTCTGAACCCTCCAGTGTGCTAGGACCTGTGCTAGGCAATGGATACAGATGAATAAGATAAAAACCTGTACTTACAAGTTCCTCATTCTTCTGTGATGAAAAATTATATAATTAAAATATTGTGATATGCATTTTATGAGAAAAGAAAAAAATGCGGGATGTCAGAAAGAGCATTCTCAGGGATTGGGGATGAGGATGAGGGTACCAAGGGAAAGGTGATAGACAATAAAGCTGGATGCTTTATTCATACAGACAAAACTGTATACACTTGAAATTAGTATGGCTTTTGTCCAGCTCATAATGCATATTGCCAGTAGAAATATCACAAAGTGAAAACTGCCGATGGCCAAAACAGCACACAAACTTTGTTATTGACTAAAGAGTGATACAAATCTTTGATGAAAATTAGAGCTGCAAAATTCAACAGGCGAATTAAATATGGTAAAAATAATAGCAACCAAGAGCAATTCAGAAAGCAGAAGCTATACTTAATAAAATGACATGGTTAACCTATTTAAATGGAATGCTAATTTTTGACAAATTTTCAGTAAAAACAAAATGAAAATGGAAGAAAATAGCAATTTAAGTAATAAAATTGATCCAGGAATAAAACTGGCTTAATGGCATTTTCATTTTCTACCCCAGTTATTCAAGATCAGCATATCTGGTTAAAACCTTTTATGAGAACATCTCTACGATCAATGAAAAACAGTATTGAAAGGCCTTGGTCACTTGAAAGCTTCAGAAATTGGTACATTTGAGAGGCTATTCCCAACAGACATACCTGACAGAACTAAAGCATAGTAGGAAAAATCCACAAATTTTAGTATGAAAGAGACCTGGGTTTGAATCAGTGGTTTCCTCTTACTAGGTTCCTTAAACAAACAAGTTGTTTGGCCTTTCCAAGTCCTAACATGGCCCTCTGTAAGATAGGGAAATAACCTATCTCTCAGTCAAATGAGCTCATTAATCCTCAAAGCTTCTAGCATAGGATCTAACAGAGAAAATGACTGATGATAAATTATGTCGCTTAAACTCCAAGTTTTCCACTTTAACCTCTTGGTATGGGAACCTAAAATATCATATACTTCTCTGCCTCCTATGTTTTACTAAACAAATTATGCCCTTTCCTTGATGCCTCAGAATCATCATAATGACCAACTATAGCATTATGCTGTTGCAACACTGGAGCTATAGAGGCAGAGCCCATGGCACTGGTGCTGGTACTTGAACATTAAATAGAGTCCTGTGGTCGCCTCTCTTCCAGTGCCTTTTCATTATTGGAACTGAGAAGCCATAATCAAGTTTGGTAGAAGTATATATAAATGTATAAATAAGCTCAAAAGAGAGACTCTCCCCTTAAGTTTTAAGGTATTGACTTAGTAACTGCACTTTTTACTACTCGTTTTTCACTTTCATGGCATATTTGAAATATATATATATATATATAAATATATATAATATATATATAAATATATATAATATATATATATAGTTTTTTTTTGTTTGTTTTGCTGGCTTTGTAACCATGTGTAAGTGCAGAGTGACTTTTGCTTTAAAATCTGTTATAAAAATGTCATTACCAGTTAGCCCTGTGGCAATATATTATGCAATGTAAATTTATCCCTGGACATACAGAAACATTTACAAATGAAGCAATATGTCTTAGATTTGTTTCAAAATAATCTAAGGGACAGAGGGATTGGAAGGGTTCGTGAGTGGGATGAAAACAAGATTTACCATGTGTTGTTGATAACTGCTAAAGTTGGGTGGATGATGGGTACAGGGGTGAGGTGTAAAGACTGAGGGAGTCGGAGGAGGGGTGATTATACTATTCTACTTTGTTATGGGAATTCCAAACCTATACTCAAGTTTAAAACAAATGAACAAAAACAAACAAAAAAAAAACTCTGAAATTCAGAGCAGCTGAGTACTGTTTTGGGTTCTGATTTGCTATGTAACTCAGGTGTTTACCTAAGTTTCATTAAGCCCTCTATTTTCTCATCTGTAAAACGAGAGCTTGATGTGATTTCTAAGACTTTGGACAATTGACTAAATTTAGTATCATGCAGGTTTGTTAATAATTTGCTTTTAAATAAAGATTTAGTTGATGATATTCTCTAAAATTTCACAATTTGTTTTCCGTAAGTATGGTAAAATCTTCTAAATTTCAACAAAGTGTTCTTCCAACATTTCTTCTAATGCTCTTCACTTAAAAAATATTTCACTTTAATTTACTTTAACACTAAATAAATTCATTATTATACAGTTATATATTAAGGCAGAACAGATTGCTTTCTAGAAACTTTAATAATTCAAAACACTGTATACAATATTTTGTTTCCAGCCATATGTATAGCTCAGTTTATATAACTGCTATTCAATTTTTAAATGAATGCAAAGTGTTCAGTAACATGAATTTTGAAGAAAAAAACTTTTAGCTAGTATATTTACCAAGTTATGATTTAATATTCATCAATGTGTAAATATACAAACATGATAGCAATTTTAAAAACTTGTGAATAGTTGGCCTTACAAAATTACAACACACTGTAAATAAATCCCTCCCACATTTTATACAAACTACATGATTTTGATATACAAAGATTCTGTTTTTATTATACTGACAATGTACAACCAAGACTATTTACAATGCAAAAAAGTATATAAACCACAATTTAACATTCTGCTACTGGCAGCCACTATAGTTTAGGAGGTAGCTTTAATTAAACAAAATGAACAGAAGCCACATTTCCCAACTTGTGTTCTAAAAATAATTTACATAAGATAAAAATTCATTATATGCACAGTATATACAGTTTAATTATTAAACTGCAATCTAGCTTCATGTTTTTAGTATATCCTGAATAACTAATATGGCAGTGGGTTTGCTATTGATTTAGCATATTGTTCAAAAAACATACTGAACATTTATAACTTTAAGACTCCACATAGCAACATGTCAAAAGTCCATAGATGAGAATCAAGTAAAGGCTAAAAACTTTAAAGACATTGGTCTAAGCTTTATTCCTTTTCTCCTTCTTTTTTCTTAATGATACATTTTGTCTTGTCTCATAAGAACATAGTATCTGAACTGTTGCACATGCTCTTTTGTAAATGACAGGAAGGGAGAAATATATGGAAACGTCCATGTAATAGAACAAGTTCAGGAGAATCAGCTCACTAAGAAATACATTTAAGTGCTTTGTGTCATAATTACTCCCAATTTCTTCCAATTAAAGGCAATTATTCACCACAGTTTACTTTCTGTATAATTCAAACTATAAGTAGATAAACATACCAACAACACTGGAACATATCAGTAGAACCAATAATATCAGGAAGTCTTTATTAATGGGAACATTACACGGAGCCATCAAATTCCTCAGATACTATTAAAATTGCATATTAGTAGTTTAGCCAGATCTACTAAACCCACACAGCAATTAGCCCTTTACTTTTTCCTAGCAGTGTGATCACAAAACACTGGAAGAAGAAAAGACTGCAATCATACCAAGGCAATGCAAGATGACTGAAGACAAAATGTTCAGCTATTCTTTGAAAATATAACAGTTGTTAATATTGTTTTAAAAACATTTTCTGGTTTTAGATTTGTAAATCACATCAACAAATGTATGATTCTATTGTGTCAAAGATGGAAACAAAATGCAGTAAGGTAATGCCTACATATACTCCCACAGTCCCACCTGGGAGATGATCCCTTTTTTGGCCCTGCAGTAAGTTATCCTGAGATTAATGATAAAATATTAGGTAAAATTAGCAAGAATTTTTCTTCAGTTTTACATAATCAAATTTTTAAATATTCTTAAAAAAATATTAACAGCTGTTTTTATTTCGTGCTTAATTCAGAAACAGGTTACAATTTTGCTTTTCATGGATCAAAGAAAAATGTACTGTTATAATACTATGATATACCTAAAATCTTTTCAAGTTACAGACTTGTTCCAAAGAGACCACACATTGCTTGGACACAGTATGTTTCACCAATTGGTAAGTTAGGCACTTGTTCTTTGACAACGTCTGGTTTAAGAAATAAACTGCCACCTTCTCCTTTTTCTACGTGACACCATGCAGTGATCACAGAAGTGCTTCCCAGATGAAAAAATCAGACTAGGGTTCACTCTATGAACACTGTAGTTTTGGTTGATGGGTGCAACAGTCACAAACATTAATTCAGTCTTTAACTCTGGGGAGGTTGTAAGCATAGCGCACCAACGGGAATCCTCGGCTCTGATAGAAACAGGCTCGCCCACAGGCCTGCACCTGGTCAGAACTGTCCGAGACAAAGGAGTCTTCCTCATCTGCATAATCAGAGTGGGCCGACTGTGTGCCACCGTCGGACCAATAGCCATCCGGTCTTTGGCAAGAGCCCACGGCCAATGCAGGGCAGCTGTGTGACTTTATTAAGTGTTTGCATGACACTGGCTTCGTCAACAGAAATGACTCGCAACAGTCACACACAGTCAGGTTCCCCCGCAAGTGGGAGTACATGCCACAGTCGTAGTAGAAATCCTGTTCCACGCAACCAGTCTGGCTGCTGATTGAAACTGAAACCGACCCACTTTTCTTGGTAATGTGCCGCTTCAGTAACTTCCAGTCTTCTTTAAACTTGGGGTTGAAGAAAACGTACAGGACTGGATTCAGGCACGCAGGCAGTGGGAAAAATATCAGAGTCACAGACTTCATTATTTCAGGGCTGATCGAGATGGCAGTGATCAATGGCGCAAATGAGAAAAACGCAACAGGGCAGAAAAAGATGCAGTTGGTGAAGATTAGCCAAGCAACATGCTTAATCATGCCAGAATGGGAGTTTTCTGAGAGGTCCTCTTTCTCCAGGTGGCAGTAGAGTTTAGTGTAGATAATGGCCATTAATAAAAAGGCTAGCGAGTTTAAGAGCACCAAGGTTACAGTAAATCCTAGCGATGGTGTTTCTCCTGTGGGAAAAGGCAAGCACAGAGGGGACGCAGAGTACTCCCCTCCGTGGAAAAGTGGGAAACAGCCCGCGACTGCAGCACCCACAAAAGCAAACAGGGCAGCAACTCGGAACTGCTTGAGATGATTGCTTTTCCCATTTTTCATGATCTCTTTTGCAGATAAGCTCCTTTCGACAGCTGCCAACATTAATAAAAAGATGGCACTTTCGGAGGAGAAAACGGCCAGAAACCCAGCTATCTTGCAGCCACTGCCAATCTCCCACCAAATGCCAAACTCAGCAAATCTGCCCCAGGACACAGCATCCAGAAAAGTTAGGATGCCGGTATAGGCTCCCATGAATAAGTTAGACACGGCGATCAGGCCTATGAACAATTTGGAGGAAGGCAGTAAGGTACAAGATGCAAATGTTGTTACAATGACAAGCAGGTTAAAAAAAAATGCAACCAAGAAAATGAACCACACTGTTAGACGGATCATCCAGCTTCCTAGCAAATATTCACAGGGCTTAAAAGCACCTAAAATGAAAAAGAAAGAAAGAAAAGAAAATTTAGAAAACATCATATTCCATACGACATGGCTTAAGAGAGACACTAAAGATAGTTAATCTAGAATAATTAAATCTGTAGCCAAACTGAACTGAACCAAGTTGAAAAAGGTATTGGACTAGGCTGTTTTAAAAAATAAGGGACTTTATTTTTTATTAAACATTTTGTAGAGCCATATAGTTATATTTAAAAGAAAATTTTCACTTTTTCTTATACCTCAATTAATATATATAGCACAGTATCTAGCACATGAAAGGTACTTGATAAACCAAGGGTGTGGAACTGATAAACTAGGACCTGATTAAGGTTCATAACTTGCTGTTCTTTTTTTGGAGAAAGCAAAATACACCTCTATCGGTTTTCTCACTTGTGGATAATAATGTCTGTTTCATCGAGTTGTGTAGTGTTAGGAAAATCACATACACAAGGTACCTAGGCAGGCTGCTGGATACACAGTTTTACTTAATAAAGATGAGGTCCTTCTTTCTCCCTAATCCTAGTATACTTTATAATAATGTATACAGGTATTTTTTACACTTTCCTTATGGCTTTAAAAGGCAATCTAATGAAGCAGGTTAAGATAAGTGTGATTATCCCCATTTTTCATCCAGAGGAACTGACATTTCAAAGCATTTGATTGGCCTAACAAAGGTTATTCAGTAAGACAGCATAGGAAGACTAAACCACACTGATGTTAAGTATTCATACAAAGCTATAGCCAATAAAACTCTGCCTAACTTAAATTAGGATTGCAAGAACTAATTTAGTAGCTGAATTGTACGTTTCAGTAACTGACTTTGACATGTTAGTTACGTCACAAATGACAACTGCTTTATTTAAAAATTAGTAAAGAAAAGCAAAATTTTGCCTACAAAGCATCAGGAAACTGTGCATCACAACTGCCTGCAAGAACATGTCCTGATTTATCTTTCTGAAACATCATTCAGTTTAATACATCCCATAAAACATTCTAATCATTGAGATCTTCATAGGCCTAACAAGCCAGGTCTGCTCATTTATATCCACCTAACTACCAAACAACACAGGAAAATTCTAAAAATCATTTTTAATTAATCCATTAATTTTTAAAGTTTCTCCCTCAAGGAAGTGTTAAGAAGAAGCTTTCACTTTTATCTCTTTACAGAAGAATAGCTCAGCTGACCTGGGAGAACAGGGCACCCTCTGGGAAGTGTTTGACTAGTGGGTGGGGTTACTTTCCCTCAAAGACCTGGGAAGTAGACCCCGCCCAGTCTCTGTCTTTGCAAACCAGCTGCCTCCTACAGTTCTAACAGGAGGATCCTGCTCTGGTCCACTTCTGCCCGGAGTTAGCAGGCACATCAATGTCTGTGCATTAGTACAACTGAATGGGGGAGGCAGGCATGCAGTTCAGCCATACTGCAGCCTGGGGAGATGAGCTCAGGTCAACTTTCCTTCTGGTTGACCCCCAAGATTTAAATTCAGTGTAGAGGAAATGGAATCTCTGCATACTCAGGTCTAGTCTCCCCTTTAATAAAGCTGCCCCCTTCCCATTGGTTGTCGGCTCCTTATGTACATTTCCCATCACCAGAACCCCAGGGGGGCAAGTGAACGAGCTGCACCCCTTCCAACGATTAGTCTGGAAACTAGATAAACTGCATGAACGTAAAGGATTCTTGCCAGTTCCATTCACTTATCTGGTCACTTGAAGCTTCTCAACACAAGGCTCTGTGCTACATATTAAAAGAATACAAACACGGCCCCTCCAGAAGTTCACAATTCAGCGGTCATCATGAGAGAAGCATAATATATATGATTCTGGGTTATAAAATTAATGTCCAGACCACCCCGTGTCGATATACTGAAAAAGGAATCCACTTCACTACACACCATTTAGCTCATTATTTAATTTTTTCTTTGTTAGTAAAATTCTAAATCCATCTTCTCTGATAGATCAGGCAGAACAAATTACAGCCACAATCATCGAATTATTAACTTTCCCAAGTCTACTAAGTTCCATGAAACGAAAAACAACGAAAAGGAAAAGTTGCATTTAAAAAATATATAACACTAAAAATCCTTAAAGACCAGAAATTAACTTGTAGTCCTAGAGTTGCAGGATTGTTAAGCACAAGCCTCTCAATCTTTAATGTGCATTTGGCCCTCATCTGGGAAGCTTGTTAACACAAAGATTCTCATTCACTGGGTCTGGACTGGAGAGTCTGCAAAAAATGCCGAAGCTCCTCATACACAGAATACATTTTGAGTCTGAAAGCCTGTAATTGAAACTGTATTACAGAAATCACATCTATCCCCAGAAGTTTTAGAGATATTTGCCCAATGTTTGTTTAAAGCAAGACAGCAACAATGTGCGTTGAGCATACCTGTTGAGGGTGTGCAGTGGATAATTATTTGACTGTGCTCTTCACTTTCAGCACTGCCAGTGACACCTGCTACATCAGCAGGACCTGAGTGGAAAACACAAATGGTGCTGAAACTCAAGCTTCAGGCAATTCAAAAGAACCGGAGTTCCCTACAATCTTCTCTCGCCCTCATGATGGAAGGTCAGCCTGTACGAGGCTTGATAACATATTCAAGATAGCAGTAACACAGTAGATACCATTTTTCTCACAGATCTCCTACCGATCTTCCACAAACTAATTATGACAACAGAGATTTTGAGTAATGCCATAAACAGTGTTCTATTTAAAAATGTATATATCACTTACCTTTATCCTTGGCTACACTGTGGTCTTGGAGGCTCTTATCTTCTGTGTTTGAATGTGCGTAAGAGTCACAGCCCCAAAATGCACAGCACTGATAAGCATATGGTACAGATAAAGACCTGGAAAAAAAGTTGTAAAATCAACGCTGAATGGCAACTTCACAGACATGCTTTTATTTTGTAAAAAGTATTTTCATCTTTGAAAGCCTCAGCCTAAGAAAGACATGACTATTAGATGCTTTAAGCTGGTCATTATTCTCTTCAGGACTCAGTTTCCTCATCTGTGAAAAAAGCTCTGGTATCAGATGACATTATGAGTTTCTCCATTTACGTAAGATAAGCTTTTAAAAAACTTGATTTAAATCAAACCATATTTAAAATTGAATAGCAATACTACAATTTAAAGTAAAATCATATCAGGCTCCTTTTATAAATGAATTAACTACACCCAATTTATCATATAAAACTGATATCGGTTCATTTAAAATGAATGTCTCAAGTCACTTGTAACTTTACACCATGAAATAAATTTACTTTGTTCATAGATGTATAGTGGAAATATCTATTCTCATCTCCCACAATAATATTCCCAAGCCCCTTCTACTGTATCTAATGAGGTCCGCACTCTAACTAACGTCTCTATGAAGTATTATGGCATTGTATCAGTTTTCTGTAGGTTCACACTTATGTGGTTTCTGCCATCTTGTTGCTAATGACCAATCCACTGTATAAAAAAACATTCTGATGAGTAACTATATTATCTCTTTCACAGCATCAAGGGCTCCAATTCATGTTCCCAAAAACTATGGGATGATGCTTGTGTTCTATTTTTTACCAAATCTCTGAGGATTGAGGTAGAAAATACCCTTAAATTACAGCCTCCTGGAAAATCTGGGAACCACAGCAAAAAAAAACAAAAAACTACCACACTCTATAATTTGGGGGCCTACCAGAACTTCAACAAAAAAAGAAAAATAAGCAAAAACACACCTGAGATTAACGAAGTCTTTTGCTGATAAGGCTTCTTTCAGCTGGAAGTTGCCCACAAGTTTCAGTTGATTTAACCCACTTAGACCTTCCGTAGGAAATGAAGTTAATTCGTTGAAACTTATATCCCTAAAATGTAAATGAGACTTCAAATTAACTCCTAAGATGCACATCACATAAAAACATTTATGCACGTGTTAATGTCGTAAATATTAACAAGCTCCAAGAAGTTTATGTGTGCTAAAACGACAGATCTAGCATTCATTTTGCCATCTTAGAGGCTGTCATGATACCAGTGCAGCTTAGCATTTATACAGGGAACAACTAAGCAGAAAAATAATTTGATAGGTCAATGCTAAGACACAGGTTTCTGTGGACCACTCATTACTTTCCTGATACTATTGCATAAAATCATCCACTTACAGGTTAGTTATTGACCCAAGCTTGGCAAAAGCTCTGTCGTGAATTTCATGGATCAGGTTTCTACTCAGATCTCTGCAATTATAAGAATACCATGTTAATCTTTTCAAAGAAACTCAAATGGCAGTTACTTTGACTGTACTTTAGAGTCTGAGGTAGTCACAATATCCCTGATAAGATAACAAAGCTCTTTAATCTTGTCCAACAACATTTTTTTGTTTATGTTGAATTCCTCTCCACAAAAATCTATCTTGGAATGTGTTCCTTATAGTAGCAATTCTAGTTGGCATCTGTTTCAAAACAGTTGTGAATTTTCTCTACCTTATCATTCTGGTATCAGTTCAAAAATATAAATGATATGATATAACCTTTGGTACTATTAACCAGGTGAGGAAAAGCTCAGCTCCTGAAAAAGCTGAAAATCAAAACAGGTTTCATATTATTTGCCTTCTCAAAGGTTAGTGATAATATCCTGAGGGAAGACAAATAATCAATAGGCAAACAAGAACATTCCAGAAGGGCTTCAGATATCTTTTTTTTTTTCCCCAAGCAGGAAATAAAAATCGTATCAATACCAGAGCCATACTATATTCAAGAACATACCCTGAGGAATTCTCACATTACAGAAATAATAAAACAGAAATAATCTGCAACCAACCATACTGACACAGAGCCTTAATGGAAATTTAGAGATTGGATAAATGCATTTCATGACACATCTCCAAGATAACAGGAAACGTCAACAGACGTGTTTCCAAATCATGAAAAGGCCAGCTTTTCATTGTTGTCGCTCATTGGTACTCTGGATGTGCTGGCAGCTAGAAGCCAGCCTTCCTCGCTAGTGCCCAGGCCCACAGTAAGCCTGCCAGCAACAAAGCAAGAGCCAGCGACCGAACCACCCATAAAATGTTTGCTTCTAGAATGCATCTCGCATTTCTTAACGGAGATCTACTGAAAATCCGGATTCAATATATATAATCTCACTTCATTGTCAATTTTTCAAATGTGACCTGTATTTTAAAAATGTTCACTAATGTAGCGATTCGTATTTTCTGCACTAAAGTTCTAGGAAGGTAGTGGCAAGGTTTGCTTTAATCACCTCTATATGACCAAGTGCTTAATAGAGTACTTGGCACAAATATACACTCAAATACAAATCCTTTTTTAAATGAGTGCTACTGCTGCCTATTAGCTCTATTTGTCATGATAGATACCGCTATGCAGGGGTCAGCAAACTTTCTCCGTAGAAGGCCAGATAGTAAATATTTTTCACCTCCGGGGGTCATGTGGTCTCTACTGCAAATAGTAAACTCTGCTACAGTATGGTGAAATCAGCTTCAGACCACACTTAAACAAAAGAGGCATGGTTGTGTTCTAATAAAACTTAATTTACAAAAACAGGAGGCAGACTGGACCTGGCCCATAATTACACTTCACCTACCCCTGCCCTAATGGATTGGCAAACCTCATTATTAAGTCTTGAAAACAAACAAGCTGCACCTCTCAGATTACACACAGTACACTTTTTCACTCACCAATGTATAATATCAGCAATTCACTAAGGTAAAAAATACTGAAAGTAGATTATTTGTAAAGTACCATGTGGTACAGTTTGAACAATATTTACACATAACAAATCATATCTTTAAGTATATCTATTAAAATGGGAATTGTACTCATATATTTAATTCATAGCTTGACAAAAATTTCACTTGTCTCTAATAATCATAGAGAAACTTACAGAATTCTTAGGGATATCAGGCCTTGAAAAGTACCTTCTTTTATTTGGTGTATCTGATTACGTTGCAAAGAACTAAAAAAAGAAGAAGAGAAAGGGCAGGCAGGGGAGAAAATTATTTTCTATTTTAAAAAAGAACATCTCTTAATTAAACTTTTTCTAAGTTTAAATACTCATTCATAAGTCGCATCGATTGATCTTACTGAAAGTAAAGGGAATAACTGTTTCCTCATCTATACGATACGGTTAGTCTAATTAGTATCCCATCCCAAATTATACTGAAGTATATGTACATTATCTAAATTCCTCCACATCGCTCAGCAAGGAGGGCAGGAAGACAACACAGTGACTGAGGATCCAAGACAGCACAACAATACCAAGTACCACAGAAAGAAAATTAGAGGAAGGGGAGGATCAAAAGTGGGAGAATTAACGATGCTCTCTCCCCACCTCCCCCATCAACCTCCATCAGAGCTGTCCTGTGTAGGTAGGTACACAGTGAGTATCCATGTCTGCTTTCCCTCAACAGCCAGGACCAGTTTTTGTTTGTTGTTTGTATACACTGCACCCCTCCCCCCACACCCCCATAGTGTCTCATAGAATGCCTGATAGGTAGATCCCTAACGAACGCTGGTTGCATGAGCACACCTGGTACAATCAGACATTTATTCATAGGAATGCGTAATTATATGAATCTCTAATTTCTTAATATTAATTAAGGCCATTTATTTAAAATGGAAATGTTCAGTAAATTAACAATATACCACAGCAAAAAAAAGACAAGTTAAAGAACAACTTACATCTCTTCCAGAGCATGGCAACCATTAAAGCTTGGAAGGTCTTTTATATTATTGTAAGACAAGTCCCTAAAAACAATGGAAATTAACAAATTAATGTTATGCTATCAGAAAACTATATTAAAAGACTTGTACTCAGAAGCATTGAAAGAAACATTAAGATCTATAATAAAAAGATATGGCTGAAATAACAAAGTAACTATTTCTTCCTCGACTTGTAAGCTTCTAGAGCACCTCAGTGACACACAAACTTCAAGTATATAATGTTTAATGTTGAGTATAGACAATATAAAATATATTTTAAAACATTAAGTGTGTAAAATTAAAAATATAAAAATAGAATATAGAAAATATATAAAAATTATGTTTAAGTGGTAGAGTTATGGGGTTTTTTTCATTTACAATTTTTATATTTCTTATACCATAAATAATTTCTATGTTGTTTAACTAAAAAGCATTAAGAGAAATTGTACACATACTCGCATTTTAAAACACATTTCTATTAAGTCAAATATTGGGACTACTTAACTCTCAGTTAATCCCACTGCAGTGTTTTCTCAGTGGTAATCCTCATGTTTGACACTCCATGACACCATTTACTTACTTCCTTAATCAATCATTTACTTATTTTGTTACCATCTCTTTCCACTGAATACTGATTAACAACTTAGTCACTTAATTATTTGCTCTTGTAACATTTTTACATCCTTTATTTACTTTTAATTTCTTGGTCAGCTTAAAGCTTTTGGAAAGCTCCATGCTTAGTTGGTTCCTGATCCAAGGAAGATTTGGGCTCTGCTTAGGTTATGGATGAAAGAACACGACAAGACAGCGTTAACACGCCTGAGGAAACTAGAGTAAGGACAAGGAGTCAGGGTAAGAAAAAAAAAAATCAAGGAAGAACCTAGCTTGGTTTTACTTTGTTCCAAGTAAAGTCACAAGAAGTATGACGTATACATAACCCTACAATCAAATTCAAATACACATTACCTACGCTAGGGGGCTATAAAAAAAGGCCACTCATTTGAAGAGAACAAATAAGAAATCATTATACTTTGAAATCAAAACAGTTAAAAGTCAATATGTGTGAGGTACATAAAAGAAAGGTATAAGAAGGGATGAAAAATCCAACTTACAAAGTCCTAAGCATCTTCTGTTCTTGGCACAAATTACTGGATATGCTGCTTATCTTCGTACCTGTCAAGGTCCTGTGGAAAAACATTGTTCATCTAAGAAATGATTCAAGTTGAGATGGTAAACAAAATGTTATTCTTATATAGAAAAATAAATGCTCACAGGTATGCTTATGGCCTAGAGTCTATATATCCCACTACATAATTATCCCCTAAAATTGGGCAGGTGGGAAGATAAATTAACCCTTGATACTGGCATCATTTTCATAGTAATGTAGGAAAGTTCATGACAGTAGAAGTTAACATTGTCCAAACAACAAGCTTTTACTCAGATGGACCAACAGAAAACCATTAACCCACAGTCACAGCCTGACTACAGTTACCTACAAGTTGTCTCTCCCCACCTCACCCAAAACATTTGAAACCAACTTGCATCTTGGCCTCAAACTTTATTTCTGTCTTTTCTTTCATCAACCTGACTCAATGTTCTCCAATTTTCTCTTATGCCCCTCCCTTTCTCTGTTCCCATCTATGGTCAGAATCCCTGTTCCTTCTTCCTCTGCAGTGTCTCCAGCATTTGACCCTCTCTCTCCATTTTCCCTGCTGCTACACAGATCAGAGGTGAAATGATGCACAAGGGGTAAAGAAGCCTCAGACAGGCCACATGGAAGAACTCCAGTGATAGGCAACTAGGGACAAAGAACTCTCATGGTTAAATATGTTTGTCTAGCCAGGTGGATTATTCCCAAAGCCTTCTCACCAATCTTCCTACCTCTACGGGGTATGATAAAACAATATGGTAAATGTTTAAATAAAAAAAAAATTTATTACAGTAAAAGACACATTGCCATTAATTCCCCCTCAAAATGCTCCCTGTCTCTTCAAATACACTTATCCCATTGTTCTTGCCACTTTCTAAAGCAGTTTTGGAAGTCCTCTTTTGTGAGTGTCTTTAGTTGCACTCTCTTGGCTGCCTCGATGTCCTGAATCATTTTTTGACTTTGGGGAAGAGCCAGAAGTCACACGGTGCCAGATTCGGTGAATAAGGTGGATGAGGACACACCGTAATGTTTTTATTTGACAGAAATTGCTGTTTCAGAAGCAATGTGTGACATGGAGCCTTTCCATTGTGATCACAAAATACAGTGAATGCTGCTGCCGAGTGCCATCCAACAGAAAGGCAGGGATCTTCAATATGGGAAGCAGCGAGTTGAACCTTAGTAACGTGTGTGACAAGTTTCAATTTGTTTGGGGCAGTTAGTTGGGTGTGAGCTACGGTTGAGAGAAGGTGTGTTTTAAAGTGTGACGTAAATCACCCTCCATCATGACAACACTCCATGTCACACATCACTTGTGTTACATGGCAATTTCTGTCAAATAAAAACATTACAGTGTGTCCTCACCCGCCTTATTCACCGGATCTGGCACCATGTAACTTCTGACTCTTCCCCAAAGATAAAATGACCACGAAAGGTAAATGTTTTTAATGGATTCAGGACATTGAGGCAGCCATGACAGCACAACTAAAGACACTCATGAAAGAGGACTTCCAGAACTGCTTTAGAGAGTGGCAAGAATGATGGGATAAGTGTGTTTAAAGTGAGCAGGAATATTTTGAGGGGGATTAATGGCAATGTGTCTTTTATGTAATAAATTTCTTTTTTATTTAAACATTCACCGTGTCATGGGATCAAACCTGGTAGTCTTTCTTATCTTCCCGACACCACCTGCTCCATCATTGTCAACACCTCCAACTGCCTTAAGACTCACGTTTAAACTCCTTAGCTCAGTGCTTCCCAGCTTCTTTTGTCTTACATCTTGGCACATATGCAAATCATAACATTTATGTGGCATAATGTGGTAAGGCTCCTTGTGACTGCAGACCCTGTCCACCTCCAAGCCCCTTGGCTGTCTCAAGGGCTGAAGTCGTCAAGATCTTGGATGCACATTTAACCCATTCACTTACCACCAACTGAGAAGCTTGGCCATAACCAAATGTTTAATCTTCAAGGCTTCCCCCTTTAAAATTGCACCCAAACAATTTCCCAAATTTCTCTATACCACTCCTCATTCCATAATAAACATTCAATTCTAGCTACATTGATCACCTGTAGGCCATTCTTAAGTACATTTTCAGCATTCCCCATTTTACTAAACCCTGTCTTTCTAAATAAAAGAATCAGCCCTGAGAAACCGGACAGTGTTCAATTTTGAAACATTTCACCTCCTCCAAGAAGCCTTCTTTGACGGTCTACATTGATTGCTCCACCTCTGAATTCCTAAAGCACTGCTTCTCCTTCAGCACTTCCTTCCTTATATTTTCAAGGACCTTTTCAGATCTTATCCCCACAGATGAGGTTATACTCTCCCTGAGCTGACGGACCCCAAACCCAATATATCCATCTCCATGCATGATATTCACAAAGCGAGAGTGTAAGAATCAACATGCAGTCTTCACCATCACCAAAAAGCTTTGGCAGGCCAGTGTGCTATCTTTACATAACTTCCCTTCAAAGGGCCACACTTACAGACTCTCCAGGTGGACAGTTCCGGTCAGATTGGGGAACTGCTGCACCATGCTTGCACCACGAATGACTCTTTAAGAAATTGGGCGAGAAAAAGTAATTTAAAATAAAAAATTTTCATAGAAAATATTTGCATTTTATTTTTTAAACAGCTGAAAATCACAATGGTACTACTAGACCTAAAAATAAAATTGCTTTCATTTCATGGATATACTTGAAAGTGTGATAATTTGGCCAAGGGTTCACATAAATTAAAACTATCATACATTTTCAGAACTGTCCTTTGAACGTCTCCCAAAGAAAAGAAAAGATTTTGTTTTCTGGAGCTACAACAATAAATTCTAGTTTTCCATTAAAGGAATTGTATGAATATTCAAGTTTGTTTTAGTATTTGTATAATACTTACAAGGAATGCAGATCAGATAAATTGTGAAATGCTGAGTTTCCCACAAAAGATAGAGGATTATCATACAAATGTCTGTAAAAATACCAAAATAAATAAATAAATAAATAGAAGTTTTCATGTGTTCACAAGCACTCTAAAACTAAATCTATATTCACAAAGTCTATAAATGTAAAAGCCTGAATTTCCATTCTTCATTCAGATGTTTGGTTGGCATCGTATAGACATAGCTGTATATGGTTATATATCAGAAGAAACTTTTGAAACTACTTACATAGTTCTTAAAAGTGGATTACCATCAAATGCTCCATCAGGGATAACAGAAATAGAATTACTATGAAATAACCTAAAAGGATAGGAGAAGAATATTTTGAAATGCATATCCCCTTGTGAAATAAGTTAAAACCTAAGGATCTGCAACTAGTCAGTATTATATAACATATAACTGATAACTCCATGAAAACTTCAAAAATGTGGGGAAACTGAATTTTTAATTCTGTCCTATCTTTTTCAGGACCACAATTCTTTTTAAACCCACTGCTTAGCCTATTATCTATCAGGTGCCGCATAAGCACCTACCTGTACCTTTATCATCAAAGAACTTTAGACGATAAGAATCAAAAGGTGTTCTAACCCCCAAATCTATCTCCTGCATTTAGTTTCTAAGCAATGCATCTTAGAGTTTTAGCTGTCATTGCATAACACACAATCCCTCTTATGCCATACACATTCCTATTTCTGCCCTTGACAAATCCAACTTCTAAAATGCTCCCTATCCCTTTTATTTATTTAAATATTTCCATTCGTTCAAGTCCAGTCAAATTGCTTCTCTTCAGTGATGCCTTTTCCAATGTCACTAAGCCTCGATGAACTCTTTTTCTGGAATGATTTATTTATCCTCTTCATTATTATCTGTCTGTCTTATAGGGCCAGCCTCCCCAATGAGAGTAAGACTGCAAGTTCCTACGAGGCAGAGACCATATCGTATGGCTTTTGTTTCACCAGGGTCTAGCCCTATACAGTAATCTATGCTTAGAATTGCTCGTGCTAGCTACCATATTCCCATATGTATGATCACGTCTGTTTGTGTGTATGTGTTTTGTGGTATATGTAATGAACCAAAGATGTTCTAAAAATCTCATTGTTGCAACATTAAATGAAGAGTTCTAGGGATTTTAAAGCATAAATAGAGCAAAACAATACTCACAGCTCTTTTAGGCTTGGAAGGGCTTTAATAGCCTGAGGAAATTCCCCCAAGTTATTATAATTCAAGTCCCTAGAAAAAAAAATGGGAAAATTGTGTAAGAATATTGAAGAGTGGTCACAATTTGTAAGGCATTTTGGTCAAATGTATTTTTTTTAAAAAAACCTCATCCTCTGGATGGTAATTTTTCTTTACCAACCATATTGCCATTCAAAACCCTATAGGAATTTAACTGAATTTACGCCTTTTCTCAGAATTCTGAATAGAAAAAAAAATCATAATTCTGCTATAATGTTTTTAAGTCAATTTTAAAAGTTCAAAGAATTCTCAGAATCACATATTTTTGGTACATTAAATAAACAAATCATCTGAATGACATTTCTCAGGAAATTTACCATAAATTTGAATTTATTGAATATCCATTTATAAGTGACAACAGCCAGCAACAAAGGTTTCCATTTGAAGTTTTGAGTGGCTTCCTGAAATTCTGGGATTGGGGCAGCAAACCTCAGCTACCATCAGCAGAATGACCAGAGACAAATTTGAACAAGGAGATGGACCAGGATGGGTTCACACAGCTATTGTCTTCTAGTATATTACAAACTGTTGAAACTGTTACAGTCATTAGAAGAGAGAAAAACCATAGTCATCTGTACTAAAAAGTCTTAATTCTGAGTATGTTTAAATTTTAATTCTTTTAACCTAAAAAGCATGTTTGCATATGATTAGCATGGTTGATTTCACAATGAGAGTGAAACAAAGTAAAATGCTCAGCTATTTAGACACCTATTTTGTTTTCCTTTTCTACATAGAAAGAAAAGTGGCAAATAAAATTTAACCAGGAAGAAGAGGTTTAATTTTAATATAATTGGAATAGTATCCATGGTCTCGGATCAGAAGACCCATTCAGTCTCCTGTGATACTGGTATTTACATACTTAGAAGTCTCGGATCAGAAGACCCATTCAGTCTCCTGTGATACTGGTATTTACACACTTAGAAAAAGAGAACTGAGTTTGGAACCATATTCTTCAAGAGTTTCAACTTTCAAATATCCACTGCTGTTAACCATCCTCTAGTTCAGCGGTTCTCAACCTGTGGGTCATGACCCCTTTAGGGGTCGAACGACCCCTTCACAGGGGTTGCCTAACACCATCGGAAAACAAAAAGATATTTACATTACGATTCATAACAGTAGCAAAATTACAGTTATAGAGTAGCAACGAAAATAATTTTATGGTTGGGGGTCACCACACATGAGGAACTGTATTTAGGGATCGTGGCATTAGGAAGGTTGAGAACCGCTGCTCTAGTTGTTCAGACAGAAAAGTGGATTAACAGAGTACTAGAAGATTTTCAGTCTTCTCGGGAACTGATAGTTAACCAGAAAAATCAGTAGAACAAAATAATAGAAACCCATTTCAATCAGATGTTACTCGTCCGTCTAATTGGGAAAGTCTCTGAGTCATTTCCTACACCACAATGGCAAATACTATAAATCTTGGAATAAAGGCAACTGATATAAACTAAAACAACAAAACTAAAGAGTCTTCTCTTGATTACACATAGCTGCACAATGTCTTTTGTTCACATAGTGGGGCAATGTACAACTGAAACAGGCAGAATTCCCAAATACTTTAACCAGTAGCAACAACAAAAATATCCTAAGCAAGATGAAAAACTTCATTTAGCATATGAAAGCAGACACAGTGTTAACAATTTAGCAAGGCAATTGAAATCATGGAAAAAAAAACTCCAAATTTTTCCAAAATTATCTTTATAAGGTTCAAAGTTAACTGTTTATCATTCAGTCCAACAAAACCAAAATTTTTGAAAATATATACAGTTGACAAATTAAGCTGCTTTTTATGTGTAACTTTAAAAGCAATCTCAAGTTCAAACTTGTGTGTCATTTTTAACCATAAACTTAGATTGGTATTCACAATTGTGTTATTTGATAGCAAAATTTAGGCATTAAAGCACATTAATAATGAACTGAACTCAAGACCATTATTTTTTTTCCTTTTTCTGCAATGAAATACAAAACGGCACCATCAACGTTACAATGTGATCATCCAAAACATGAATAAACTTACAAGGTCTCCAGGTTATCTAGTCCATCAAAACAGTGTCGACCCAGGCTTTTAATTTTATTGTTATGAAGATGCCTATGGAAAAAAAGCATTAAAATGACTTTTACATCACCCTGTAGCGACTATTATGTTTTATATGTCTACACTGGTATGGCTAAAAGCAATGGTGCAGTTAAACATTTCAACACTTGACTAATGGAAACCAAATAGCACGGAGTAGTTATCTCTTCATATACACTTTACAGACTCATATTCACTGAACAGAATACCCAATGGGAAAGGAAAATATCTCTAGTGGAAAAAGGGTACACGCATTAAAGATCCCTTAATATTCATCTTGTCAAAACAAAAGTTTTGATGACCTTTTACTTACATGAAGTGCAACTTCTCCTATGAGGAGGTGGGGGAAATGACATGGAGGGAAAGTAAGTCAGCTTAACATTGAGAATCAGTAACAGATTTGAAATTTAGAAAAGCTATTTTATTATGTCCAAGTTTTCAAAGATTAAAAACACTGAAAATCATATACTGTTTGAACAGACAAGTTGTTAAAAAACATAAAATGTCACTACAACTTTTCTGTGAGCATCTCAAAATGATTCTGCTTCATTTACCATTGAATACACTGCTGATACACAAATAAAAGCTGTAACAAGTGTTTGCTAAATGACCCAGTTTCTTCTCATGATCACAATTGGCCACATATTTTAGAGAGATTCAACAGTTATCATCAGATGTCGATTCTTAAACTTATCCTATTTTGTATTTTTAAAAGTCATCGTATTTCATTTTCTAACAGAGGCAGCTCCCCCAAACCCTAGATCCTCATGAAGCATAATCAGTGAGGTACTTTCATAGTAATTTGTCACCAGAAACCTGTTTTTGCCCCCCCCCACCCCCACACCACCAAATTAACACAAATATATGCTATTAGAAGGGGCGGATACTTACAGGACCACCAGGCTTGACAGGTTGGTAAATGCAAAGTCAGGGATGTTTGAGATTTTGTTGAGAGCCAAGGTCAAGGCCTGCAGAGTGGGCAGGTTGCTGAGGGGATGCACAGGCACCTCCGTCAGGCTGTTGTCATCCAGCCACAGATGTCGTAACTGAGCGAGCCCCTCGAAACTGTCCTCAGGGACTGAGGTAATGTGGTTGGCATCTAAACGCCTGGCAGAGACAGAGACCACCATGTTCAATAACAAATTCTAGTGGAATGAGTCGATCCAAGTCACACGACTCTCCAAGTTTTCAAAGCGAAAAGGAGTTATAAACACAACCAGAGCTGTGACATCCTGATATCTTTAATTTCACTAGATGTTCTCATAAAATCTAACAACTTTTCCAAGACCAGGGTATGGAAGGCAGTTCTTTTCCTTTCTTCATAACAAAGGAATGAATCTAAGTCTGAATCCTTCAAGAATTTTTGGCTTAAAGGAACTTCAGAGCAGAAAGATGTTGACAGAAAGAAAACCCTCATAAAACTCGAGCTGAAATGCTATGTTTTTATGTCTAAAAAAAATAGATTATATTTATCAAAAATACAGAAAAACAAGACACCAAGCTGAGCTAAAGCTACTTTACTTAAAATTTTACATCATAACTAATATTTGATATTAAATTTAATTGCTATTTTGACTTGGTACCCAAGAGGAAAAATAAGAAAATATTTTTGAAATATTTTTTTACAGCAACAAACCATTTCAATAGATTATTAACAATCCTTATTACCACCAGCCAAGTTAAAAATATAGTTGTCATGTAGTAGCAAAGCAACCTTCTCCTCTTTTCTTAGCACTAAGTACTTTTTAAAAAATTAGTTTGCCAAAATTAACAGTTAGTAAGAACAGGGCAAACTGTCCAGAAAAAGTTAAACAGTTACTCTGATCAGTGTTATTGTGGCTTTGAAGCTTCTTTAATTTTTCCAAATTTTTTTTGAATTAAGGACACCTTACTAATGGGATTACTCATACTTAAAATTAAGTCCCCACCTGAAACTGTGAAAAACTAAGTCCTAAGTGCTATTATTATTGGCACAACCAAGCCTAGTTGTTGGAATAATAGCTTTTCAACACGAAGACAACCTGGTATTAATATGATAAGGGACAGTATGCACCAGGCAAGTCAAATTCATACCTGAGAGGCTTGGACCTCTTGGTGAAAATTAGGGAACAACAACAATAACGACGACAAAATCCACGGGTGAAAAGCCAAAATGACAGCATATTTTTAAAGATATCGAGTGTGATGGCTTTCAAATTCGGGAAATTCTTTCTGAGCCTCCTGTTTCTTTATGCTGCCCCAACTTCAGACTCCACCATAATTGTCCCTTTCTTTTCTCTCCAGGCAAGTACGGAGCTGAGCTCCCAGCTAACCCCCCTCAGCCCCAGGAGAAGCCTCCTTCCCAGAGGCAGATTAGCAGGGGTTGGAGACCCTTGGTCCTGGTGAGGATCTGATGGACGCTTTCTTTTAGCTGCTGAAGTCAAGATAACTAACTGAAAGGGCACTAAAAATGGGAGAGCTTCAGAAAACTGAGCAGTTGTTGCCTGAAGAACCCACTTAGAAACAAACATTTTTTGGCTTCTGTATTCCTTGGGCTTTCGAGAATCTACCCCTGAGGACAGAGAGGCATCCTTTATAGTACAGGCTTGCAAAGTCCTGGCTACCGAGCTGCTTAGCAGATTTGCTTTCATGAGGAGACAGGAGTGTGTTCACACACACACACACACACACACACACACACACACACACACACACCCCTTCACAATGTCAAGGAGCTTCCACTTAGGGAGAGGGAGAGGGAGGGAGAGGGAGGGAGGGAGGGAGAGAGAGAGAGAGAGAGAGAGAGAGAGAGAGAGAGAGAGAGAGAGAGAGGCTGAACATATTAGCGTACAATTAACCATAGGAAATAGTGCAATTAAATTCTACTTGCAGCTAATTTAATTATCTGCGATTCATTCACGCATTTAAATGGAGCATTTTGTTAGGCACCAAACATCAAATGGTGAGGCCTGTCTTCAGGAGATTTGGCATTTTAGTGGAGGTGATACACAATATGATAAACACATTTAAAAATGATTATAGAGTACTTAAAATGTGCTATGAAGTACATAGGGCACTGAGATAAAGATGAATAGCAGTTAGGAGGGAGAGAGTAGCTATTTAAAATACACTGATCAGGAAAAACATCTCTCAGAAGGTGCTATTTAAACAGATTCACAGAAGGAGAGAGAGAGAGTAAGAGCCAGTGGTAGAGGGAGCTGGGCAAGGAGTGTTCGCTTAGCATCAAAGGAAACATCCAGGCCAGATTTAGTAGCAGAAACCAGCCGGCGTGGCCCAGCATCTCCCAGAAGGTGAGGGTGGTTTGCACATGGGAGGAAGGGAGTGCAAGGTCCACAGAGACAGACACAGAAGGAGTGCAAACAGGGGCCAGGTAAGGGGTTTGGACTGTATTTTAAGTGGAAATTAAAGTCCCTGTCTAGTTTCTCAATGCTACAGCAGTTTAAAAGTTAAAATTGCTCATGTTATCATATTGATGATCATGTATGTTCACATTCAACAAAACGATGAGCAATGTTCCCCTCGCATGTACACAGAAATCCCCACTGAAATGTTTCATTGAGAAGTGGTAAAATACCATAATAAGGAAAGCTGTCAGTACCTTTGTAACCTGAGTCCAGTATTATTATACATTTATTATTATACATGTTATTATACCATTTATGCTCCTGTCCAATTCTGTGCCATATGCCATCAAAGAAAAGGGATAGTCCTAACTTACTTACAGCAAGGTGAGTTTTGAGTTAATACAGTAATAAAGCTATCATTTAGGCAAAATAATACAATAAATGCACAGACACAATTTCCTCTGTACTAAAAATTTCCCCAAATTGTAAAGTCACAAATAAGTTAAGAGGTCAAAAGGGAGAACTTTGAGAAAATGAAACCCTTGAAGAAGTTAAATGAGAAAAAGGATTTGTGGTGACTCAAAGGGTTAATCCTTATAGCTCAATTCACATGTGGGTGTTGGTGGCACAGCCATAAATATAAAGAGTTGCACTTACACTGAGATTAATGTTTCACAGGGAACTTGTCTTAGAGCTGGGGCTTTGCATCAATGACCTACATTATTAATATTCATGCTAACTAACAGATAAAGAAAAGACTATTATAATTGATTCATTTAGCAAATGCAGTAAATGGCATCAGGTACCTCACAAAATAGGAGATAATGTGGGCTTGGTTAAGGTCCTCTATCATTTAAACTCCACAAGACTATTATTTTATTTAAGTGAATTTTAGTTGTTAAAAGGTTAACACACACAAAAAAAGGTTAACACCAAATTCCCTTACTGTTTGTCTTTAAAATATGCATCTATTCCCTATTCTCAAAATCCTTTTTACATCTTACTGAGACTCACATACTTTTTTTCTTGCTTTAAATGAAATTATAATACCAGATAATTCTATATTCAGGTATTTACTGATGAATATCCATACTATCAAGAAACACCTATTCTATGTAATCAAAAGCTCTTTTCCTCTCTACTTTTAATTTACTAATAGTGTAAATATTATAGTATTATATTTTACCAGTTTAAGATAGCTAAGAAATTCTGCTATTGTGGAAAAACCTAGAAAACTTAAGTCTGAAATTCTTTCGTTTCAATATAAGTGTAAGCTAATGTAAAGGGGGGAAAAAAAATCTAGGGGCGCAAATTCTGACCTGTCATTTTCATATCCTGCTCAGGAAATGTGTTAGCCATTTTTATGGCTTTGGGGAAGGCTTGTTACACTACCTTTTTATGAATACCAAGAACTCACTTTGAGATTTTATAGTCATCATCACTCACTTGCATCAAACCACTTCTGGTCAATTTCAACCCCTAATGAACTTTGCTCCCCTTAAGCACTACTTCAAAACCACAAGGAAATCTTTCATGTAATTCAGGTCTGAAGATCAGATTTGCAAACTGACTCAAGTGCTGATAAGACTGTTTTACACCAGGACAGAATTTCAATTGTATCTAACTTGACCGCTACACCCACTATGCTAACAAACCTATGAACATTTCCTTCTCAAATAAAAGAGGCCTGACACATAGCACCTTGTATTTCTAGTACATGTAAAAACATCCTAATGCCTTTAAAAAACAAAAATGTTTTTTTGTTTTGACTCCTCTCCTCACCCCTGACCCCCATCTCAAGTTTGGATCTAATTTAAACTATGCAATTCTCTCAGTGAGTGATGAGCACAGTATGTTGTTTACAACAGTATTTTAGAGGGAGAAACCATTTTCACAGAAACGAGGTGTGTGAAAAACACTTTCAATCATCTATACTGCCAATAAATGTCATGTGCACTTTAATATACTTATTGACCACAAATTTGAAAGAAGCTATTTACATGTTTTCTTGGTAATTTTTCTGTTCTAAAGTTCAAAGACATTAGTCTTCTCTTTTTTAGCCTTCCAACTAGACAAAATGAATATTTTGATCAATAAGTCTTGAAGTAAAATGAATTCTGAAGAAGCAAAAGAAAACGAATTATGTAAAATGTCTAATGAATTCAGGTTGTCTAATGAGTCCCTTTCCGGTCTGAGGGAGGAAAGATGGCTCACTCTGTAAATCCGTCCTAGGTTAGAAACGGTGTCGGGGCAGCAAAGCCACCTTTCTGTAAAAGAGCTCATTCTAGTCAGTTCACTGAGAATCTACTCAGAATCTACTCCATTCCCTATGGTGAGTAACAAATCCTTACACTCCATAACTTGGCATTTTGGTGAAATGAGCTACTTAATAGCTATTTCTACCTTATACTTAAACTAGATATTCAATGGCCAACACGCAGGACACTCCTTTTTTATGGCATCAGGTACATTACAAAGTTTGACCTTTACAGCGTAAGATATGCTTTATCAATACATATTTTTATTTTCTCACTCACTTCCTATTAACTACTAGAATAGCTAATCTAAAAATCAAAAGGCAGCCTGTACTTTAAAACATCTAGTGATATGTTTGGGGGGAAGTTAAAAATGGTTTTGTATTAGCAAGTGGATGGGACAAGCAGCTCGAGCATTTTCACCTGAGTCTTCCGTAACACATGCATTTCCTACAAAAGCTTATGTTACAGCTATTTCAAAGGGCAATACATTTTTTTTAATGTAAGGAACAGATGAATATACAGATATGTGATGGGTGAAAACCTAATTTCATAACTCAGAACACATAAATGTAATAACTATTACAATCTTTTATTCAGAGTGATTTTCAAAACTTCACGTACATGGATATTACCTGGGCAATTTTTTTTTTAAATATAGCTTTCTGGATCCTACCTTTAAAGATAAAATATCATCACTTCTAGGATATGGCCCAGGGGCCTGCAGCATAGCCATCTCCCCTAATGATTCAGTGCCACACTTGAGTCACTAGGCCTAGTCCCACTGTATTCCATATTCGAACATGAACTGAAACAATCAATGTCTTCATTCAATCAATGTTTGTATTCATTGTTCTAAGACAATAACGAACAAAGTCCTTTGTTTTGAACAATACTTTTTTCATTACTTTCAAAGACATTCCCTTCACCTAGTTATGCAAATTGGGCAAGCTAGCCATGAAAGGGAAAAACTAATAAAATATATCATGATCATTAACATTAATAGAACCCACACATGTTTATTGAGCTCTTACTACATGACAGACATTGTCACACGCCCTTTTCGTACATTCAAGTACAGGACAAGTAATCAGCAAACTACTGTATGGAGAATTTTAAATAACTTGCCCAACATCACACAGCTCATAAGTCGCAAAGAGGGGATTCAAAATCAAATAGGCCTGTTTTAGAATTCTAATAAATCAGAACTTGTCTGAATTTGTTTTCGAGAGTGATGCAAACCTTGTGACAGATACTAATATGCAAAGGGTTGTAGTTAATCTTGGCAAAGTCAAATTACAGTAACCACACGCTTCATTCAGTTCAGTGCTTCTCACCCTTTTCCTTGAAAATGCCCCCACAGACGGAGAGGAATTGGATCTTCTATCCCAGGAATGGAGAGACCAAAAGTTGTACATCGAACACTGGTCTGTAACATGTATTCTAGTCATTAACAAATATGTGTTTATTTAATATGAAAACGGTTGGTTCTTCAAAATCTTCTTTGGATTTGCAGGGTCCCTGTGAAACCACTGCAGCTCACCTGGCCCACCCTCTAGAAGGGGAGGGCGGGGATACACACGCAGACCACGGCAGCATGGACACCGTCCTCCAGGTGCATATACAAACATGCATACGCAAACATGGGAAAGAACGCAGAAAAGAACAAAGTGAAGCACTATATGAAAAGGCTTTTGAAATTAGAGGCTGAACACGGTAAAAACCAAGAGCTGAAATCTTGAGCACTTCACATAAAACCAAACTTTCCTCAAAAAGAAAAACCTGGGAAGAAGGCGGCACAGGTGATAAGTTACCAACCCCAATGTATGCTCAATGTCCACAGATGAGCAACATAATCAACCTGTTTGGATGATCATTACCACCTGAAACAACCCTCTTTGTGGCTGTTTCTTGACCGTCATGGCACAAGACACTGGAAATTCTGTACACACAGAGCTGGCTCCATAGAGGTGACGATCACCTGCCACATACAAGCCTGTGGAATCAGACCCAGCATTGTGCATGTGTACCTGTCCTCCACCCTTGAGACAAGACAGGAGAGAAACTGAGCCACCACCTTCTCCTTCACCAAAGGACATTTCGATAACAGTAACCGGCCAGCCTTAATTTTATCCCAGATGAGAGGACAAATCTCTCCTTTCCCTGAAATTCCACATTTAGCAGCCAGAGAGTCTGCTAATGATTCAAGAACGCAGAAAACCAAAAAGTTACTTACAAAGACTGCAAAGCGCTCAGTCCTCGAATGGCTTCACTGGGTACTGTTTTCAGTTGATTGTTTTGGAGGGTTCTGGAAGGAAATTTTTGGTCAGTGAATAACAAGCAGTTGTTGCCATTTTTTTCTTAGAAGAATTCAGAGTCATTTCTTTCCCAAAAAAAAAAAAAAAATTTCCAATGACAGGAAACGGGAGGGGTCAAGGTGGAAAGCACCCAAGACAAAAGAACTGCAGAAAAGCAAGAAGCAATTGTTGTAAAGCCAGAAATGAAACCCAAGCCATCTCCTAACACAGACCTGCTGGGTGATCTACAATATATCTCCAGGGGCTTTTTACTCTCAGGAATTAAGGTACCCAAATTAAGGTTCATCACCCTAGGTAGGACTGTTAACGTTAACTGGAAAGAAGACCAGCAAACCCACTGGCATCCGTAAGGCCTTTCCAAATAGGAATAAGGCAGGACCCAGACATGTGGACATAAGGTAAAGTCAATTCTGCCAAAAGGATAGGAGACCCTGAGCACTTAGGGGGCAGCAGCCATGTCCTCAGAGAATGCAGGGCTCAGGCAGAAGCAGAGCTTTAATCATCTAATAGTTAGTTAGGGCCTGGAGCTTGCAGACATAGATCAGTACTGAATAATGAAGTCCTCATAGTTTTTGCCGAAACTGTTCCCAGTCACGTTAATAAAATAACTGCCTGACATGAATCATAACCACAACATGGAGTGGTAAAGGGCCCATTTAGCTCACTGAGCCCCAGGCAGTCACTCAGCAAGGTAGTGACAGAAGCGGGGCTGGCAGTCAGTTTACCTGTCCCCCCAATCCACCATACTCCCGACCACTGCCAGGAATTTATGTCCCGATCCCTCACAGGCTATATAAATCACAGGCACCTCAATTTCCTCTGGCTCTAAAATGATTTTAACATTTGGAGCTCTTGTAAGAGTTTTTTCCCTTTAGGGTCAGTTAATTCAAAGTTCTAGTAGCTATAAAATAAGTATAAACAAAACCCTACAGGTAGAACTGAAATATGATTTTCATTCTATGCATTAGCCACACAAAAAGCCTAACATCCAACTATAATGCACTAGGGGTCAGGATACCTATTATTTAGATATTAACTTTTGTTATCTAGACCCAAGATTGCCTAAATCAACCTCTAGCCTCCCACACTACCCATGGCAACTCCTTAAATCTTTTAATCCTGAACTAAAAGAAACAGCTTAACCTAGCTCCAAGCATGTTGACTATGCAGAAAGAAAATACACAACCAGCTGTGAAACTCTAAAATTGCATTACTTACAGAACTTTGAGTTCTTTCAACCCAGACAAGGCCTTTGGGTGGATAAAAGAAAGGTCGTTGCCAGCCAATCGTCTAGGGGAAAAAAGTAGCAAGAGAAAAAAATCATAATTCAGACTCTTAAAATTCAGAACTCACAATAACCTAACCTGCGAGTAAAGCTCTATATGAAACATTCATCATGTCTATCTGACATTAAACATGGATTTAAACCTTTGCTAAAGTGATCCCAAGAGTCTCCCAATGAGATAAATGTCTCTAGAACTCTTTTTTTCAACTCCCAATACAATAATTTCAACAGGCACATTTTTATTCTGGTGAGGTCAAGCAAGCCAAAACACATTAAACCAAATTAAGTTTTCTATTCATGGTCACTCTCTGTAGCTTGCGGTCTTTTCCAAGTGCCTCATAAATACAGGCTACTGGTCAGTTGACAGGAGTGTTTACTCAGGTCTGAGCAAACCAGTCTGTCAAGGAGCAGTGCCCTCAGGAGGCAAGTCGGCCTGCTATCTCCCCATAACCCAGGGCAGCATACTGCTTTCTAAAGAGAGGCAAAACGTAAACGGCACAGTAAGTGAAACTTTCCAAATGAAAGCACAGGTATAGATTTTTCTCTTTTTAAAAAATGTCAAAGAAACTCTGAAGTGACAAATTTAAGTGGGAGTAAGAATGGAATAAGGAAAGGACAAGGATTCTTTGGGTCCTTTTGTAAGAAATCTGAGCACCCCATTCATACCGGGCCCCCTACTTTTCCTCCCATTTTTCCCAGGCACACAGAAATGGGAGGAAAAGTTGAACAGAGGACCTTAAAGGAGGAGGAGAAGTAGGACAGCAACTCCTATAAGTAAGTTGTAAACTGGTAAACTGAAGAAAGCTTTTCAAGTATTGACTTAAAATGATAGTTGTGTACCCAATATGATTCCAGTCAGGATTCTCCCAGTTTCCTGGTTCTGTCGGGAGTATTCTCCCAAGCAACAAGATCTTGTGTCTATGATTTTTTTAAAAAATGCTCTACCTCGTGTCTTGGGATCACATTGTCACCAAGTCATATTAATTCCTCCTTTAAAGCATCTATTTCCATCATCCTTTCTCTTCTCTCTGTAAACACTCTGCACCAGAGCCTTATTCATCAGTCAGTCATTCATTCACTAAAAAGTTTCACTCATTAACAAACATGAGCGCCTACTGAGTGCCAGGCACACAACATCCTCTTCTTAGACTTCAGGCATCCCCGTCCTTCCAATCTGTTCCTCTTACACACCTTGATTGCAGGAACACAGGAAGGCTCCTTGACCCTTCCTGAAGTCTGAAGTCACTGAGGTCTGAAACTCTTACTTTTCAGACGCATTGTTTTTTCTTGATGTTTTTCTCCCAGTGAAAAATGCAAACAGCCTTGGAAAGGATAACACTTGATCCATACCCAGTATTAACATAGAAATGTGTACTGAAGATGTGTGTGTGTTGATTGGGGGTGGGGGTGGGAGAGTGAAAGAGTGAAATACGCGGAAGACTCAGAAACCACAAGTGAGTACGTAGTTTCTTTAACAGCGAAGATAACAACGTTGGATTTTTAGGCAACACCACAGTTTTAACACGGGATTCATGCCCCTAAACTCTTCCTAAAAGCCCTCTCGCCATACACTTTGCTCCTCACAAGGCACCCTAGCACCTAAGCTCTATACTGCCTGCCTTTCGAGGCTTCCTACAACCAAGGCTTATAGCCTTTTACCTGTGAGAGATCACCACATGCAAAATGAGGGGCTGACGATGGTTTTAAGACCTCTTCAGTGCTTCCATTTTAAAATGTTTCTCCTCAGCAAATCCCCTTGGATCTAGCCTAGCCAGCTCCACCACTACATCTTTAAAGGCTTCAGTTCGCAACCTCGTCTTCACCCCGTAAGTCCCTGACTCCAACGTTTCTTCCTGTGAAAACTTCCATTCTTAGGAGCATGCCGTATGTGTGACTTCGTAGACCTCAGTTCACCTGGGTCACAGGCTACCTTCTTCAGCTTGCTCCATGCACATTATCTTGTACACCAAATACAAACGTTTCCAAGAACAGGGCATGCAGCTCACTCTTCTGTTACCTCCCACTATGTCCACTGATTACTCAGAAACTGCTCTCTCAGAATTTCTTCCTCAAAAAGGCTCACCATGCCAATGCCTTACCATCCTACAGTCTACCTTAGGGCAGGCTTAGTACACACCCTCTCAAGCGGCTTTCTCCACCCCAGGCTCACTGCCTTTATTATTATTATATAAAATAAATGACTTCATTATTAAAGTCAATTAATAATGCTCACAGCTCTAATGCTGTGTTTAAAAGGTCACACCTTTAAAAAAATCAAATTGTGCCATAAGGACCATGAAGGGTAGCTGCCTTCTCCCCCCGCCCTCCAGCAAGTAGTTCTGTGTCTACACTGCTCCTCCGCCTTATCTGAAAGACCAGCCTTAAAATGTCAAGTCTGCCACAAAACAAACACTAGAAACAGACTGAGGCTATTACAGAGTTCTTATCCTTTTGTCTCTAATATTAGCTTTCAATGTCCCTGTATCTATGGGCTTTACTTGGAGAGTTCAGTCGATAGTATTGGAGCCCGTGAAAAAAAGAGTATTTTATAAATCAACAAAGGAAGTGGCAAAATGCAGAGAACCTGATTACCTTGACTTGTCAACAGAAGAGTGTTGAACCACGTGAGCCAAAATATTTGCTTCCTTTCCCCAAATCTCTGTCCCTTTATAAGCCATGGGAAAACTAAAGTAACCTCACTTCAGAAAGCATACTCTCGGGCCGGCCGAGTGGCTCGTTGGTTAAGAGTTGGCTTGTGAGCGCGAGCTCTGAACAGCAGGGCCACCGGTTCAGATCCCACATGGGCCAGTGACGCTGCACCCTCTACAGCTAACATGGTGAACAACAGCTCGATCTGGAACTGGGCTGCCGTGAGTCGCCAGTGACGGCGTAAGCTGCTGTGGGTCTGCAGTGGGCTGCCGTGAGCTACAGTGAGTGGCCGGCAGCCAGTGTGAGCAGCCAGTGTGAGCCACTGTCCAGTGGCCGGCAACAGATCAGCCTCACCTGGGAAGAGCGCAATGATCACAACACCAACATGGGCCAGTGAAGCGACATCCTCCACAACTAGACTGAAGAACAAAATGACAGCAACTTG
>NW_017732057.1:3029-7313 GCF_001890085.2 Hipposideros armiger | reverse complement strand
TCAGCAGCAGCTCAGCTCAGGCGCAGCTCACTGGCCCATGTGGCAACTGAACCAGCAATCCTGTTGCTCAGAGCTCGCACTCTAGCCAACTGAGCCGCCTGGCCAGCCCTCAGAGCATTTTCCCAGCGGATTTTTCCCTGCTGAATTAGCCAGTCCTTCAGCACGATCCTCTCTTCCTCGCCCACCTTACTCCCTTGTGTTCCTTGTGTCTGCAATGCAGCACACGCTGCTAGTCCACCTCTGACTCTTCACTCATGTCACTTCCTTCACCTGAAATACCCCCACTCCAGCCTCTGCCAGTTAAAACCTTATTCATCATCACCGTCCAAGCTGGAAACTATGACCATAAGAAACCACTGTGATATCACCTTCCTTTGACTCCACAGGTATCTTAGACAAAGCTCCCTCATTGGATGCATCTTGTTTGGCCTCTAGTTACTATATGACCTTGTTGCATCTCCATCAATTTTATTCCATGTCCCTTCAAGCAGGGACTAATTTATATTCACTTTGTATGCTCTTGCCTGGGACTTGGTATTGGCAGGTATGCCTCACCTAAGCCCCCATAGAAGTCTCTGGATTCAAAAAGGCAACACTGCTACTTAGACAGCAGGGAAAGCTTACTGATTGTCTTCACTTTTCTGCATGTTTTCTCCTCTTGTTTCATTTCTACTCCTCTTCACTCCCCTAACAGGCGAGAACTATGTAGCTACATTTTGAAGTGCTATGGCAACAATTTTCTTTGCTAATATAGTCTGGGAGTATATTTTCTTAAAGGGAGGGGAGCAGGGTGGACTTTAAACATGGGAACACCAGTCCATTGGACAACAGTATTATTTCAACACATGCTGGGTCATGCACACGATCACACAGAACTAACACAAGTCTAGCAGGACTTCAAACAGGGACTCAGGCTACCTCATGGCAAGTGCTGTTTATTCTGCTCGTTACAACAACGCCAAAAGCAGACAGAGCGAAGACGGAGAGGAGACCGAAAAAAAGGTTGAAGAGAGGGAAACGGCAAACCACTGGACTTCCGCTCTCCCACTGGATTTGGAACCCTGCCAAGGAACAGGATACAAGTGGCTCGGTGTGTAATGTCCTTATGAATCAGCTTTGTGTACATTTATTATTCATAAGGCCCATGGATTCACATTAGGGGCTCCTTCCAGGGGAAGCTAGTTTTCAATTATATCCTCTATTCTGAATGGCTATGCTACCTGGTATTTTTCTATCTGCCATCCTTTCCCGAGGGCGAAGCAGGAACAGTGCCGGTTAAATGGACACTTGTCAATGGTGTGTAGGAATGTTGGCCACATTTCAGAGGACAATCTGTGTGCCGAATTAGACTGGAATTTCTCCACGTGGGAAGCCATTTAAACAAACAAGAGAGGCAAGCTGAAATAGAGAAGAAGCTAGCTGGTATTTATGTCTCTGAAACAATGACTCGGTTTAGGTTTCTTCTAGTCTGTTACAGAAATTTCACTGTAGCCATTTGGCTGGAATTCTAGCCAAGAGTCAGAGTAAGGACTACAGTAGACACTGACTAGACATATGGACTGAGCTAGGGGGAGGGCAGAGAAGGGTTTCGTGGCTTCCAGCAGCTGTTGTGAGGAGCCTGGGGTGGAGCAAGCAGACGGAGGCAAAGCAGGCAGCAGGGAGGCCCAGGCTGCTTCGCTTCACATACACACAACAGGGAGCTTTATTCACGGCAATTTCTCTGCCTCATTCTGGAGAGGTGAGGGAGTAGGTGATCTGACCAGGAGGCAGTGGCCACGGCCTCTCATCCATTCATGTGACTGCCTTCATTTTGCAGAGGTGCTGACCAAGAGAGGGCCCAGCACTGTGCTATTGTCAAGTCCTCACAGAAAAGTACTTTGGGCACCACCTTCCCTTCCGACCTACATTTGTAGACTCCTCAGTAATGCCTGCTGTCCTCCCTCACTATTTCTGTCTACACTGACGTTTTGCCACCCACCAGATCTTCATTTGAAGGCACACATACAAGCTTCCATAGATTGTACCCAAATGTACCCAAGCTGCCTATCTTGCAATGCCATTCAATGTTCTCAGGTAGGTGGATCAGCCCAGTGTAATGCTACACGCAAATTACAACAGACATAACCCCCAGCCCGTGACACTGTCTTCAGAAAAGACATCTCCAGTCCAAAACTGAACTGGGCAAGTACAGCCACAGGAAAGCGTCTAACAGGAGGTGCGTGACATTTTCTTGGTGAATACAATTGGAAATCAGCAGGATCCAAAATTTGGACAACCCCTTCAAAGTAAAAGCAAAAAACATTATAATATATACTTTTTTTATTCTTTAATTTTTATACTGTTCCATTAATTTATTTTACTGCTTCCTTTAGTGATTCAACTAAAATGCCTATATATACCACTTAAATAAAACTCGGATGCACTTTACAAATAAAGTATAAAGTTAGCATATTAATTTTCTTAGCAGCTCTATCATAGTTTTGTACACAAAAATTATCACTCAAAGATTATGAGATNAGAAAGAAAGAAAGAAAGAAAGCATCCTCTCTTTCTCCACTATTTATCATTAATGATTAATGGAAATGACTAAATGAGCTCCCTGTGTATGGCTTATCCCAAGTCTGGAGAAATCAACACTACTAGGATGAGGTATATGGTGATAATGCTGAGCAAGGGGGCACACTACCTCACACTATTTTGATTACTTCCTTCTTACTGGTGTAAACCTACCATGCAGAGCCTCCAGGAATGCATCTGCCCATGTTCACCAGGCTGCTGTGTCAATAAATAATAAGCACAGCAGCCTGATAAAGGCTCTGCAGCTTCAGCGACTGCACCCTCCAAAGCCTCTTTACTTATTTTATGAGCTAGTGTATCGTAGAGCAGACCCTGGGAATGTCTATGTCCAGAATCTCAGATGCAGAGAGAGCTAATCTCTGGATCTGAGACTCTGGACATGGCGCATCCTCAGTGAGTAAATAACAGGGGGACAAATAACAGGGACAAAGTCCCAAAAATCTCTGGAAGGAAAAACCTACTGTGTAACGAGCCCACCATAGTTACAGGCACTTTGATGGTGGTTTACAGACATTCTTTTCCATTTTAACCATCTCACGACAGTAGCCCAACTTCTCTGAGTCCCTAAGTGGTTTAGGTGAGTTGGGGTAAGTCACACAGCTGGTGCGAAGAGGAGCCAGCATTCCAGTCCTTGCCTGGCTGGCTCCAGTGCTTATCATATCCACTTTCTGCTGCACTGTGATGCCGCTGGTGTATCACCAAGAGTTTGGGAAACAATGCCCAGAGAGCGGAAAAGACTGGACTTGGGCAAGTTGATAACCTTGTTTGAGTTGTGACAGCTCTCACCCAGCCGACCAGAGCTCACGTGCAAGGATTATGGCATTAGGGGCTCAGTGCTGCAATTTTATAGAGGAGTTCCTAACCGGCCAACAGTGCAATCCTTCCCACAGGCAAAGAAGACCACTGGGAAGGGAGGAGGATGGATCTCTGAGTGCCCAAAGATGGGGTGCAGAGCATTCTCTGTTGTGCTTTTTTAGTAACTCCCAAGGAAAAACAGCTGACTGATCTCCAGGGAGAGTTTGTCACCAATGGCCCTCCCCTGGCAAAGACCAGCTACTTCCAATTCTATACCCGGGGTGGTCTGTGCTAGACCCAGTTTTCTTAGCTTCTCACATCACTAGGGCCTATTGGCTGGCTCCAGAAAACCTTTTTAATTTGGTAAATGATAATATTTATATAATTTTACTGTTCTTCCAATTTCTGGGAAGCCCTAAAGGAAAAAAAAAAATCAGTAAGGTGAGAACAGAAAGGTGAAAGTACTTTTCTGCTTGCTGAGGGAAAACGGTCCCAGGTATCACTTCCTTCTTTTCCCTCTGCACCCTGAATCTCCTCAGTCTCCAAACGCCATGAAGAGCCTGGCTGCAAGGTGCCAGCCCATCCACTCTTTTACTCTACCTGCTGTCAACGGAGTTTAGGCCCTTATATTTTTTTCTTCCTGGATTATTGCCATGAACTTCCACAAGATTCCAGCATCAAACCACTTAATTATAATACCATTGAGATTCAAATCTGAAAAAGCACAACTCTGAGCAATTTTTTTTAACTTTTTTTTTTTAATTGGGGAACAATGTGTTGGTTGTTTTTTTTTTCCAGGACCCATCAGCTCCAAGTCAAGTTGTCATTCTTCAATCTTAGTTGTGGAGGGCACAGGCTCGGCTCCAAGTCCAATTGCCGCTTTCAATCTAGTTGCGGGGGAACACAGCTCAC
>NW_017732057.1:0-1033 GCF_001890085.2 Hipposideros armiger | reverse complement strand
TGAGGCTATTTCTGTTTACTTTGCTCATTCATTCAGTTTTTTAGATTCCACATATAAGTGAGATCATATGGTATTTGTCTTTCTCCAACTGACTTATTTCACTTAATATAATAGTCTCTAGGTCCATCCATATCGTTGCAAATGGTACGATTTCATTCTTTATAGCTGAGTAATACTCCATTGTACAAATGTATCACAGTTTCTTAATCCAGTCATGTACCGATGGGCATTTCAGTTGTTTCCAAGTCTTGGCTATTGTAAATAGCGCTGCAATAAACATAGGGGTGAATATATTTTTTCAAATTAGTGTCTTGGGTTCCCCTGGATAGATACCCAAGGGTGGAATTGCTGGGTCATACGGTAGTTCCATTCCCAGTTTTTTGAGATACCGCCATACTGATTTCCATAATGGCTGCACCAATCTGCAGTCCTACCAACAGTGCACCAGGGTTCCCTTTAATCCACAACTTTGCCAGCACTTGTTGTTTGTTGATTTATTGATGATAGCCACTCTCACCGGAGTGAGGTGGTATCTCATTGTGGTTTTTATTTGCATTGTTCTAATGATTAGTGAGGATGAAGATTTTTTCATATGCCTGTTGGCCATCTGTATGTCCTCTTTAGAGAAATGTTTCTTCGTATCCTCTGCCCATTTTTTAATTGGGTTGTTTTTTTTTGGTGTTGAGTTGAATGAGTGTTTTATAAATTTTGGATATTAACCCCTTATCAAATATATAATTGACAAATATCTTCTCCCATTCAGTAGGCTGCCTTTTTGTTTCATTGATGATTTCCTTTGCTGTGAAAAAACTTTTAAGTTTGATGTAATCCCATATGTTTATCTTTCCTTTTATTTCCCTTGCCCGAGGGGCTATATCAGTAAAAATATTACTCAGGATAATGTCTGAAAATTTACTCCCTATGTTTTCTTCTAGGAGTTTTAAAGTTTCAGGCCTTACATTTAAGTCTAATCCATTTTGAATTTGTTCTTGTATATGGTGTAAGTAGGTGGTCCATTTTCATTTTTTTGCAC
>NW_017738019.1:0-1080 GCF_001890085.2 Hipposideros armiger | reverse complement strand
CAATAAAACAAAAAGGCAGCCTACTGAATGGGAGAAGATATTTGTCAATGATATATCTGATAAGGGGTTAATATCCAAAATTTATAAAATACTCATTCAACTCAACACCAAAAAAATAAACAACCCAATTAAAAAATGGGCAGAGGGTATGAAGAGGCACTTCTCTAAACAGGACATACAGATGGTCAACAGGCATATGAAAAAATGTTCAACCTCACTAATCATTAGAGAAATGCAAATAAAAACCACAAATAGATACTACCTCACTTCAGTCAGAATGGCTATCATCAATACATCAACAAACAACAAGTGCCGGTGAGGTTGTGGGGAAAAGGGAATCCTGGTGCACTGTTGGTGGGACTGCAGATTGGTGCAGCCATTATGGAAATCAGTATGGAGGTATTTCAAATAATTGGAAATGGAACTACCTTATGACCCAGCAATTCCACTCTTCGGTATCTATCCAGAGAAACCCAAGACGCTAATTCGATAAAATATATACACCCCTATGTTTATTGCAGCGCTATTTACAATAGGCAAGATCTGGAAACAACTGAAATGCCCATCGGTAGATGACTGTATTAAGAAACTGTGGTACATTTATAAAATAGAGTATTACTCCGCTATAAAGAAGAATGAAATCGTAACATTTGTGACGATATGGATGGACATAGAGACTATTATGTTAAGTGAAATAAGTCAGTCAGAGAAAGAGAAATGATCTCACTTATATGTGGAATCTAAAAAACTGAATTAATGAGTAAAGTAAACAGAAATAGTCTCAGAGACACAGGAAAAACTGATGGTTGCTAGTTGGGAGTGGGGTGGGGATGAGGGAGAAGGGGAAGGGATTACACAGCATAAATAGGTAACTACAATATTACCACAGGGACATGAAAGACAGTTCGGGAAATATAATTAATAATGTTGTAAATATTTTGTAGGGTGTCAGATGGTCACATGTCTTGTTAGGGAGATCACTTCATGGATGGGGTAGAGGCTTGATCACTGCACTGTACACCTGAAGCCGATGTTGTATAATATTGTATGTTAACTATAATTAAATATATATATATATAT
>NW_017738018.1:0-1100 GCF_001890085.2 Hipposideros armiger | reverse complement strand
CACAGGGGCTGCAGCCTACGCCGTCGCCAGCGACTCACAGCAGCCCAGCTCCAGGTTGAGCTGTTGTTCAGCATCTTAGCTGTGGAGGGCAGTGTCTCTGGCCCTCATATGTGGGGTCCGAAATGGGGCCCTCTGGTGTCCCAAGCCAGTTCTTAACCATCGCGCCACTTGGCTGGCCCCAATAAAATACATTCTTATTAAATATTTTCTAGTCGTCAAAAAAATCCCACTGAAAATAGTGTTCTAATAAACCAACTGGTTCTAATAAACTAGGCTCGATCTGTTTAACAAATTCTGAGCCTTCCCTATGTGAGAATCACAAGGAATATTCAAATAAGTTAGACCTTAAAACCGTATCATGGGTTCCATGGGGATAGCTGAGAGTTGGAAGAGAAGCAATGATCCAGTGAACCTTTTGACTATTTTGTCAGTTTTTAAACGGTTTTTTAAAAATTGTGGAATAAAAAATTTGGATTTGGATTCTTTCCCATCTCCCCTTGCTTTGTCACTCTCCTTGACACCCTAAGTTTCCAGATCTTTCCCCATAGCAGTGCCTCATGGTTAATTATTACCCTGTCCTCCTTTTTATCCCCTTTCTCCACTCACACTTACAGTCCATACATCCAACCTCTTTGTAAGAAGGAAAGGAACTAAGTAAACTAATTCATACTAAGGTGAGAGTGAATGCTATATAAACCACTTAACATGTAAAATCTGCTAAGCAGTGTTTCAAAAGAATATTTGGTAAAATGGATATCTTAATTGGTAAAATTTCAGTTAGTTCAACAAAGTATGGTTAAAAAAAAAGTTTCAAGTAAGGTTGGAGAGAGACTTTTTTTCTTAAAGTAGTCAGTTTTCCCCTGCAGGTTTCAAATGTTTATGTATTTGTGATCCTTTTCTATGGGAATCTGATCCAGATAAGACTAAGATTGTCAACATCCCAACTTGCCCTTTGGGTCTTTGGCTATTGAAAATTAGTTGAGGGCCGGCCGAGTGGCGCGATGGTTAAGAGCTGGCTTGGGACGCCAGAGGGCACCGGTTCAGATCCCACATATGAGGGCCAGTGACACTGCCCTCCACAGCTAAGATGCTGAACAACA
>NW_017738017.1:0-1089 GCF_001890085.2 Hipposideros armiger | reverse complement strand
GCGTACGTTAAGCTCAGCTAGAGGTGTCTTATATTTAAGTAATTCTGTCTGTATAATGTGGGAAAGCATAAATTGTTATAGATTATACACAACTATATATGTAAACAGGCCACTCATTTACAACAAGTCTATTTGAAAACCAAAGTACTTTCACAACATATTGTCATTTCAACCTCATGACTCTTGCTTCTAGAACATAAAGGACATAATGTGCATTAAGAACCTAATGTGTCTGCTCATAAAGTACAATCACAGATCTTTTATTTCACAGATTAGAAAACTAAAGTCAGAGATTGCATTTATATCCCCATGTTCAAGAAGTCGTAAGTCATACAGCCCCAGCCTCTGTTCACTAAACAACAAAGCTTACCCAGGAAAACTAAATGACCCATTAATTATTTGGTTCCTCAAATAAAAGTTGATGCATATGGTATAACCACATTAAAAATAGTTTTCGCAATTCTTTTAAAAATTAAACCTATACCTAACATGTGATTCAACCATGTCACTCCCAGTTGAGCCAAAAGGAATGAAAATATGTTTCTATGTATCTGTACAGACATGTACACAAAGTTCCATAGCACCTTTACTTGTAATAGGCAAAACCTATGAAGTTCACTGTATGTCAACAAAGTGATAAAAATAAAAATTCATGCACATACTTGACATTCCTTAGTATTTCCTTCTCAACTGTTTTTCGCCCAAGTAGAAAGCCACTCTTCACTTTTACTCGATAGCAGATGTTATGAAAACTTAACACAGCTCCTTCAGTAAACCACTTCGGGTCATTGGAGGTCATCCCGGAGAGGCCATTGCTGTTTGTTTGTGACATTGGGATAAAAACTTGGTCGTTACTGGAAGACATCTGGAGCGTTTCTGCGTTTCTGCAGAGGGAAAAGCAACAGTAAGCTGATAATCCAGATAAAGGAGGTTGTAAACACTAGGTAATGGTACACTTAAAACAAGTCCATCTTGGGACAAACTTCCAGTTATAAAATAAATACATCCTGGGGATGCAATGTACAGCATGGTTACCATAGTTAACAACACTGTATTATATATTTAAAAGTTGCTGAGAGTAGTTCTTAA
>NW_017738016.1:0-1040 GCF_001890085.2 Hipposideros armiger | reverse complement strand
TATATCTTGCAAAAGAATTTGCTCAGAACGCTTATTATAGTGACATACAAAAAAAACAACTAACTTTAAATGGAGAAAAGAAAAGTTATCTTTATGGATAAAGAATGATGCAATGTGTGAAAGTACTTCTTGGGAAGGGAGGTGATCTCTTAATCCAAATTTTAATATACGAACACTAAAAACAGACTTTATTGTGACCTCTGAAACAGGGGGATGGAGTAAAGTGACATTGATATGTAAATTCTGTAGCTTCTTTACTTCTGTGCACTCTTACAGCTTAATACAATAAGCAGCTTGGATCTTCAAGGCCTAAGGAATCACCTGTGTCTCTAGCATCCTCACAATAGTTCATAAAACTATTTAACATGGCTTTCATGGAGTTTGTGTGACGCTGAATAGAGGAAATTACCTGGGGTTTTAATTATGAGGAACACATTAGATAATTTAATAGGAAGCTCTGAGACATTTTATTCTTATTTGTGATTAGAGATGTTTTACTGCGTTCACTTATGATTAGAGTTTGAGGACAGCTAACGGGGCTTATACTGCTATTAGCTCAGCCATGACAAATCCCTGAAATGCCATTGCTAATTGTACGCCTGACGGCACACACAATGGGGGAGTGAGGTTCGTTTAATCTTAGCTACCTGTCTGGAGAGAGTTCCTCTTGGTTGAGTAAAAATTAGTTCTAAAACTGTCGGCTTATTGACTCAAGCTTTTGCATTTTAATACACGTGGCTCTGAGAGCTGCCTAGAGTCTATGGTTTCAATGCACCATGCTCCCTGGCTTGCATTTATCACCACTGAGGAGCTTTTGATGGAACACGCACTTCGGGGTGAGGCCATCAACATTTGGAAGAGCTTTCAGTGAGCCATCTTTCCAACCCGAGAAGCCCTGGCGATGTTAGGGGTGCTGTGGGGGGCAGTTAAAAGCTTTGGCCTCTGTAATCTGTGCAAGAATGCCATTCAGAGCACTTGAAAACATGTGGATGGCCATGCGTCCACTGCCATATTTATGTCCTTCGTAATGCTACACGCAG
>NW_017738015.1:0-1116 GCF_001890085.2 Hipposideros armiger | reverse complement strand
GCAGCTTCCTCTCCCTTTAGATTTAGGATTCTCAGCAGGAGTCTCCCCTTCACCTCACACACACACCCACACACACACCCACACCCACACCCACACACACCCACACACACACCCACACACACACACACACACACACACACCTTTGAAATAAGCTGTGCTTTTGCCTCACATACTTTGCTTGAATTTATCTCATCATATGCTGTGTGTATATGTTCAGAAAAACAAAAAATAATGCCTCATGAAAGCTGCATTTTATTTTACCCTGTTGATGCTCTTGGTATGCATCTGGGTCTCAGTATGAAACAGATGGAACCCTTACGTTGGATAATTTAAGGATGTACTAATGGACCATTTGCAAAGGTGTGGGGGGCAGGGTGTAAGGAAACCATAGAAACGGGCCAGCACTCCAGGGCTCATAACCGCAGCTGTGTTTGCCTCCCCTACGCCTGAAGGGGTTGGGGTATAAGGGAGCTGCTGGCACAGCGGACACAGTCTCCACTAAGCGAAAATGAACATTAAAAATTCAAGAGTCTGTTTTAATGCTATATACTTCATGTTTCGCACAGGTTCCCTGATCCCAAAAGGAAGGAGCTGAGAGAGTTTATACCCTGACAGCTCGCTCCTTTAGCTCCCTGGTTTTCTGCTGGTGCCTCCACGGGCAGAACCCAACCAGAAGCCAGAGGGCAGGGGAGCCCACTGCTAAATCCATTCCTGTCAGCCTCTCGGTACACAGGGCAGGACGGAGAGGCATGGGGAGAGGATCTAGAAGGGGAATGGGTGGTATCCAGCACAGTCTCCTCTTTTTGCCCCTCAGTCGATGTGCTTGTCTTTTGTCTAAGTGAAAAGTTCTTGTTCCCTTCACAGGGGACACAGGAAGTCCCATTCAGTAATGGCTCATTGTTAAATACCGTCACTCACTGATACTCCCTCCTCAAACCAGTAGCAAGGGAATAAAGGAACAGTGGCACTAGAGCTGCTGCAGTTCTTGACTCTCTAGCACAAGCTGTCTTCTCCCATCTCTGCTCCATGTTCCCCGTATGTTTTTCCAGCTCCTCAGCTGGATGGGACTGGAAAGAGGTGACCCAGACCTTTATCCTTCCAGAATCTCAGTCCTTG
>NW_017738014.1:0-1116 GCF_001890085.2 Hipposideros armiger | reverse complement strand
TGCCTAATAGCACCTTGTTCTTGGGTTGGGTCCAATTACCTAGAGGCAAAGCCAACTTTGCTGAATCTTGCAATTCTCAGCCTCAAGCCCTCAGCAGAGTATTTATGTGTATATTTCCAACTTCCCAGAAATAATTCTTCCTTTGAAACCTGTAGTCATGTTTGAAGCTTTGGAAGGCAAAAAAAGACAGAAGAAAAAGGTGAAGATCAAGAGCATAGATGATTTTTATCCTGGAAAAAGTGGCTTTTTAACATTCCCAGATTCTCCAAGCATCTCTTAGTATCTGCTTTGAAAATTTTGTCAGACAAAATCATTCTGTTCTTAAGAATGTTTTGTCTCTGTTCACTGTCCTAGGAAACTCTAGGCTGATAATAAGCACCGTATTTTAATGCTTCCATAATGTTCTATGCATATCAGTAGAGGAGCTCATAACTGTTGATTATTTAGGCACTGAAATAGGGAATAATGGCCTTAGATTAGTGGTTCTCAACTCGGGGCAATTTTGATACTCAGAGATATTTGGTAGTATCTAGAGACAATTTCCATTATCAAGAGGTGGTGGAGTTTGGTTGCTACTGGCATCTAGTTGCTACCAAACATCTTGCAATACACAGCACACACACACACACACACACACACACACACACAGATTTAGCCTGTCAAAAATGTCAATAATGCCCAGGTTGAGAAATCCTGTTTTAGAGAGAAAGGATGAAGTTAAGAGATTGAAAATCATTGGGCTTTAGATAATGGGCATTAAACACTAAATTGGTTGACATTTTCATCCAGAATTTTGTGAGGAATCCTGGAAATTCTCCTAAACTACTTAGCATAAGGACATATCTCCACCTTCTTGTGGGTATATTCTGCTCTAGAGATTCGCAGGACCAGTGTCTTCTTGCAGCTGAGGGTACTATCTCAGACTTCAGTCTGTTCCAATAACACATATATTGGAAGCATCTCCATGGAATGAAAGAGAAAGTGTTGCGTGGGATGGATGTTTACGCAATACCTCCTGAAGCTATCTAAAGCCGATTCCCTAAGAAGGGCAGTTAAAACAAAATTCCCCAGCTGTAAAGCAGAGTGTGTGTGTGTGGGGGGGGAGGGGTGGCGGAG
>NW_017738013.1:0-1007 GCF_001890085.2 Hipposideros armiger | reverse complement strand
ATCACATGAACACTCCACAGTTTACAACAACAAGCCTTTGTTTTTCTCACAGACTGTGGGTTGGGCTCAAGGTTACTCCACATTCTCCTTGGACCAGCATGGCAATCACAGCAGCTCAAGAGACCAAGCCAAACACCACAGACATTTTTAATCCTATGCTCTGATCACATTCACTGACATGCCACAGGCTGAAGCCAGTCATGTGACCAAACCCACCATCAAGATGGTGGGAAAGTAGAGTCCAAAGTGTGTGTGGGTGTAGAATCCTATTACCAGGAGTGAAAAACTGGGACCAGTGATCTAATCTGTCTCAGCTGCTATATAATAGCCATTGAAAGTCCCTAAGCAGTTGAGTGGTAAGCGCAACCCCATGGTTGCCGAATTTCTCAGTTTCTTCCATAGATGTCCTCCAATTTTCGTCTTCCTAGCAATTCCCAGAAGCAGGTGTCGTGATCACACTTTTTTTTTTTAAATATTTTATTGGGGAATTGGGGGAGGGGAACAGCATTGGGGAATCGGGGGAGGGGAACAGAAAAGTTGCTGTCCTTTTGTTCCTCAGTCTAGTTGTGGAAGACATTGCTTCACTGGCCCATGTTGGTATTATCATTGCACTCTTCCCCAGTGAGGAAGTCGCTCACCGGCCATTGGACAGCCACTCACGGCGACTCACAGCGGCTCACAACAGCCCACAGCAGCAGGGGCTGCAGCCTACTCCAGGTTGAGCTGTTGTTCACCATCTTAGCTGTAGAGGGCGCAGCGTCACTGGCCCTCATGTGGGATCTGAACCGGGGCCTTGCTGCTCAGAGCTGGCATCCCAAGCCAACTCCTAACTAACGCGCCACTCGGCTGGCCTGTGATCCCACTTTTTAGATGACAAAAGGAGACTCAGAGAAGTGATGTGACTCAACCAAATGACATAGTTGGAAAGAGACAGAGCTGAGATTTAAACAGGGATCCTTGGCCTCTAATCCTAGAGCTTTCCTCTACAGCTGATGCAGAAAGCCAGA
>NW_017738012.1:0-1042 GCF_001890085.2 Hipposideros armiger | reverse complement strand
TGGCCTGAGGGGCAGGTCTGGCCACAGCAGGGACACCGCATTCATCCAGATGCAGCACGCACGGGGCTCCGCAGCGTCCTGCACACACAGCTGGCCCTGCTCTCCCTCTGAGGCCGTCACCGTTCCACTCAGTCAGACCCTCACTGTTCACTTCGTTTCCTGGGCCCTCAGTCCCTACTTGAGCCACTTCCTCCTAGACCCCCATCTGCCTGTGAGCCCTTCCCCTCTGGGCCCAGGTCAGACGTGGTTTCTTAAGGCCTTTCATCAGTTCCCTTTCCTGGGCCCTCCCCCCTCCTAAACAGCATTGGTGGAGAGAGGAGGTCTCCACACCCTGCTTGGAAAGGAGAGTCCCCTTGCCCCCTGTTCTGACACCAAAGCTGTGACCTCTCAATGCTCCCCTCACTAATAAGCCTGACCTTTCCCAGGGCCAGTGGCCTGCATGACCCCAGAGAACACCGGCCCCCAGCATCCACCCCTGGTGAGTGTCTGTTCAGCCTGGGGTCAGCTGGGAGCCCCTGGGCCTGGCCCACAGTGTCCATTCCTTCCTGTCACCTCCCAGGGCTCTGAACTTTCCCTGGGCTTCTAGGGGGGTTCTTATCAACCACTCAGCATGGGGAACTCCAACTGGCCAGTCAGCACTGACTTGTGGGGCTATGTCATGATCATCATTCTCCCTCACTGGACCCTAAAATGTCATAGGATCTCTCTCTGATACATGCTCCTTCTCCCCTGTTTGTCTGGGAGCTGAGGACCCTAGCGCCCCCTGGGAGGATGGGCCCAAGTTTCCTCACACCCTAGGTGCTAACTTCTGTCTCTGCTCCCAGGCCATGGTCCCTCCAGCACCTCCACGTCCCCGGTAAGCCCTTCTCTTCCCTGTCCCTTCACCCTGGTTCCTGGCTGTGTAGATTCAGGGCAGGGGACTATTCAATCCCACAGCACAGCACAGGCCCCCTCCCCCAGAACAGCCAGGACAAGGGGAGCCCAGTCCTGGCCAGGAGGGGACCCTGCTTCAGGAGCAGGACCACCCACCGTGACCTGAGTC
>NW_017738011.1:0-1117 GCF_001890085.2 Hipposideros armiger | reverse complement strand
TAGAGTGATTGAGGCACACATTTAAATTAGAAATACATATATAGCAATTCTTAAATTGTATTTGGCCAAAATAGAGTAAAGGTCCCAAGATTCACCAGTAAATTCAGAGAAACTGACACATGAGAAACATAGGGTTGATGTAAAACAAGAGGCAAGACCTCAGCACATTTGGTTCACCAGAAATTAGCTCTCAAACAAAGCAGATAAAACAATGATGTGGCTGTTTCTTATCACCATACGATGCACTGAGTAAGAACTATAAAAACAAACCAATAATGTTTGGCCAAGACAAATCATTTGGCCATTAAGCAATCCCTCGTAGTGAAATATTCAGATATAGCTATTATGCTTACTATCAAAACTTTATCTAGCATTTTCACAGTTTACAAAACTTTTCACAAATAACATCTCTGTAAGTCATGGCAACTACCCATTTAAGATTGGTTTCCCATAGACTAAGTAGCTTGTCCAAGGTCACAGCAATAGAGCCAGACAGAACATAAACCTGACCTTCAGATTCCAAGTCCTTCTCATTCTGTCGTTCCCCTGTTGTCTCTCATTAGATACATTTAAAGAAACTTACATAAAACAAATAATTAAGAATGTAGCTTTGGCAAATGGAGATAGAAATTTCCAGGCATCACTTCCTGGTTATATATCATGTCCCAATGATAATTTACAAGGTGGCATTTAGAGGCAATATTCCAAGTTAGCAGGATATTACTAGTTCAAAAGCAAATCACCGTAAGAACATTAAGCAAGTGATTTCCTGTTATGAAGATTTTACAACAGATTAGCAACAAATGAGGATCATGTCTTAGGAGATGGCTTCTTCTCATGTGCTTCTATTTGGGTCCAGGTAGAGATAAATTCTTCCACTTTAATCAACAGTAATTCAAGAGGACCAGGGGTTCCAATAACAATTCTGCCTTTAATTAATTTGTAACCTTGGATGAGTGACTAAACATATGTAAGTTTTACTTATACCAACTGTGAAATGGGGATGAATGACTATAGCTTATATGAAAACACATTGCACGTAATGTCATTTTTATAAAATTAATTCTTAATTGATTTTTAATTAATTCATTAATTTTATTAAATTAATTCTTTTTTT
>NW_017732056.1:945318-950204 GCF_001890085.2 Hipposideros armiger | reverse complement strand
CCACTCTGTTATTTGTAAGGATGAAGCCAACATGCCAGGTCACTGGCTTTAGGGCTATGCCTTTTAAATTAAAATTTCAACTGTACAGAACACTAGAGAAGATAATATAAAGGTATCCATGTTCCAGACAGTTTGGTCCCATCTTAACATGTTCCCATATTTCCCTCCTACTTTGGAAATTATTAAATAAATAAAACATACACAAAGAGGCATAGCCCCTTATGTACCACTTTCCTTTTTTTTTTTTTTAAAGATTTTATTGGGGAATTGGGGAAGGGGAACAGTGTTGGAGAATTGGGGAAGGGGAACAGACAAGTTGTCCTTCAAACTTAGTTGTGGAGGGCGCAGCTAGCTCAGCTCCAAGTCCAGTCACCATCCAGCTGCCCGTCGGCAGCTTGGGATCACTCAGCTCAATGTGCTGTGTTCAATCTTAGTTGCGGGTGGGCATAGTCCACCATCCCATGTGGGAGTTGAACCGGCAACCTGGTTGTTAGGAGCACATGCTCTCACCAGCTGAGCCATCTTGCCACCTGTTGGTAGTTCAGCGGCAGCTCAACTCGGGTGCAGCTCACTGGCCAATGAGAGACCGGTGACCCTGTTGCTTAGAGCTCCTGCTCTTAACCAACTGAGCCACTCTGCCGGCCCTGTACCACTTTATGAATCTCATCTTCTTCCTTCCTTCCTAGAGATAACCTTCCTAGAGATAGCCTCCATTCTGAATTTTGTGGTTATTGTACCATACATGTTTACTTTTCCTACAATTAAACATATTTATAAGCAATAATATACAGCTTTATTTTAAATGGTCTTTATACTACCATACTGTAGAGAGTTTCCGATACTTGTTTTTACCTTTTGCTCACCATTATTTTTGGGATTTATCGATGTTGGTACACGTAGTCTAGATGATTTTTTAAACCGCCATTTGGTATTCATAGGATGAATTGTACCATGATTTATTTATTCATGTAGTTGAAGTATATTTAGGTTGTTTACACATTTTGTGACCTGCCTCCACTACTGCAGTGAACATTCTGTGCAAGTTGTATTGTGCACGTGGACTGAGGATTCTCCAGGGGATATGCCTAGAGTGTAATTGCTGGTCTATGGGGAAGAGCATCTTTAAGTTTACTAGTTATTTCCCCTTTTTTTTCTCCAAAGTGATATGCCATTTGTCCTAACAACAGCAAATAGTTCCAGTAGTTCCACATCCTTGCCAATCTGATGGGAAGATAACTGATTGTGGTTTTATTTTGAATTTTCCTGGTGACCAGTGGGGTTGAAAGGTTTTTCATATGTTTACTAGCCTCCTTTTCTGTGAATTGCTTTTCCATGTCACTTATCTATAGTCACTGGGTTGTTTGTACATTAAAAAAAATTTTTTTTAAATTGGAATATAATTGACACATAATATTATATTAATTTCAGGCATACAAAGTAATGATTTGATATTTGTATGTATTATGAAATGATAATTACAATAAGCTTAGTTAACATCCATCACGCATAGTTACAAAAATTTGTTTCCTTGTTATGAGAACTTTTAAGATTTACTCTCAGCAACATTTAAATATACAACACAGTATTATTAACTGTAGTCACCCTGCTGTATGTTATGTCCATGACGTATTTATTTTATAACTGGGAGTCTGTACCTTTTAACACCCTTCACACACCCCTCCTTCCACCTCTGGCAGCCACCAATCTGTTCTCTGTATTTATGAGTTTGGTTTTGATTTTTCTTTATTTTTAGAGTCCACATGTAAGTGAGATCCTACAGTATTTGTCTTTCTCTGTCTGATTTATTTCACTTGGCACAATGCCCCCAAGGTCCATCCACATGTTGTTGTAAATGGCAAGATTTCATTTTTTTTTATGACTGAATAATATTCCTACGTGTGTTGTGTGTGTGTGTGTGTGTGTGTGTGTGTGTGTTTATTCATTCATCTATTGATGGACACTTAGGTTGCTTCCATGTCTTGTACTGTAAATAATGCTGCAATGAACACAGGGTGTATATATCTTTTCGAGTTAGTGTTTTTGTTTCCTTTGGTTAAATATCTTGAAGTGGAATTGCTGGATCACATAATAGTTTTAGTTTTAATTTTTTGAGGAACCTCCATACTATTTTCCATAGTGGTTGCACCAATTTTCATTCCTACCAACAGTGCATGAAGGTTCTTTTTTCTTTCTTTTCTTCACATCCTTGCCAACAGTTGTTATTCCTTGTCTTTTTTTTTTCACTTGTGGTCTCCATCAGCATTTAAGAAAAATATTTTTCTTAAAAATATAACTAACATACAATAGTATATTAGTTTCAGGCATACACCATAATATTCAAAATTTATATACCTAAAGAAGTGATCACCATGATAAGTCCAGCACCATCTGACACTGTACTATGCTATCAAAATATTATTGACTATATTTCTTATGCTGTATATGAGTATTATGTTTCCATTACTTATTTGTTTTATACCTGGAAATTTAGACCTCTAATTCTCTTTCACCTTTTCCCCCCTTTTTAAAATTTTAAGTTACAGATGAAATTCAATATTATTGTATATTAATTTCAGGTGTACAGCATAGTGGTTAGACATTAAATAATTTAAGAAGCAATCCCCCTGACTAGTCTAGTACCCACCTGGCCCTATACATAGTTATTGCCATATCATTGACTATATTCCTTGTGCTATACTCTACATCCCCATAACTACTTTTTAACAACCAAATTTAACTTCTTAATTCCTTCCTATTTTTTCATCCACACCCCTAAGCCCCCTTCCACCTGGCAACCATCAAAATGTTTTCTGTATCTATGAGCTTGTTTCTTTTTTTTGTCTGTTAATTTTGTTCTTTAGATTCCACATATAAGTGAAATTACATTGCATCTGTCTTTCTCTGTCTGACTTTCCACTCAGTACAGTACCTTCCAGGTCAATCCATGTTGCTGCAGATGGCAAGAACTCATTGCCTTCCATGACTGAGCAATATCCCATTGTATATATGTTTCACCTTCTCTTTATCCATTCTTCCATCAATGGACTCAGGCTGTCTCCACATCTTGGCCATTGTAAACAATGCTGCGATAAACATATAGATGCACAGTCCCCTTAAAACAGAATTTTGGGTTTCTTTGGATAAATACCCCAAAGCGGGATTACTGGATCCTTCTTTGTCTCTCGTTATAGCCCTTTTTTTTTTTTAAATTTTATTGGGGAATACCATGGTCATTGGTTACACATTGCTTTCATGCTACAATGGCATAGTTGACTCTTTTAGGGAGGGCGCAGCTCACAGTGGCCCATGTGGGGATCAAACCAACAACCTTGGTGTTATCAGCACCACGCTTGAACCAACTGAGCTAACTGGTCACCCCCATAGCTTTTGTTTTAAAGTCTATTTTGTCTGGTATAAATATTGCTATCCCAGCTTTTAAAACATTTTTTATTTTAATGAAATAACTTTTTTCATCTCTTTACTTTTCATCTCTGTGTGCCTTTTGACCTGAAGTGAGTCTCTTGTAGGCAGCATATGTAAAGGTTTTGTTTTCTTATCCATTCAGCCCTCCTTTCTCTTTTGATTGGAGCATTTAATCCATTTGCATTGAAAGTAATTGTTGATAGATACCGTGTTTCCCAGAAAATAAGACCGGGTCTTATATTAATTTTTGCTCCAAAAAATGCATTTTATTCATTTATTCATGTACAGAAACATACATTTATTCAAATACAGTCATTTTCTGGCTGATGATCTTAACTGGGGCTTATTTTGGGGAAGGGCTTATATTACAAGCACCCTGAAAATCCTGCTAGGGCTTATTTTCTAGTTAGGTCTTATTTTTTTGGGGAAAATGGTATGTAGCTCCCCAGCAAAAGTCTCGGAGCACACCAAGGCCAGTTGCCTTTTGCCTGGGGCCCATGGACTTCAATAGTGTTTCAAGAAAGAGCACAATGTGGGTGGGGTCGGCTGCTCCTGAGAAAGTGCCTCCAGAGTTGGTGGGGCAGGATCCCAGTGGAGCTCACCAGGCCAATCAGTTTCAGATTTGGCTGAGTGGGGGAGGGCTCAACACAGGAAAGATGGTGCCCACCCTGCCAGCTGCACGCAGGAAGGACCCCACACAGGAAAAATGGTGACTGTCCTCCAGCCCTCACTTTGCAGCCACATACCTCAGTCTGTACCCCCTCATGCATCCAACGTGCCCTTCGCCCCCTCCCCTCAAAGGCACTGTCCCTCCACTGGAGCCCAGGGTGACTTCCTGGGAGTGAGTCTGTGCACAAGCCATTTAAGAGGATGTCTGGGTTTCCTGCAGCCTTCTATTCCACCCAGATGGTCGAATCCCCACTGTTTTTCACAGCCAGAAGTTGTGGGGACACCAGTAAGTACTCTGGTCTGGGAAGCTGGTCTGGGGCTGGGGTCTGTCGCTCCTGGTGAGGGTGGAAATCTCTGCAGCCAAGATGTCCCTCTTGATTCTCAATCTCCACACAGAGATTTGGGGCCAGGCTGTTTCGTGTCTCTGCCCCTCCTACCAGTCTTTACGTGGCTTCTTTATATCCTTAGTTATAAAACTTCTGTTCAACCAGACTTCAGATGGTTCTCCAGGTTGATTGTTCTGTAATTTAGTTGTAATTTTAATGTGTTCATGGAAGAAAGCACGTACAGTGTTTATCTACTCTGCCATCTTGGATCTCCTATTTCTTGTCTTTTTGATAATAACCATTGTCCATTTCCTTTTTTTTTTTTTAAGATTTTATTGGGGAATTGGGGGGAGGGGAACAGCACTGGGGAATCAGAGGAAGGGGAACAGACAAGTTGCTGTTGTTTTGTTCTTCAGTCTAGTTGTGGAGGACGTTGCTTCACTGGCCCAAGCTGGCACCATCATTGTG
>NW_017732056.1:934934-940498 GCF_001890085.2 Hipposideros armiger | reverse complement strand
TCCCTTGACTAGAAGGGCTTGGTTTGGAGAGTGATTCAAAGCCAGGGACCATCCTAATGTCCTCTCCTCCACTTGCCTCTGGGGGGGTCCTGTGGCTGCTTCTGCTCATTCCTGGATTTTATTGTTTTTACCACTTGGCCAGACGAGACTGGAATGAGCTTGGCCTTCACCTCTGGTGCTTTCTGGGAGCAGCCTCACGTATCTGTGTATGGGGAAGCCGTAGGAGAGGCTACCTGCTTTGAGATGAAGACGTAGCCATAATTGACATGGAAGTGTTCCTTCCACAGATATATAATAGATTTATTATGTAGGGATTTATTTAAATAGGGTTTTTCTCTCTTTGTTTGGCTGGATGGGGCATTGAGTAGGAAAGGAGTCACCCCCAGTGAATGTCAGGTGATAGGTTCTGCACTTAATTTAGCAACCTTTTCCAGAGGAAACAGCTGTGGCGGGGGCTCTAAGGGACGTGGGGTGTGCTCTGCCTGGCAAGGTCAATTGTCCCTCTCTGGTGGGATACACAATGGGGATACTTGCCTGGGCCCAGGATGGCTGGACTCCTGTCATTTATCAGATCAACTCAGTAAACACTGTCTGAGCATCTCCTGGGTGCCGGGCACTGTGCTAGGTGCTGGGGATGGAGATGAGCAAGGTGCTCCCGGTACAGTGTGAGTGGCTGGCTAGCACATGGTTCCTGAGCATTCTCCAAGTCTGGTGCCTGGGGTAGGAACAAAAACATAAGAAAGATCTTACTCCCCTAGTTTGTTGTCAAGTGTGGAAGGGTGAAGAGGCAGGAAAGTGTGCATTATCTCTTAGCTTCTGCAGGCGTGCAGGGAAATGGGAGAGGCCAGGCTGGCCTGGGGGCGCACAGAGGAGAAGGCAGAGCCCTCCTCCTCTGTCATGGCCCTGGGACTGCTTCTTGGGGAAGGGTGCCTGAGGTCCTGGCTCACAGTCATTGTTACTCTTGGGCCTGAACCTGGCCAGTTTTTTGCTTTTTGTTTTTTTCATAACCTGTACAAAGGCAGACGGGAGGCAATGAGGGTCAATCTTCTCTCTTGATTAAAAAATAATGTTCTTCTCACTTCATGCATGGACAGTAGCTCATATGGGCAGCCCTCTGTGTCAACAGGGACCACCAGCTCATTTCTCCTGCTTCTCTGCAGATGGTTCCTGCCAGGCTTGCGGGGGTGCTGCTTGTTCTGGCCGTCACCTTGCCCGGTAGGTAACAAAGCGCTCCCACTCTTCACTCCTGCCTGAGGGCCATTGGGAACAATCCCCTTCCTGAAATAANTCAGCATCTTAGCTGTAGAGGGCAGTGTCACTGGCCCTCATATGTGGGATCCGAACCGGGGCCCTCTGGCATCCCAAGCCAGTTCTTAACCAACGTGCCACTCGGCCGGCCCCATTGTCCATTTCTTACCAAAAATTTAAAATTTGACATTGTCTGAACTGTTCTTAATCTTTTGCTTTCATATGGATTTTGGATCAGCTTGTCTAATTTCATGAAAAATCTGTTACATTTTTATTGGAATTGCATTTAATTTATAGACTAATTTGAGAATAATTGGAATCGTCACAATATTGTGGTTTAGTAAATATGAACACAGTGTATCTCCCCATGGGGTTTTCTTTTACACCTTGCAACAAAATTTATAATTTTTTGCATATGGTATTTGCAGATTTTATTATGTTTATTTTTAAGTCCCTTATAGAATTTGTTGTTTTACTAATAGGGTCACTTTAAGGATTGTATTTTATAATTATATAAGAATATAACAGATTAAAAAATTCATTTTATTTTAGCAAACTGATGAACTCATAAGATTCTCTTTCTTTCTTTTTTTTTTTTTTTAGCTGAGTCATCCTGCCACCTGTTGGCAGCTCAGCGACAGCTCAGCTCAGCTCGGGCCGGACTCAAACCGCTGTTGCTCAGAGCTCAAACTCTTGAGCGAGCTCTTAACCAACTGAGACACTCGGCCAGCCCCGCCATAAGATTCTCTTACATAGAACTTTCTTATGTAGAATTTTCTGGAATTTTTCTATGTTGACAGTCATACCTTTAAATAATAACTACTTTACTTTTTCTTTTCTAAACCATATACCTTATATTTTCTTTCCTTCTTTTTTGGTACTAGGCTGTACATTTGATCCAGTGTTGACTAGCAGTGATGATATTGGCAATCTTTGTCTTGTTCTGGTTTTTAAAAGGAAAACAGTTTATATTTTACTATATTTGTGAAGTTTGCTCTGTTTCTCAGATCATGGACATTACCTTTTTTTTGTAGGTTACTAAGATGTTTTTGTTTGCTTGTTTTCCATAGTGGATATTGTTGAATTTTACCCAAAGCTTTTTTTCTTTGCCTTATAATTCAATAATTTTTTTCTTTATAAGCTTTGAGCTTATGTTATGAAGTGCATATAAATCTATAATTATATCTTCCTGGTGCAGTTATCTTTTTATCATCTTCTTATCCTCTTTGTCTCTAATAATGACATTTAAAAAAAAAGATTTTATTGGGGAATTGGGGAAGGGAACAGTGTTGGGGAATTGGGGAAGGGAACATTGTGTTTTTCCAGGACCCATCAGCTCCAAGTCAAGTTGTTGTTCTTCAATCTTAGTTGTGGAGGGGGCAAGCTCAGCTCCAAGTCCAGTCACCGCTTTCAATCTAGTTGTAGGGATGAGCGGGGAGGTGCAGCTCATCATCCATGCTGGAATCGAACCCATAGCCTTGTTGTTAAGAGCATGTGCTTTTCACCAGTTGAGCCATCCAGCCACCTGTTGGCAGCTCAGCAGCAGCTCAGCTTGGGTGCAGCTCACTGGCCCATGTGGAATCCAACCGGTGACCCTGTTGCTCAGAGCTCACGATCTAACCAACTGAGCCACCTGGCTGGCCCTCTAATAATGACTTTTATCTTAAGGTTTATTTTGTTTGATGGTAGTATAATCAGCTTTCTCTTGGTTATCATTTGCCTTTTCCTTTTTGCAGACTCTGTGTCTTTAGGTTTTAGGCCTGTCTCTTGAACACTGCTGGATTGTGTCTTTTAAATGACATCCAACCTGATCATCTCTTTCTTTTTACTGTTGATTATCAATGTTTGGATTTTTACTATCTTATTTTATGCTATTTGTCCCACTTTTTTCCATGTTTTCTTCCAGGTCAATCTGCTTTACCTTATTTCCTGTCTTTTTCCATTAGTTTGGAAAATGTACATTCAATTCTATTCTTTTAGTAGCCTCTCTTAAAATGTTACGATGTAGGCTAGCCTTAAAAAAGTATAGAGTTATCACTCCTTTCTATCCTCTGAGCAATATAAGGACCTTAATACACTTTCACTCCCATCACCCTTTCCCATCTTACGCTGTTACTGTCTGGTATGGTGGTTCCATCTTATTTTTTTACATCTCCAATTTATCATTATTACCGTTATTGTTTTATGGAATCACTGCCTGCTCATACTGACTCCAGTAATTGCTGATTTCTTTGTTTACCTTTTCTTTTGACATTTACTTTGTGGATTTACTTTCCTACTTTCTGAAGTACTTTCTTTTGTAGTTCTTTCAGAAAGGACTGTTAATGTTAACCACACTGTTGTTTTTCCAAAAAAAGTCTCTACTTTCCCTTAACTCTGAATAATAATTACACTAGTATAGAGCAGATGCTACAGTCCCCCTCCCACATCCCTCTGACCGTAACTCTTCATGTGTTTCTTTTAGATTGACAGTGTCTGCACCTCTGTGCCTGAGGGCCAGAAGTGCTGAGCAGTTAACATATGAGAGGGCCCAGGAGCAGCCTTTGACAATTAATGACCAGAGTATGTGTAGAAATACTCCTGCTCTCTTGACCCAAGACTGAGGTAATTCTGAGGCATGTGTTTTACCCTTTTCTCCAGAATTTATGAGATTAAGTTCAGTTGCCCATATATGGTTGGCTTATTAAACATCTTCTGTTGGCTGCTTTCTCTTCCCCATACCATGTCCCATTTCCCTGCCAGCATTTCCTGCTCTAAGTTCTCAAGGCTTGTTTCTGGGGGGGGGGGCATTCAAGCTAAGGCACTGTATATAGCAATCTACATCGAAGGACCTTTTCTTAGCACGTCTTTGGATCTTCTCATTCTATCATGTTTCTTAACACATCTCTCATTTTTCCATCCCCTTTTCTCTTTGAATAATTTCCTCAGCTCTATCTTCGAAGAAGTGTTTCTTCAGAAATGTCTGGTGTTTGTATTTGAAATTTTCAATAAATTTACTATACATTTTTATTCTAAAATTTGTTTTTCAAGTCTTCCTGTTCTTTTCTCCTGATGTTTTATTCTTTTATATTTTCAAATCTTGCTCTTTAGTCTATGATAATTTTAAGTACTCTTTTTTTTTTTAAAATCTCTATCTCATCATTTTATTATCTGAAGTTCCTGGGGTTCTAATACTGCTTTTGGTTATGGCTACTTATTTTTGCTCATGATAGATTGTTTTCTCAAGTGTTTTAAAATTTGTGACTTTTGGATTCATCCTCTAGAGAGCTTTATCTTTGGGTATCATATGAGACCTGGGAAAAAGGTTTATGTCTTTAGATAGATTTCTGCTTGTCTCTGCCAGGAACACCAGGCTTTAACTTAAGACCTACATTTGTGTCAGCTTCTTAGCTTGGGAGTTGCTGAACCATGTGGTAATATCAATTTGAACCTGAAACCTGAGTGAGAGCAAGTCCATGGCTACAAATTCTAGAGAAAGACTTAATTTTCCCACCTCCAAACAGATGGAGACAGACAAGTTATTTATCATCTATGTTAGTGGCTGAATTTTTTTCCTAGTTCATCCCTTGAAAGGCGGGTCCCTTCAAGGGTGTCAGCTTTGAGCAGGGCTCTTATTCCAGCGTTCTTCTTGAGTCAGGCTCAAAGCCTCATTTCCTGCTCTCTCAAGGCTCGGCCTCAAGCCTGGAGGAAACCCAGAATGGCTAACCACATAAGCCTTGGGCCCTTTTCCTCCTTGATCCTTGGAGATAGTCATTATTATCCTCCTAGTGTAGCTGTACATTTGAAGAACATTTGTGACATTTAACACAGCATTTCAAGATATTTTGTAGTAGATGAATTTTCAGGTTACCCAGTTTTTTTTATTTTTAAAAGCTGAAAATGAAAATCCTTAAGTGCCATTTCTACTATAGAATGCTAATTCTGCCCCTTCTACCATTTTTTCCCCCCTTGGGAGCGTTTATCTTCCTTTCCTGAGGTGGTAAGGGAGTGGAGGAGTGTGAGGTATGTGTGTGGGGAAGGGAGGAAGTTGGGGACATAATGGTTTCCCAAAGTGTTAGGGCGGGTGGTATCACATGAGAAGCAATGAGGTGGGCTTCCTTACCTAAGTATGTCTTAGGCTGCCTATTATCAGGCCTGGAATCTCACCATGAGAGAGTCACCTTCCTCCCTATTTTATCAGCTACCTCTTTTAGCAGGAATTAGTTTAGCAGATGATGTTGAGAAATAGGGTCTTGGGAATTGGAGGTTAAGAAGAAGGTTTAGTGTATGGTGTGTGGTATGTCTTTGTGTGGCGTGGTGTGTGTGTGTGTGTGTGT
>NW_017732056.1:930818-932179 GCF_001890085.2 Hipposideros armiger | reverse complement strand
GTAGAGGTTATCTAGTTGAACCTCCCATAGTACAGATGAAGAGACTGAGGGTCAGAGAGGAAAAATGCTCCAAAGTCACACAGAGCCAACATTAGAGGTTGGTTCTCCTGGGTCCTAAGCCAGTTCTCTTTCACTGGACTACACTGTCTGCCTTTAGTCATTGAGATTCTGAGTCTGTGAATGGCAGAAAGGACCTTTCTCTGAACTTGGCTTGTCTCTACTTAGATCAACTTAGGCAGGCAACATCCAGCTTGCTACACATAGGTTAGTCTGGGACAAAATGTACATGGGTCACACACTCTGCATGTTCTTATTAGGTGGGTCCTGTGCCAGGGGCCCCAGAAAACTCATAGATTTACTACTGTGGTTCCCCAACTGCCATCACACACACACACACACACACACACACACACACACACACACACACACGGTGTGAGGATGGTGGAAGGGTCCCCTCAGGGTTAGCATATGACCTTATAGGAGTTAACACTTTATAGATTCTTTGTATCAGGCACACAGGCAGATCTGTTTAGAATTTAATCTGTTTAAGATATACTAGTAGACTAATATACAAAGGTGCTCATTACAATCTATTTCCGTATCAGAAAACTTATAAAAATGCTAAGAACCTAAGAATAGGGGTTATACTATATGCATCTAGATGTGAAATATAATGCAGTCACTAAAAATCATATACAATGGCAAGATAAATTCTTTACAATACAAGGTGTAATCAAATAATACGGTTAAATAAAAAATGCCTAAATAAAAAAAATTTATCACAGTAAAAGACAGATTGCCATTAATCCCCCTCAAAATACTCCCCCTTGCTTCTAACACACTTATCCCATTGTTCTTGCCACTTTCTGAAGCAGTTCTCGAAGTCCTCTTTCGGGAGTGTCTTTAGTTGCTCTGTTGTGTCTGCCTCCATGTCCTGAATCACTTTGATTTTGGGGAAGAACCAGAAGTCGACCGGTGCCAGATCCGGTGAATAAGGTGGATGAGGACACACTGTAATGTTTTTATTTGACAGAAATTGCCATACCAGAAGTGATTTGTGACACGGAGCATTGTCACACTTTATTTTTTTATTTTTTAAAGATTTTATTGGGGAATTGGGGAAGGGGAACAGATAAGTTGTTGTCCTTCAGTTTTAGTTGTGGAAGATGCAGCTAGCTCAGCTCCAAGTCCAGCCTCCATCCGGCCATCCGTCGGCAGCTTGTGGCCACTCAGCTCAAGGTGTGGTGTTCAATCTTAGTTGAGGGTGGGCGTAGCCCACCATCCCATGCAGGGAGTTGAACTGGCAACCTTGTTGTTAGGAGCACGTGCTCTCACCAGCTAAGACATCCTGCCACCTGTTG
>NW_017732056.1:925804-927623 GCF_001890085.2 Hipposideros armiger | reverse complement strand
GATGGAGAGAGTCCTTGTGTTTCACCAGCGGTTGTGTCCACTACTCTGGGTACAGGCAACACCCTGGGAGCTGTGAAGCATCAAGAGCAATGAGGAATCAGAAGGTGCCTTGTAACAGGCAAAACCCCTAGCAAAAGGGAAGGATCGTCGCGTGTTCTCGGTCGAATTCAGAGCACCTAACTGGTGTTAAGCACTTCCTGCATTCCTGTAACAGCGCCGGTACTGTGCTCATGTTATTTCTGCATCACCATAGCAGCTCTGAGATGTAGGGACAGATCTCGTCACCTCTGTTTCACAAATGGAGAGCCGAAGCCCAAGGAGGTTGCCTGATGCTCCCAAGGGCAGACAGATAATAAAAGGAAGAGCTGGATTTTGATCCTGGACTTGTCAGGGCAAAGGAACTTTCCTCTGTACTAAGGAGAGAGGGCACTTGCCAAGGCTGGGAGTGTGGCTGGAGGCAGTGATGGAAAACTGTGGTTTGGTGATCTTCCTACTCTAAGAATTAATTAGATGCGTTTGGTGTGTGCATGAGGGGCGTTACACAACCTAGCAAAGGCGGAGTCCTCAGCCTTGGGAGGTGAGGTGAGGTGGCAATGGACAGATCCACACTGGGGAGAGAAAAAGCAAACCCCTTCCATGGAAAGCTAAAGGCTCATGTCCTCTCATGTCAGGTGGTCCCAATGTTTATTTTAAGAGGATTTCTCTACTTTAAAAATCATGGTGCATTTGCAACAACATGTATGAAACCTGAGGGCATATGTTAGAGAAATAAGTTAGACAGAGCAGACAGAGAGAAAGACAAATACTGTATGATCTCACATGTGGACTCTAAAAAAAAACACCTCACATAGAAAATAACAACAAAAAACCCCAATCATAACGGATCACCTAACTCATAGGAAAAAGAGACCAGATTTGTGGCTATCAGAGGTGGAAGGTATGGAGTGGGAGAATTGGATAAAGGTGGTCAAAGGTACAGACTTCCAATTATAAGATAAATAAGTACTGTAGATGTAATGTACAGCATGATGACCAAACTTAACACTGCTGTATGGTCTATTTGAAAGTTGCTAAGAGAGTAAATCTTAAAACTTCTCATCACAAGGAAAAAACATTTTAAAAATCTATCTATCTTCTATCTATCTATCTATCTATCTATCTATCTATCTATCTATCTATCTATCATCTATCATCTTCTAATCATAGTGGAGATGGTGCAGACCCCCTACCTGAGATGGCTCTGGGGGAGTCATTGGGAATGGAGGGTAAAGAGTGACAGGAGGAATATTTTGAAAGAAGGAAATAGTGATACCCTCTCCACCCTATGGCTTTCCTGGGAAGGGGACCCTATGGAGACAGTGGGGTGGCCGTGGAGGGTTTGCTGTCTTGACTCCACAGTGTTTTAGCTTGGCTTTGCTGTGGACTCCTTACCCTAGACGTGGATTTATAAGCAACATGTAATGAAATCTTAGTACCAGGCACAGAGTTCATATTCTGGGCCCAGGGAAGCAAGCCGCATGTTATAAAAGCCCCCTTCCCTACTTAAACCCAACCCTGGACTCCTCCCCCTTAAGGGTAGCCATCACAGGGAGGGAAACTCAAGCTCTGCTGGTGCCACTGGGCTGTTAGTGTCATGTCTTCCAAGAAGCTCCCGCCCCACCACTCCAGTTCTGTCCAACACTGGGCTCATCCACTTGTGCTGTTGACAGTTTTCTGTCCTGTAGAACCTGGTGGCTCCGCCCCCAGCAAGAACAGAAGCATGGAAGCAAAGCAAGAGCCAGGATTGGGGTCTGAAAACCTGTGCTCTCTTCTCGCCCTC
>NW_017732056.1:922461-924104 GCF_001890085.2 Hipposideros armiger | reverse complement strand
AAATATAATGCAGTCACTAAAAATCATATACAATGGCAAGATAAATTCTTTACAATACAAGGTGTAATCAAATAATACGGTTAAATAAAAAATGCTTAAATAAAAAAAATTATTACAGTAAAAGACACATGGCCATTAATCCCCCTCAAAATACTCCCCCTTGCTTCAAACACACTTATCCCATTGTTCTTGCCACTTTCTGAAGCAGTTCTCGAAGTCCTCTTTCGGGAGTGTCTTTAGTTGCACTGTCTTGGATGCCTCCATGTCCTGAATCACTTTGACTTTGGGGAAGAACCAGAAGTCGCACGGTGCCAGATTCGGTGAATAAGGTGGATGAGGACACACTGTAATGTTTTTATTTGACAGAAATTGCTGTACCAGAAGTGATTTGTGACACGGATCATTGTCACACTTTATTTTTTTTATTTTTTAAAGATTTTATTGGGGAATTGGGGAAGGGGAACAGCCAAGTTGTTGTTCTTCAGTTTTAGTTGTGGAAGACGCAGCTAGCTCAGCTCCAAGTCCAGCCTTCATCCGGCCATCCGTCGGCAGCTTGTGGCCACTCAGCTCAAGGTGTGGTGTTCAATCTTAGTTGAGGGTGGGCGTAGCCCACCATCCCATGCAGGCAGTTGAACTGGCAACCTTGTTGTTAGGAGCATGTGCTCTCACCAGCTAAGCCATCCTGCCACCTGTTGGCAGCTCAGTGGCAGGTCAGCTCAGGCACAGCTCACTGGCCTGTGTGGGAATCAAACCGGCGACCATGTTGCTCAGAGCTTGTGCTCTTAACCAACTGAGCCACTAAGCCGGCCACTATGGCACACTTTAAAACACACCTCTCAACCGTAGCTCACACCCAACTGACTGCGCTAAACAAGATGAAACTTGTCACACACTGTTACGAAGGTTTAACAGGACACTTTCTGTATTGAAAATCCCCGCCTTTCTGATGGATGGCACTCAGCAGTAGCATTCACCGTATTTGTTGATCACGCCTTGTATTTTGAGAAATAGGCTATAGTTTGCACAGGATGACCACAATTTTGTAAAAACCCCACAATTATGTATAGGCTGTAAAATGGAACAGAAAGATAAACACTAAAATGGTGACTCTAGTTATTGCTGGATGTTGGTTACAGATGATTTTAACTTTTTTGTACTGTTCTGTATTCTCCAAATTTTCTACAATAAGCATGTATCACATTTAGAATTTTAAATCAGTAAGTAAATGGTTTTAAAACAGATTTCCTGAAAAAACTGTTCCTCCATTGTTTCTATGAGCCCTGGGCTATATTTGTGGGCTGAAAGCAACAGCTTTAGTCTCTTTTCGGATGGAAAGTACTTCCCCACAGCCCAATTTCTAAGAGTCACAGCCTCATTTCTAGAAGCCTGGAGTGGTTTGGTCTGGTGGTCCCAGCTGTGCTCACCTGTGGTCCTCTCCCTCTAGGGACGCTATGCGCAGAGGGAGCTCTTGGCAGGTCATCGATGGCCCGTTGCAGCCTCTTTGGAAGTGAGTTCATCAACACCTTTGATGAGAGCATGTACAGCTTTGCGGGAGACTGCAGTTATCTCCTGGCTGGGGACTGCCAGCAACACTCCTTCTCACTCATAGGTGAGTCTGGGGCACTGAAGGGAGGAATGCAGAT
>NW_017732056.1:910300-922452 GCF_001890085.2 Hipposideros armiger | reverse complement strand
TTATTAGATTTTAGAAATGTTGAATCTTTCTGGTGAATTGTTCATTTTATGTAATGAGTCATCATTTTTAACATTGCCTTTTGCCTTAAAATCTGTCTGATACTCATATAGGTACTCCACCTTTTTTGGTTTGTTTGCTTGATGTATCTTTTTCTATACTTTCAACCTTTCTGTGTGGTTTTGTTTCAGATGTGTCTCATGAAAGCAGTATGTAGCTAGGTTTAATAGTTATTTTTTGAAAGTCAGATTTATTGAGGTATGATTTACATACAGTAAAATTCACCCTTTCAGTGCACAGTTTTGTGAATTTTCACAAAAGTGTAGAGCCATATAACCACCACAATCAAACTATAGAACAGTTTCATCACCCCCAAAGTTCCTTGTGACCCTTTGTAGTCTAATTCCCCCCCACTATTAGCCCTGCTAGTCACTGATATTTTTTTTCTGTTCCTATTCCTGTTCTGTTCCTATAGTTTTGATTTTCTCAAAATTCATATAAATGCAATCATACAGTACTTAGAGTATTTTGTCTTTTAAGTCTGGCTTCTTTCATTTAACATAATCTTCTAGGGATTCATTCATGTTGTTGCTTATATCAGTAGTTTGTTCTATTTATTGTTGAGGGATAAAGCCACAATTTGTTTATCTGTTCACTAGTCGAATGATACTTCATTGTTTCAAGTTTTTGGCAATCATGAATAAAGTCGCTCTAAACATTCATGTACAGGTTTTTTGTCTCCATTTTTTTATTGTGGAAAAATACATGTAATATAAAAATTTACGTCGTACCCATTTTTCAGTGCTTAGTTCAGTGGCATTAACATTCACATTGCTGCACAATCATCACCATCATCTGTCTCCTTAACTCTTTTCATCTTGTAACTGAAACTCTACCCATTAAACAACAACTCCATTCTCCTCTTGCCCCTGCCTTCTCATTCAGGGTATGGTTGTGATAGCTGAAACAAACATTCCTGCATGCTTATGTGATACTTTAGCTAGGTATATAACTCTAGGACATGAGTTATTTCTCACAGTACTTTGAGAATGCTATTCCGTTGTTGCTGTTAAGAAGTATGTTGTCAGTCTAATTGTTATTTCTTTGTAGATAATATGTCATTTATCTTTGTGTATAAGTCATCTCTGAAATATCAGTGTGCTGTGTCTAGGTGTGGGTTTTATTTGAATTATCTTACTTGAGACTTATTGTGCTTCCTAAATCTGATGATTCCTTATCTTTCATCAGACTTAGAAAAATTTCAGTCTGTTTTTTCTCCTTCTATTGTTGGATATTTTTATTCTATCCTCTTCCCCCTTCTTTCACCTTACTTACATTTTTTCTGTCTCTTTATCCTTCTTTGTTGCTTTTTGTGTGGCATGCTCATGCTGGCTGGTGAGAACCAATTATATGCATCTCTTCCAATTCACATTTACTAAGGTCATGTTGGTAGCTCAAAGTTGGACATGGTGGGAGTATTTATACCATAGAAACCAGCAAATTCTACAAGTCAGGGTTTTACTCCCCACCACCCCCCTGAGAGCTGGCTTATCAGCACATCACTACTTAGATCTATCTTCTAGTTCATTGATTCTCTCTCAACTCTAATCAACAGATGATGTCTAATCCATCAATTGAATTTTCTTTTTATTTCATTGACTATATTTGTAATTTTGAAGAAAAATGTGGCTTTTTTTCAATAATATTATTTTCTCTTATTGCCTTGTATTTTTATCAAGTTTCAATTTCTTCTTCATAATAACAATTTTAAATATGTTTGTTTTATAACCTCTATACAAAACTTTATTAGATTTTAGANCACCTGCTTAGCCCTGGCTTCTGGAGAACAAGCAAGCAACTATGTAGGTGACTTTATAGCCTTGAAAGCCTTGAGGAGCAGTAGATCTGCAGCTGCAGGGCGGTGGCTCACCCCAAGCTCTCTGGTTGCACCCAAAGCCTTTCCTATCTACCCTCCAGCCATACACTCCTGGCTGACTTGTTCTCGTAGCCCTTTCTGAATCGCCATGAAAGGGAGGGAGGGCCTGCAACAGGGAGGGGCACACAGGGAGTTCTCTCCTTTTTGCAGGAGCGAGATGCCTTTGTCTCAGAGTTACCCAGTGAGCTGGGAAAGAACCACCTGTCCACCTGCTCTGTGAAGCTGGGGTGGATGGGAGGGAGAAACGTACTGATGATGAGGAGGGTCCTGTGGTCATTAGGGACCTGGAGACCCCAATCTCTTGGGCTTACTGTGCTCCCCTCCAGTGGGTGGCTGGTGGAAGGAGATGGCTCATTCAAAGCTAAGCATAATGTTCAGTGTCAGCCTCAGCAGGGCCCAGGGAAGAGATTTAGTCTTTGGTCCACTGTGAACGCCCAGAGGCCCGGAAGGCTCCTGGGAGGGACTGTAAATTGGAGGTTGTTGTCAGGCTGTCCAATTTGTTTGTGTTTTCAACATTGTATTATGGAAAATTTCAAACATACAGCAAAGGTGGCAGAATAGGACAGTGAACGCCCATATACCCACCACTCAGATTCTACCATCAACATTTGACTCTATCTGTCCTATCAGATAAGGTAGATAAGTATCTACCTAGTTGTGTTTGCTTTTCTTTGGTTAATTCCTTGCTGTCAGTCAGTTGGCTCTACTTTATAAGAAGTGCTGGCTGCAAAAACTGTTGTGAGTGAGAATGCAGAGCAGGCAAGACTCCTCAGTCAAACAGGACGAAAGCCCTTCACGTTGGCTGGCACTTCCTTTAACCCCTGACAGCGTTGCTCTGGAGCTCTGTAGAATGTGGTTTGTGGACTCTGGACCCTTCCCGGTGGTCTCCGAACTGCTAACAGTATACCATTCAAGACTCTGCTTAGAATGCATTAGTTATTTACATGTGACGGCTGTCACTGGAATCTCACTGTAAACAAATCTATTTTCTGGCTCATTCTGGTTGGTTAGGGTGTGTGTGTGTGTGTGTGTGTGTGTGTGTGTGTGTGTGTGTGTGTACCACGTGGTCACTGTCCTTGGTCCAGCTCAGGCCCTGGTTTGGGGACTCCTCCTTGCAGACCTCTGGCAGGCTGTGACTGAGGCAGCCCCTTCCTTCACTCTCCTTATCAGTGGCCCCAACTGTGGTAGCAGGATCTCATATCAACAAACCCCCCAAGTTTCCTGGACTTTCTACAGATATTCTTGCCTCCTCTTTTTGCTGAGCAACTGGCGCCCACATTCCCCTGACCCTCCTAGGAGAAGGCACATTCCTCATTTCCAAGGTTAAGTTTACACCTGGGCTCTGTGCCCCATGTCTTCAGGAGCCCCAAGACACTGTGCCCCCCAATCTGTCCTCTTCCATCTCTCTGTCCTCACTGGCTGCCCTTCACCTTCCCTATTTCCATCAACTTCTCAGTGGCTAAGGCTTGAGATCAGACCCGATTCTGTTCCTTCTGGCTCCTTCATCTCCATGGCCTCTCAGTCATCTTTGAATTCCAAGGCCCAGCATGAGCACCAGTTCTCAGAGACTAGCTGTGGGATTGTGAAGTCTTTAGAATGCTGCAAAAATGTATCTTACCTGGTTTTTTTGCTTTCATGTCAACTGCCACCACCTGTGTCTCTGTTTGTCTGTCATAACCGGGCCATTGTCCTGTTGTTAGAGACTATTTTATCATGTGTTTAGCTATCTAAACATCTCTACTGGCAACATCAATACTTTATTACTTCCTTCTTCAGTTCCCCACATGGAGTGAGAAACTTCACCTACAGAATCCCTAAGCTTCTCCCAGAGACTCAGACTCAGTACACTGCAGTGGGACTCATGAATCTCCATTAAAAAAAAAGCGCCCGGGGATTCTGATTGGGGCTGTTCAAAGAGGACATTTTAAATAATACACGCTAAAGTACCTGCTACCAATAACTCACTTCGTTGCTTTTACTTGCTGCCTTATAATGTATTCCATTGTTGCATGCTTGTCTTATTTTTATACTTAGATTGTAAACTTCCATCAGGAAGAGGTCATGCTTTTATGTTTTTTTTTTTTTTGGAAATACAAGAAACTACTAGAAGAAGGCTAGGTATCCAGAAGGCACTCGTAAATGTTTTTAGATGAATAAAAAGATGAGTGAGTAAATGAGATTTTGGGGGAGATTTTTGCCCATTTGTTACATCTTTTGGGGGAAGACGTCCACTGAGATAAGATTATAAATGATGATTATAAATATATTTATTAACTTTTCTAGGTAATAATCACCACTAATGACTCTTCTTTTTCAGGGGACTTCCAAAATGGCAAACGAGTGAGCCTCTCTGTGTATCTTGGGGAGTTTTTTGACATTCATTTGTTTGTCAATGGTACTGTGCTACAGGGCGGCCGGAGGTAAGTCAGAAGCACAAAATGTCCGAATTAAAAAGGACCCCGGGACATCATTGCACACCCCCATCATTTTGCAGATGAAGACTCTAGGGCCCAGAGAGAGGAAGTAAACGTGCTCAGAGGGAATGCGTAGCAGGGCTGGGTGAGAGCCAGGGCTCCCAACTGCTGGTCTTAGCCCTCAGCCCCTTTGCACCAGAGTCTGAACCCTTGGCCTGGGGTTGGGGTTGAAGGATGGGAGACACAAGCAGAAAATATATGAGAAGCCCGATTCCTGAGCTCATGCTTGTTTTTCCAGCATCTTCATGCCCTATGCCTCCAAAGGGCTCTATCTAGAAACTGAGGCTGGGTACTACAAGCTGTCCAGTGAGGCCTATGGCTTTGCGGCTAGGATCGATGGTAGCGGCAACTTTCAGGTCCTCCTGTCAGACAGATACTTCAACAAGACCTGTGGGCTGTGTGGCAACTTTAACATCTTTGCCGAAGATGACTTCAGGACTCAAGAAGGTAAGCTTTTCTGGGTACCATTTTCCCAGAAGTGTGGTTATGCTTATAACTTCCCGGCTCACAAACCTTCACTACCCCCCTACTCCTCCACCCCAGCATTCCAGCCTCCACATCACCTCACCTCAGTGTATTTTGCTAACCTTACCTCTTGGCATTCCGCCTCACTCCCTCTACTTTCCATCACACTGGATATTGGAACTCCTCAAACCTGACTTGTTCAACTTTGAATTCAACTTTGAATTCTTACACGTGGTAAATGGTTGGTAAATACTGGATGGTTTGAATAGACTCTCATGAACCACCACAATGGATCTTTGTGGATAAAATCTGTAAAGGGAGGTCTTTAATACTGACCCATAAGGCCAGTGTGTGTGTGTGTGTGTGTGTGTGTGAGTGTGTGTGTGTGTGTGTATGTGTGTGTGTGTGTGTGTGTTAGGGTTACAAACAATAGAAGGTAACAGGGACAATGTGAAAATCACTACTAATCTTTAATCTTCTTTTGATAATTTCAATTACGTAGAGATTTAATTAGTGATTCTCCCTTGCAAAAGCTGAACAGTTGTATATAAGTTCTTCTTCTTCCTTATGACCAAACTACCCTCTGAGTAAGGGGTAAGTGTATAGAGAAACAGATGACTATGCCTTTCACTGGACTGGAAAATAGATTGCTTCTGTCTTCTCAGCACTGATTTTTCAAACTTTTCTTTGTTCAATGTGTACATTTAAGACTATAAATTTTCCTTAAATACCATGTTAGCTGCACCACACCAATTTTGATATGTAACATTTTCATTTAGTTCTATGAATTTTCCAATTTTCATTTTAAATTCCTTCATAACCTATAATACGGTTTAAAATTTTCAAATGTTTAGAATTTTTAAAGTTATCTTTTGTAACTAAATTGATTTATAATTAAATTAGAAATTTGGGGAAATTTGTTTGTGGCCTAGTACCTGATTTTTTTGCAATTGTTTTATGTATGCTCCAAAAGAATGTATTTTCTGATTACTGCTGGATTCTATATGTACTTGTTGAATTAAGTTTCTTAATTGTGTTATTCAAATCTATATGTTTACCATACTTTTTGTCTGCTTCACCTACCCATTACTAAGAGAGCTGCTTAAAAATTTTCTACAGTGGTGGTGAATTTGTCAGTTCCTTTATGTAATTCTGTTGAGTTTTGCCACATATATTTTGAACATTTGTTATTAGATTTTAGAAATGTTGAATCTTTCTGGTGAATTGTTCATTTTATGTAATGAGTCATCATTTTTAACATTGCCTTTTGCCTTAAAATCTGNGGATCACCTAACTCATAGGAAAAAGAGACCAGATTTGTGGCTATCAGAGGTGGAAGGTATGGAGTGGGAGAATTGGATAAAGGTGGTCAAAGGTACAGACTTCCAATTATAAGATAAATAAGTACTGTAGATGTAATGTACAGCATGATGACCAAACTTAACACTGCTGTATGGTCTATTTGAAAGTTGCTAAGAGAGTAAATCTTAAAACTTCTCATCACAAGGAAAAAACATTTTAAAAATCTATCTATCTTCTATCTATCTATCTATCTATCTATCTATCTATCTATCTATCTATCTATCATCTATCATCTTCTAATCATAGTGGAGATGGTGCAGACCCCCTACCTGAGATGGCTCTGGGGGAGTCATTGGGAATGGAGGGTAAAGAGTGACAGGAGGAATATTTTGAAAGAAGGAAATAGTGATACCCTCTCCACCCTATGGCTTTCCTGGGAAGGGGACCCTATGGAGACAGTGGGGTGGCCGTGGAGGGTTTGCTGTCTTGACTCCACAGTGTTTTAGCTTGGCTTTGCTGTGGACTCCTTACCCTAGACGTGGATTTATAAGCAACATGTAATGAAATCTTAGTACCAGGCACAGAGTTCATATTCTGGGCCCAGGGAAGCAAGCCGCATGTTATAAAAGCCCCCTTCCCTACTTAAACCCAACCCTGGACTCCTCCCCCTTAAGGGTAGCCATCACAGGGAGGGAAACTCAAGCTCTGCTGGTGCCACTGGGCTGTTAGTGTCATGTCTTCCAAGAAGCTCCCGCCCCACCACTCCAGTTCTGTCCAACACTGGGCTCATCCACTTGTGCTGTTGACAGTTTTCTGTCCTGTAGAACCTGGTGGCTCCGCCCCCAGCAAGAACAGAAGCATGGAAGCAAAGCAAGAGCCAGGATTGGGGTCTGAAAACCTGTGCTCTCTTCTCGCCCTCTTCACAGAGTTTCCTTAGGGAAGTCACACAGTGTCTCTCAGCCTCTGTGTCCTCGTCTTTAAAATAGAGATGCTGTGAGGATCAAGGGGGATACAGTATTTTCAAGTGTGACGTGTTACCCCAATCTTAGTCATCGAAAGCAGCCACATTAACACAGGATGTCCACTTGTTGGACATAAACATGGTGGAGATGAGGGGCTGCTGGGCCCGTGGGGGTATTTCTATCAAGGTTACGGTAACATCAACCCCCTTTCCCCAACATGTCCACGTGGGTTTGTGTGGAGGCCTGCCCCTCAGGCCATCCTTTTCTGGGTTTCCTGGCCAAGGAGGACTTGAAGGGCTGTGTTAGGCCTCTCTGTCAAATCATCTCAGTGGGACCCCCTCGCTGGGTCCTTATTCTTATAACAACTTGCTCTTGTCAAGTGCCAGTTTACTGGCAGGTAATTGTCCTATACCAGGCTATGGGTCAATCACACTTTAATGTAGATTTAATTCCCACCCCAAATTATGCTGCTACTTTTTCTGTTTTTTGATGGTGTGGGGGAGGGATTTGGGAGGAGAGGGATAACCAGAGGAGACTAGGCTCAGGAAGGGTGGGCTGGAACTGCTGATTCAAGGGCACTGGGGCCAGGGCAAGGGGTCCAGCTGCAGTTCCAGTTCCGCAAGCATGACTGAGTATGCACACACCTCTGCTCCATTGTTCTCCAATAACATCCTGTTTTCTCGCTTCTGACTTGCAAAGTCCCATTCCTCTCTGAGTGTCTGTGGACCTTGTAAATACACATCCTGAGTAAAGTGTTTATGTCTCAGCCTGAAGGACCACCTTATGCAAAGGGGTGGCCCTTTCCGTGACCAGGCCCCTCCTGGTCAAACAGGCTCCAGGGTCCCAGGCCAAGGCCAGCAGCACGGGGAGGTGGGGCAGGGAGGAAGAAACTGCAGGAACCTGGCTTGGAGACACTGCTCTTTTGAAGCCAGGCCACAGGATCTGGCTCCTCAGCCAGCCCAGGGAGAGCCATAAAGCCATAAAACAACGTGCTGAGTCACTTCCCCAGCCCCAGACGAAGTCTCCATATCAGTAAAGGGCACGGTCAGACCAGAGGACTGTTTCTGAGCATTTGGATGGTGATCATTTGTATCAGAATCACAGGAGTGGAGTGTGAAGAGTTTGTTAGACATGCAGGTTAGCGAGTTCCACACGCTAACATTCCAGAAAGCACTCAGAGCTGCTCTGGTTCCAACTGCTGGCCGGCTTCCCAGGCTGCTGCTTCTCCAGCATTCGAGGGAAGCCTTGCTCTCCCACTTCGCAATTAAGTCACAGTTCAAGAGCCATGCAGAGAGCATCCCTGGTTCGCTCTGGCCTCTTAGGGTGGAGACCCAGTCCATCTTGGCCTAGCAGCTAAAGGAAGTACTACTGTGTAGGTTGGTGGAGTGTGGGAGTGTCCCCTCCACAGTTCCCGCTCCTGGCAATTTCCAATGGCTTGTCTTCCTAATGGCTGCACATCCTCACATTCCCTGCTGAGTCCTGCAGGGAGGGAACAAAGCAAATAAAACAGAAGGCTAATCTAGAGTTCTCCTCTGCATTGGTGGTTCACTGAATCCAGAGCACTCACATGCCCATGTAAGGCAGCTTTGTGGTTGGTGCAAAAGGAGATTTGGAATTGGAGTCAGAAAACCCAGGTGTGGGCTCTGCCCCATGTTAGCAGTGTAAACCAACTATTCTCAAGTGGGTGATTGCCCCCCAGGGGATAGCTAGTAGTGTCTGGGACATTTTGGGTTGTCACAACTGGGGGTGGATACTACTGGCATCTGGTAGGTAGATGCTAATATCCTACCATGCACAGGATGGCCCCACAACAAAGAAATATCTGGCTGCTGCTGCCAACAGTGCTGAGGGGGAGAAGCCCTGTTGAAAACTTAGGCTTCACTTGCCCCATCTGTAAAATGGAGCCCGTCTAGATCAGTGTTTTTTTTCAAACGGAGTCACAGCCTGTGGGCCACAAAATTAATTTAATGGTTGTAAGCAGCATTTAAAAAATTAAATGGAATAAACTAGAAGACATCAGAAAGTATCAGAATGCATGGCACACAGTGAGGGTGAATAGTGTTACGTGAACTGTGTGAATGTGTACTCACTGGGTCATGAAGTAAATTGTGTTTTTATTCTGCTTTCTGAGCAAGAAAGTTTTACAGCCACTTGTTTAGATGGTCTCCAAGATTCTTTGTGCTGCCATAGTATGTTTTTCTGAATTGAAGGCTTCTTCAGGACATACCCTGTTTCCCTGAAAATAAGACCTAGCCAGAAAATAAGCCCTCGCATGTTTTTAGGTGCCAAAATATGGCACCTTGGCATACTGAATATTTTAAGCTGAAGCAGTTTGTGGAAAAGGCACCCTTTCCCCTGAAACAGGTCATAAAACTCTCATGTGAGGTTTTATGTGTGCCCTTCATATCCTGGAGGAATCATGCTATGGCTTATTCTGTGGTTAGGTCTTGTTTTTGGGGAAACACCGTACTTCCAAAAATCCCCTTGCCACCCCCTTGCTTAAGATGTGGATCGACTGCTTTCAGGGCCTCCCTCAGCCATCCAGGGTCAGCAATTCTACAGGCTCCTTGCAGTTCAGTCTTCACTAGTCCTAGTCCCCACACCCCAGCCCTGCCCCTAGATGGGTGACTCTCCTGGCCAGTCAGCCCCATCTTCCCCGCTGGGTCACTGGGTGCTACCCGGCAGGCTGCCTAATGCTGGTCTCTCCTGGGGCCACACAGAGCCAGCCCTTCAAATACGTAAACCAGTACCTGGTCTGAGTCCCGTCTCTGTCATCACTCAAGCTCTGTGATCATGAGCAAGTTAGCCACCTGGGCGGACCCAAGTCCCACAGTCTGTGGGGCCAGGCTGCCTACATCATGTACTTGAACAAGGTGGGAGCTCCATGCACCCCTACACAGTGGGAGTCTCGGGGCTCCACCTTCCTGGTTCCCTCTAGTTTGACTTTCTGTTTCTGCTGAATTCTTGGCTTGTCTGGCCTCAAAGGCCCTGCCTTTCAGCCTTACAGGGGTAATAACCTCAGGGCTTCCCTACGCACCTGCTTAGCCCTGCCTTCTGGGAACAAGCAAGCAACTATGTAGGTGACTTTATAGCCTCGAAAGCCTTGAAGAGCAGTAGATCTGCACAGCTTCCCTGAGACTGGTTTTTGCTTCCTACTATGGCCATTTTATGGCATATGGCTAGAGACAAACACTTCTGTAGCGCCCACCATATGTTAGGCACTGTGCTAAGTACTTTACATGTAGATAAAGAAACTGGGTCACAGAGGGGTTAAATAACTTGCTCCAGTCACACAGCTAGTCGCGTGACTTTAGAACCTATGTTCTGACATTGTACTATGTACTGCCTCCCTAATAGATTCCTATTTATTATAGGAATAATAAAAAGGTAGAGATTTATTATAGGAATCATCTTATCTTGCTTCTTCGACATTTTCATTTTGTCCTTTTTTGTTGTCTCTTTCTAGTACACCTATTAGTCAGATATTGAACATCCTAGAGTGTACACCGAGTTTATTCTTTTTTCCTCTCTATTTTTTTTTCTTTTTTCTGTTTCTGCTGAATTCTTGGCTTGTCTGGCCTCAAGGGCCCTGCCTTTTAACCTCACAGTGATAGTGACCTCTGGGCTTCCCTACACACCTGCTTAGCCCTGGCTTCTGGAGAACAAGCAAGCAACTATGTAGGTGACTTTATAGCCTTGAAAGCCTTGAGGAGCAGTAGATCTGCAGCTGCAGGGCGGTGGCTCACCCCAAGCTCTCTGGTTGCACCCAAAGCCTTTCCTATCTACCCTCCAGCCATACACTCCTGGCTGACTTGTTCTCGTAGCCCTTTCTGAATCGCCATGAAAGGGAGGGAGGGCCTGCAACAGGGAGGGGCACACAGGGAGTTCTCTCCTTTTTGCAGGAGCGAGATGCCTTTGTCTCAGAGTTACCCAGTGAGCTGGGAAAGAACCACCTGTCCACCTGCTCTGTGAAGCTGGGGTGGATGGGAGGGAGAAACGTACTGATGATGAGGAGGGTCCTGTGGTCATTAGGGACCTGGAGACCCCAATCTCTTGGGCTTACTGTGCTCCCCTCCAGTGGGTGGCTGGTGGAAGGAGATGGCTCATTCAAAGCTAAGCATAATGTTCAGTGTCAGCCTCAGCAGGGCCCAGGGAAGAGATTTAGTCTTTGGTCCACTGTGAACGCCCAGAGGCCCGGAAGGCTCCTGGGAGGGACTGTAAATTGGAGGTTGTTGTCAGGCTGTCCAATTTGTTTGTGTTTTCAACATTGTATTATGGAAAATTTCAAACATACAGCAAAGGTGGCAGAATAGGACAGTGAACGCCCATATACCCACCACTCAGATTCTACCATCAACATTTGACTCTATCTGTCCTATCAGATAAGGTAGATAAGTATCTACCTAGTTGTGTTTGCTTTTCTTTGGTTAATTCCTTGCTGTCAGTCAGTTGGCTCTACTTTATAAGAAGTGCTGGCTGCAAAAACTGTTGTGAGTGAGAATGCAGAGCAGGCAAGACTCCTCAGTCAAACAGGACGAAAGCCCTTCACGTTGGCTGGCACTTCCTTTAACCCCTGACAGCGTTGCTCTGGAGCTCTGTAGAATGTGGTTTGTGGACTCTGGACCCTTCCCGGTGGTCTCCGAACTGCTAACAGTATATCATTCAAGACTCTGCTTAGAATGCATTAGTTATTTACATGTGACGGCTGTCACTGGAATCTCACTGTAAACAAATCTATTTTCTGGCTCATTCTGGTTGGTTAGGGTGTGTGTGTGTGTGTGTGTGTGTGTGTGTGTGTGTGTGTGTGTGTACCACGTGGTCACTGTCCTTGGTCCAGCTCAGGCCCTGGTTTGGGGACTCCTCCTTGCAGACCTCTGGCAGGCTGTGACTGAGGCAGCCCCTTCCTTCACTCTCCTTATCAGTGGCCCCAACTGTGGTAGCAGGATCTCATATCAACAAACCCCCCAAGTTTCCTGGACTTTCTACAGATATTCTTGCCTCCTCTTTTTGCTGAG
>NW_017732056.1:896495-906125 GCF_001890085.2 Hipposideros armiger | reverse complement strand
TTGTATTTTTATCAAGTTTCAATTTCTTCTTCATAATAACAATTTTAAATATGTTTGTTTTATAACCTCTATACAAAACTTTATTAGATTTTAGAGCTCTAATCATTCTATTTTTTTTGTCTGCTGATTTTTCTTAAAGTGGATTGTTTCTTATGTTTTATATTTTTGGATTATGAGCTCATCTTTAGAGTTTTATGTTAATATCCGATATGAAGTTACCAAATCTCACAAGAAGTATAAACTGGAATCTCAGTCCTACATGAAGCCTTTCTCATCACTATAAATTCTCAAAGGAGACTTTTTCCCTTCTATCCAGAGCCCAGACCAAAGAAACAAACTTAAAAAAAAATATTTTCCTGCTTCTCAAAGTGGTTTTTTTCTTGTCAGCTTTCTCATGGAGGGTGCAATCTTTCAAGATTCCCAAACATCACAAAGGGGCGTCAAGCCCACCTTCCCATAACATGCAGCCCCAAGACCCATTTCAATCTCTATAGAGCTGTTAAAACCCAAGCCCATTGGTTGGCAAGATTACCACCCTCACTGTAATTCCCTGTAGTCAGAACATCAAGTCACACTTGCCAGTTCTGTTTTTTTCCTTATCCTTCCTTTCCTTCTTCACCTTCTTTTTTTTTTTTGTCTCTTATAATTCCTTGTACTTTTTTGTGAGATTAGCTATGAATTCGACAAGATATTTGTCTTTTGCAGTGGCACAGTTTTCAGATTTTTCTAATTTGCTATATTGCGAGAAATGTAACTCTCAGCTCTAAGATATTTTTTTCTTATTCCAGCATTTAAGGTTTAAAAAACTAAAAATGGGCCATATCCTATTGGGGAGAAGGTGGTGGTTGTTGGCAAGAAGTCAGAGCTCTGGTGAAATTTTTTGGAAATCATTATTAGAGGATTATGGATTTAGTTCTATTTGGTTGGGAAAGACTCAACAATTTTGTCCCAAACAGTTAACCTTGCTTCCTGACATCATGGAAGTCTGCCCAGCTGGGACTTAACTCTGGCTCTCTGAGACTTTTTTGTAAGCAAGAATATTTGTAATTTGATCTATTCGATATCTTTATGCCTCATTTCAGATTGAGCCCATAGAGTTTCACCTTATAGAAAGTAAGGGATGGAAGGATTTTAGAAGTTATCTAGTCTAACCCCTCATTTTTCATATGAGAAATCGGGCTCAGAAGCATGATGGGTTCAGCCCCAGATCACGCAGGGTAGTAGAAGGAGAGCTGAGACTAAACCCCAGGGGTCTTGATTCTCTCCAGGGCTTTCCCCACCCAACATCAAGCTTCTTATTTAATATGTTATATTAGAAATTGGGCTAGCCTATGTGGCATGGAGTGACCAAAACCCCAAATAGCACCTATTGCAATGCCTGGCACACAGCAGAAACTCCATAAATTTAAGTTCCTTCCCCTTTGGCTTCTCCCATGTATTAGTTTCATGTGGTTCTCATGAAATTGCCACAAACTTGGTGATTTAAAACAACAGAAATTTATTCTCTCATAATTCCAGGAGGCCAGAAATTCAAAGTTAAGATGTAGGTAGGGCTGCACTCCCTCTGGAGGCTCTAGAGGAAAATCTGTTCCTTGCCTTTTTCAACTATTGTTGGCAATCCTTGACTTGTGGCTGCATCATTCCAATCTATGCCTCTGTCTTCGTATCATCTTCTCTGATCTCCCTTTGCCTTGCTTTTACAACATCAAATGTACCAACATCCCCACCATAGGGGTACCAGAAGGAGAAGAGAGGGAGCAAGGAATTGAAAACGTATTCAAAAAAATAATGACGGAAAACTTCCATAACCTGATGAAGGAAATTGATATTCAAACCCAGCAAGCACAGAGACTCTCAAACAAGATGAACCCAAACAGGCCCACACCAAGACACATCGTAATTAAAATGCCAAAGGTTAGAGACAAAGAAAGAATCTTAAAAGCAACAAGAGAAAAGCAGTTAGTTGCCTACAAGGGAGCTTCCATAAGGTTATCAGCTGATTTCTCAACATAAAATTTGCAAGCCAGAAGGAATTGGCACAAAGAATTCAATGTGATGAAAAGCAAGGACCTACAACCAAGGATACTCTGCCTAGCAAGGCTATCATTTAAAATCAAAGGACAAGGTGCTTCCTAGACAAGAAAAAGAAAAAGGAATTTATTACCACCAAGCCAGTATTACAGGGAGTGTTAGAAGGACTTCTTTAAGACAACAACAACAAAAAAGGCAATAACTGCATATCTATCAACAACTACTTCCAATGTAAATGGATTAAATGCTCCAATCAAAAGATAGGGTGGCTGAATGGAGAAGAAAATGAGACCCTTACATATGCTGCCTATAAGAGACTCACACAGACTGAAAGTAAAAGGATGGAAGAAGTTATTTATGAAAACAGAAACAAAGATGGGGGTAGCAATACTTATACTATACAAAATAGATTTTAAAACAAAGGCTATAAGAAAAGACAAAGAGGGCCGGCCAAGTGGCGCGTTGGTTAAGAGGTGGCTTGGGACGCCAGAGGGCCTTGGTTCAGATCCCACATATGAGGGCCAGTGACACTGCCCTCTACAGCTAAGATGCTGAACAACAGCTCAACCTGGAGCTGGGCTGCCGTGAGTCGCTGGCGACGGTGTAGGCTGCAGCCCCTGCTGCAGTGGGTTGCCATAAGCTACTGTGTGTAGCCAGCAGCCAGCATGAGCGGCCAGCAGCCGCCGTGAGCGGCCGTCCAGAAGCCAGCGACTGATCTGCCTCATCAGGGAAGAGTGCAATGATGGTGCCAACTTGGGCCAGTGAAGCAATGTCCTCCACAACTAGACAGAAGAACAAAAGGACAGCAACTTGTCTGTTCCCCTTCCCTCAATTCTCCAGCGCAGTTCCCATCCCCCAATTCCCCAATAAAAATCTTTAAAAAAAAAAAGAAGAGACAAAGAAGGACCCAGTAATCCCACTTCAGGGTATTTATCCAAAGAAACCCCAAATGCTATTTCAAGGGGACTTTTGTATTCATATGTTCATTGAAGCATTGTTTACAATGGCCAAGATGTAGAGGCAGCCTTGGTATCCATTGATGGATGATTAGATTAAGAGTACATGATGTATTATATATATATATTCCCTTCCATGGCTGAGCAACATTCCATTTATATATATCAGCCATGGAAGGGAATGAGTTATTGCCACCTGTGGTGGCATGGATGGACCTGGATGGTATTGTGCTGAGTGAAGTGTGTCAGACAGAGAAAGACAGATGCAATGTGATTTCACTTATATGTGGAATCTAAAGAATAAAATAAACAAACAAACAAAACAGAAACAAACTCATAGATACAGAGAACATTTTGAGGGTTGCCAGATGGGAGGGGAATTGGGAGTGTGGGTGAAAAAGGGGAAGGGATTAAGAAGTACAAATTAGTGTAGTCAGGGGTTGTAGGGTATAGCATAAGGAATATTGTCAATAATATTGTAATAACTATGCATAGTATCAGATGAGTACTAGATTTATTGGGGTAATAGGTGGGAGGTGGTTGGAGGGCAGGGTGAAAAAGGTGAAAGGATTAAGAAGTATAAATTGGTAGTTAAAAAATAGTCATGGGGATATAAAGTAAAACATGGGGAATATACTCAATAATATGGTAATAACTGTGCAGAGTTCCAGGTGGGTGCTAGACTAGTCAGGGGGATCACTTCTTAAATTATATAAATGTATAACCACTATGCTGTACGCCTGAAATTAATATAAAATAATATTGAATGTCAATTATAATTGAAAAATTAGAAAGGAGGGAAAGGTGAAGGGGAATAAAGTTCAAATTTCCAGGTGTAAAACAAATAAGCCATGTGGATATAACATACTGCATGGGGAATATAGTCAATAATATTGTGATAGCGTGGTACGGTGTCAGATGGTTGCTGAACTTATCATGGTGATCACTTCTTTAGGTGTATAAATGTTGAATAACTATGATATATACCCGAAATCAATATAATATTGTATATTAGCTGCATTTTAATAAAAAATCTTAAAAAAATAACATTATAAATAACATATATATGAATTTAGAGATAAGAGACACAGACAGTGCCCTGACTTAGGGAGCTCACAGTTGAATGGAGGATGAATATAAGCCAAAAAATGCTAACACAAAGGATGATGGAAATTTTGATAGAGAGATGGCCAGGGTGCTGAGGGAGCACAGAGAAAGCCACACCCAACCCAGGCTGGTGTTGGGGACAGGGAGCAGAGCTAGTCCAGAAGGGCTTCCTGGAGGAGGGGTTTGGGAGCTGTATCCTGAAGACTGAGTGGGGATAGTCAAGGCAGTAAAGGGGAGGAGAACATTCCACACAGAAGGAGAAAGGCATGCAAAGGCACAGAGATGCAGGAAAGGATGGGCACGCTCCTTATTGTCTTTCATGTCATATTCCTCACTGCATCCATCCAGCTATTTCCTCACCAAACATTAGCTGAGCTCCCAGGCCTGTGTCCTGTCGTGTTATGCTGTGTTGCACAAAAGGTACTCCCAGTCCTGATGCTTATGTACGAATCTAATGGTTCAGGTGATGACAGAGCCAGCGTTTTCACTCAGAAGTCCTGCTTCATTTTTCCTGAAACTTTTCTTCACAGGGACTTTGACCTCAGACCCCTATGACTTTGCCAACTCCTGGGCCCTGAGCAGCGGAGAACAGCGGTGCAAACGGGCATCCCCTCCCAGCAGCCCATGCAACGTCTCCTCTGACGAAACGCAGAAGGTGGGTGCAGCCCAGGCTGGCTGTGTTCTGAATGGTGTGGGACTTCTGGAATTAAGAGGCAGAAAGACCCCTGGTCTCAGGTGTTCCATTTTGGGGAGAAGTGGGCCTACCTCTGTGGGTCCCTTTGGCTGTTCAATGTAGGGTTCCTGTGGGTCCCTTTCCTCCTGAAAACCAACTGTGGCTCCAGTCTGGTTCACTCTAATACTGTTCTGGGCCCGGAACTCTAAAAATGGGTCCAGTCTAATGAGTCCAATGAGTTGGTATAGTGAGTGACTCTACGTTTCTGCTTTATACTCCAAGGCCCTCTCTCTTGTCCCCAAATATTGCCATCATCGTCTGCCACCTGTCTGAAATTCTGCCAATATAAAACCATTCCTTTTCAGGTTTTTAATAAGTGGTTGTTTAAAGTACAAATAGGAGGGGGAAGAGCCCAAGCTCTTACCAGCATGTCAATAGGAAGGGGATTACTTTACAGTTGGAGAAGCTGGGGGTGGGGTGGAGGAGAGGTGGGGATGGGCCTGAAGTGACCGGCTTGGATGTCGTCATAGTTTCCTGAGGCTGCTGTAGCAAATTCTTAAATTTAGTGGCTTACAACAACAGGAATGTATTCTCTCACAGTTTTGGTGTTCAGAAGACTGAATTTAGTTTCCTTGGGCCAAGATAAAGGTGTCGGCAGGGCCTGGTTCCCAGGGCCTGGTTCCCAGTCCCTGGCTTATGGCTACGTCGCTCCAGTAACGGCCTCTGTGGTCACACGGCTTCCTCCTAACCTGTGTGCCTGTGTCCCTGAGACTCAGTACAGACGGTGGCACCTCCCATGCTTCCCACACAGCCCCATGTCTGCCGGTGTGGCAGCTGGGTAGCAGCTCTTTCCCTTCGGACTTGCTCGTTATGACCCCACAAACCAGAATCTCCCATTTAGAGAGAAGAGGGAATGTGTGAGAGGGAGTGCCTCCACCTTCTCTGCACGTAGAGATGGCCTTTGTGCCTTCCGTGTGGGGTGTTGGGAGGATGACACTTTAGACGGGGGAAGACCTCCTGGTGTCCTCTCGCTGTCTGTGTCCCCACTGGAGTGCCTCCATGTTGACAGAGGAGTGGGGAGAAGCAAGCCAAGCACACATAGCACTTCCAGCATAAGCTCTCAAATTCATTGTTTTTCTCCTCCCTCCTCCCAATGACCACCCCATTCCTTTTGGGGAGCTGAGGCCCGCTTGAAGTTAGAAGGAGAGCAAGGAAGGTACTTGAACCACCCACACTGAGGAGTGACAGAAGCCAACTTTCCTTCTAGAGCTGCTTATTAGGCAGGTGAATTTCAGATTGAATGCCCTCAAGGAATCATGGGCAGTGAGGGGTCGGGGGAGGGATTTTATCATTTTTTTCTTTTATTTCCAAACTTACAGTTCTGTGGTTGGCTGGCGATCCCTCCTCTCCTGTCCTTCAATGTCTCTAGGCAGGTGTGAGGTTAAGGGTGGGGGTGCCTCAGCTGGTGAGGTGATGCTAGGGACTACGCATGTACCTCTAACACGGGATCAGCTCTTTGAGGACATATGGGCTTTGTTTCATTTTATTTTGCAAACACAGGCCACCAGCTCAGTGCTGGACAAATGTTCCCTCCCTCTCGGATTACAAAGGGATACGTTCATTTGTCCATAGAAGTAGAAGGTAAAGACAGGATTTTCTTTTTCTTTCTTTCTTTTTTTTTTTTTAAGCTGAGCCATCCTGCCACCTGTTGGCAGCACAGCAGCAGCTCAGCTCGGGCTGGGAATCGAACCAGTGACTCTGTTGCTCAGAGCTCACACATTTGAGCGTGCTCTTAACCAACTGAGCCACTCGGCTGGCTAAACAGGATTTTCAAATGGAGACCTGACCCAGTTGAGGGGGAAAATCGAGCACTTTGTCTCCTGGAGACAAAGGAGAGGGAAGGAGAATCCACATGAGCCTTGTTTGTCTCTGGGGTGCCTTTTAGTGACTCCAAATGCAGGCTTGCTACTCACTTTGTCTCCTGGGTGTGTTAAAGTACTTACTAACCAGTGTTCTGGGAGCAGCTTAAGAAACTGGTTACCAAGGTCTTAGTGCTGAGCTGAGGCCCCCAAACATGCCAGACCTCCCAAGGCACAAGCTTCTCCAAGCTCAGAAGTCCAGGTTTCAGGTTGTTTACCTGAGAAGAGAGGCCTGGCTTTGTCTCAGCCAATCAGGCTGTGCACATTCATGACTAGCGCACCCTCATTGGCTGGGGAGCATAGTGACTCATCTCCTGGGAAGTGATTAATGTGGGTCTTTGGAACTGTTCACAGCCAGCTTAGTCCCACCGGGACCCGGGTTCAGAAATCAGGCCTGGCAAATGGGATCGTCTACAAGCGTTTGCCAGTGTGGCTCCAAGGCCTTGTGCAGTGGCAGAGTATTGTGTGGGGCAGACTACACTGACCTAAGAACTTTCCTTGAGAGCCGCCAGAATCTGCTCTCTCACTTCTCTGGCGCTTCCCTGCCTTTTCAAGGCGGTAGCAAGGAGCCAGCTCACTCTGAGAGCCAGGTCATATTACTTATACCTAGGGGATGAATGTTTCCTTGTTATGCCAACAAAACCCAGAGCCTGTCTGCCGGGACAGTTAATGGCTTATTTGAGTGCATGCAAATTTGCTGTTTTCTCAGCTTTTCAAACAGAAGGCAGGGCTGTTGGAGTCTGGAGCTCAGGGCGCAGATCTGTTAATAAAAATCCCAAGCTCTAAGTGCTCAAATAATGGATGTTAATTTGCAGGCAACTCTACTGCACAATGAACATTTTAGAAAGAACCTTAGGGAATGTCAGCAAGGACTGAACTCTTTATAAAGGGATCTTGTTTTTGTCCTGCAGTCCCATCTGCAATGTGAAGGCCATGGCTCCCGGAGACTGGACTAGCCCATACAGTGCTCTTGCTAATTAGAAAAAGGAAGCCCTTCCTTAAGACACGTTACTACCACCTGCTGGGAAATTGCCTCATAAACATTATACATGTACATAGAATGTATGCGTACATATTATGTCCCATCCAATTGTACTCCCATCAGTCATATAAGAGTCCCAGGTTGTCTGTTTTCCACTGGCTTCGACTTTAGTGTTTATTTGGTAAAAACAATCCTTATTCCTTTTGTTCTTTTGCTGCTCATGTCTTCACATTTTCTCCCTCTTCCCCTCTTCTGAAACAACACGCTGTTCATAATCCTCTCCTCTCCGGGAAGTCACCTGTCCTGTACAAGCTAACATTTGTAAATACTCATGTGTACTTTAAACAACCACAGCATGTCTCCTCTGTAGCACAAAGAGGCAAATAAAATACCCATTCGGTTGGGGACAACACAATTCACTCTTCATGTCCTCATGAAATATTGCCCCAAGCCTTTTATTTGCAAAGTAGGTACCCAGGTCTTTGTACTGTTTCTGTTCACAGTGTGCTGGCAGGGAGCTCACAGGCCTACAGATGGGTGAGTTAAGCACAGGACTTGGCGGAGGTGCCAAGTGCCCTAGCAGAGCTGGGGGGGCTCACTGGCCAGGCCCACTCCTGGCATCCTGCTTTCGTCCCTTGATTCTTCCATCACTTAATTGGGTGTTAGGCCTGGGGTAGACTTTTCTTAGAGATTGGGAAGGCATTGTTACATTCATTTGCTTGGTGGGATACTTGTGATTCATAGAGAGACTGATTGTGGTCAGAGTCTGGCTGGTCCAGGGAAGGTCAATAAATCTCAAGGAAAGACCCTTGGTAACCCAGGACCCCCAAAGGAGTTAGCTGTCAGATGGCACACTGTGACCTGGCCTGGTTTTACAGACGGGATGCCCAATCACTATGTCTCACGATGCTTAGCTTGGAGTTTGGGTTTGAATAGAAGTGTGTGCGCGCGCGCGTGCGCGCGCGCGCACACACACACACACACACACACACACACACACACACACACACACACACACACACACACACACCTTTATCCCTGTCGCAGAGGGAGAACTGCTTTCTTGAGCCACATGGAGACTCAGGAGTGAGGATTTATTTCACGTGCTTTGCCGACGTCCAAGGATCTAGGATGTGGTCCCTGGTTTCACTTGATCCTCTGTGTCCTCATGTACTTATGTCCCTACTCTGCATCTCAGTCTTCCCTCTCTAAGGTGAGCTCTACCCAACACTGACTGAGTAGGCACCAATTCCATTAGGGCAGATTCACTCCCCTGACTGCAGGCTGGGAGAAGGGACAGAGAACCCATGTGCTTGTGGTGGGACAGGGTGCCTGTGGCCACTGTGCCTTTGGGGGCCTAGCCTTATGGCAGAGGTCAAGGGCTGCCACAAGGTTTCAAAGATCTCCCTCAAATTAAGCTGAACTTGGCCTTTCAGGGTACTTATTTGACAAACCCTTGAGGAGGGTTAGATAAGGTCCTAGTACTCAAGCTTTCAGTTCATGTGCCTCCCCAACACAACAATCTCAAAATTCTTTAACAAAGTATTTCCTAAGTGGCTTTTCCCCCTCTGTTCTTACCCCCAGAAGAGAACAAGAATGAGCAAGAATCCAATGGTGCCCACTAGTACATATTTATTGAAATGTTTTGTATGGATTGGGTGACTAAAACTGTGCAAGGTGGGTTTGTAATCTTGTTCAAGGGACAAGACACACACATGGGAGAAACTGAACAACCATGAAAGAGAACCACATGTGCTATCTTGGGTAGTAAATGGTGAATTGCCAAAAGAATGGTAAGTATGATGGCGGTTCCGGGGAAACAGCTCTGTGATAAAGCTGATTATCTTTCCTCACTGGGAGCAGAATGGCTGGAGGGTTCCATCCCCAGAGCTCAGGCAGACCCCACACTGGGAACCCAGGGCTGGTGCTTGACCCTTGTCCTCCCAGCCAGCTGAGCCCTGC
>NW_017732056.1:895005-896169 GCF_001890085.2 Hipposideros armiger | reverse complement strand
CAGGGCAGAGGGTGAGGAAGGTCCTTTGGAGGGCTGGGGACTTCTGACATATCCAGTTACCCTACTTCTCATGAGGGCTGTACCCTATCACAGAGAGAAGGATGTCTAACTCTGAAAAAACCATCCATTTGTTGGAAATCTATCAACCAGTTTCACGGGGTCTTGCGAGCCTGATTTTGGAATGTGGGTGGGAATCCCAGGCCAGCCAGAAGTTATAAATAGACTCAGCAACTCACCCTCATCCATCCTTGCAGGCTGACCAATGAGAAACGATGCCCTGCCCCAGGGGTGAATTCTTGAACCCACTACTTTGGACCAGTTCAGGCTCTAGGCGCCTCCACACCTCCTCCAGGGGCAGTTGTAGGGCACCCACACCAGGGCTGGAAAGATCAGGGCCTTGCTGAACAATCTTGCACTTTATATATTAGCCTCTCCTTTCTTTGTTCACTTCAGTCCTAAGAATGCTTCCCTCCTTTCTCCTTTGTCAGTTGTTTGGAGACAAACACAATAGCTAAGCTTCAGATCTTTTGCTATTCCCCCCCTCCCCTCCATGTCTGCCACTGGGGAGATGTGCTTCTTTTGTCTCCCCCTCCTTTCAACCAGCTTGGCATCTCCAGGGAAGAGGCCTGGCTTTCTTTAATGAACTGAAAATGTGATTAAGATGGGCCACAAGTGGGTCTGCACAGCCACCCAGGCAGGGTGAGGTCATGGATTGATGGAACTGGGCTGGAGCTCTCTCGCCAGTTTCTGGCACCATAGACAAGAGATGAAGGAAGAGAGAAGAAACTGATGCCAGGCATTGGAGCCAGGGACTTGCTGGAAGTTTGTAAATTAGCTGACCACCCTTTAGTTTCCCTGCCAGAATGTTTTAGCAGAGAGCTGAGGAGAAACCATTTTCGAGCTGTTTGGCTAATATTGACAGCCTGCTAATGATAATAGTTCTAAGTCCTTGATTGCCTTCCCATGTAATCTCATTTAATTTTATTTTGCAACAACCACCTAAGGTAGGTATTGCTATTTATGTTAGGAGTAGGTTCCTCTGTGAGTGACAGGACACCTAAAGTAACAACGGTTTATGCAATGTAGTTTATTTCTCTCTCATTGTAAAGAAGCTTGGGGTGGGATGTCCAGGGCTGGCATAGGACCCCATCCATAGTGCTGGGA
>NW_017732056.1:890325-892290 GCF_001890085.2 Hipposideros armiger | reverse complement strand
GCCCCTGTAAACCATTTAATACCTCAAGGGACCTCCCAGGAAATGTGCTGGAGTACTATTCCCACTTTTTCTCTGAGCAGGAAAAAAACAGACGGGCCAGGGGGAGACGGGCTGTGCTGGACTCTGCCCATTGTCGTTCTGACAGGGGAGGGGATGCTGAGCTCCTGGGTCTCTCGTTTTCTCTGGCTGTCCTGCTGGTGAGAGCCCTAGGTGCCTGGTCCCTGTGCCTGTGGGAATAAGTCCTGTGGTGCAGGGATGGCTCCAAGTCACTGTCCTACAGGTCCAGATCATGGCAGCAATCGTTGGAAAGGACCCGTGGAGTTGCCCTTTTGGATTTTCTCTGGTTCCAAATTGTGGGTGGAGAAAGAGGTAGAGAAGAGCTGAGCACCTGGCCCTCTCAAGGATGCCCTCAGCTGCCCTTTAAGAGCTCAGTAATCTCAATTTATGAGTGGCAGTTGGTGTGGCGGGATGAAAAGGACTAGACACAGGCCTCAGCTTCCTCCTCTGAGCCTCAGGAGCTTCTTAGACCTGCCTATTCCACAGAAGTGTGGGTCCTCCCCCACTCCTCCATAAGAAGAAACCCACTTTGTTCTGTAGGGGTGTGATCCTCTCAAATCAAAGATTGACAAAAGCAGATCCTCTCTTCAACATGGAACATTCAAGATGGTAGTGAATTGATAATGTTGAGATGGGGGAAAGAGACAGAAATGTCCTTCCATCCTTCTGGTGACCTGATCACCATTCTGGAGGATAAGCCCACTGGCAGGAGGAACAGTGGGAGGGATTTCTCTGGTGGTCAGGGTATCATGATGATGATGATGATGATGATGATATGGGGCCACCGATTATTAAGCTAAACCTTTAGGTGCATTATTCCGTTCAGTTTTAACCTCAATCTTTTCAGACAGGCACTGTTATCATTATTCCCCATTTTCCAGAGGAGGCAGGGTTAAGTAAACAGCCAAAGTCACACTGCTAGCATGAGGAAGAGGCTGAACTTGGGTCTGGGCCTGTGAAGTCATAACAAGTCTAGGGCAGGACTCTTTCTGGCATTGTCTTCAGAAACCTCAGTTTCTCCTGTGTGAAATGCTCAGGGTAGCAAAAGGAAGGATGCGTGTCATCACGTGAGACCTCGGTGGTCACGGGGCCCATGACAGCAGTCCTCATTCGCCGATTCCCATTTCTCTCAGGACACCCTTCTCCAATGAGGCGAGGCGTTGTGCATCAGCCCCCACTGCCAGTAAGTGACAGAGTTGGGCCACAGAGTGGGTATGGTGTCTCTAACCTGAAGTAAGTAAGTCAGAAGGGTAGGATCACGGAGAGGGTAATGCTGTCAGCAGTTGGCCCCCAACATGCAGAGCTGCTAATCATCTTCACCTGCAAGTCCACAGCTGCGGCTTTTCAGTTCAGTAGCGCATGTGACCGCTGCTTTTCTAAGGAGCAGAGGGAACCAGCCATGCCCAACTGCTTGGGCCATCTGGGCCTTAGGCCTCCCCCAGACCACCACCCCTTCCCCCAGGGCCTGCTGCAGTCAGGGGGCCTCTGTGACATTCTGCCCTACCTGCCCTGTTCTGATGGTAGACTCTATGCAGTCCTGCCAGGGGACGGGGCCCCAACTCAGTGCCAGGACACAGATTTCTGTAGGACCAGAGCACGTTCTTGTCCCTGGTTCTGCCGGGGTGGTCCTTGTGGATGCTGAGCAGTACTGGGTCAGATTTGTATTCCTCCACGCTCTCTATAGTGCCGCAAAAGACCAGACCTACCAGCCTAGCTCCTCCTGGCTCTTGGTTTATGCAGGCTTGCTCTGGCCATCCTCTGTACAGTATGAGCAGACTGGGTTTTTTTTCTGGATTACCCTCCAAGACTCAGCCCTGTGTAATTCTTTCTTTTCAGCTGAAGTCCTTTCACTAACTGCTGGTTTCCACAGAGAGCATACCCAAGCATGAAAGAAATGATCTCCCAGAG
>NW_017732056.1:886165-887975 GCF_001890085.2 Hipposideros armiger | reverse complement strand
CTGTTTTTTTAGGTCTTTGGAAGTAGGGTGGGGAGATAATTGACGTATATTGGAGGAGAACCGGTTTGTGACAATTGTTTAGTGTTGTGTTCCAGTCATTCAGTTGGCCTGAGCATCAGTCAGCCACGGGGTTACAGAGAGAGGGGAGAGCCAGCCTTTGCCCGCAAGTAGCAGGGTCCAGCGGGGAGGGCAGATGCTTAGGTAATAAGCTCTGAAGGCAGTCCTGTAGCACAGTGCAAATAAATACGGAAGAAAAATCACCCATGTGGGGAAGGTGAGCATGAATGGTGTGTGCCCCGGGCTGGGTGGGGCATTTGATTGGAGCCAATTCCACGAGGAAGAGGGGCCCTCAGAGGAGAATGTGATGAGGACACCATCTACTCCTTGCTTGGCCCCTGGAGGCCATTCTTTTTCAGCTTAGAAGAGTTTGGTATCGCCTTGAAAGGGTTTTAGCTGAAAGGGATGGAACATAGGGGAGAAAAAAACACACAAAAACAACAACAAAAAAGCAAGTTGTTCACGAAGAACCAAGATGACCAAGAAGAGGGGGTGGTGGTTCCAGGTGGCCCTGCTGTGGTCTTAGCCAGGTTTACAAGATGGAAGATGTTCCTTCAGAGGTGGGTTGGATGGGTGGGACAGCCTCGGAAGGGACGTTGGCCATCGGGATGTCACTGGGGTGGATATGGCCCTTGGGGCCCTGAAAAAAGAGGGGAGCAGACCAAGGGGGCATGCGTACAACATGGCTTCTGAGACGCTGCGCAGAGAGAACTGCTCTGGAGAGACAGACTCCTGCGCTTTCTGTTTCAGGACCAGCATGCCCTGCTGGCATGGAATACAAGGAGTGTGTGTCCCCCTGCACCAGAACCTGCCAGAGCCTTCACATCAATGAAGTGTGTCAGGAGCAATGTGTGGATGGCTGCAGCTGCCCTGGTAATAAACTCCCTACTTTATTTACTCATCCGAGACCTTGCCAGTCCTCTGGGCTTGGGAAAGCAAGATGAAGGCCACTTGTGTTTGTTCCTCATTGCTGAAATCAGAGGCCTTTTATTTATTTTTTAGAAGTCTGTACAGAGCGATCAGGATTGAGCTGGTATTTATTTTTAATTTATGTTTTCCTGTTGTACTGTATCCATGAAAGCATGTGTGCCTAGGAAACAGAAGGATGGTCTGGGCCCCAACAGTGACTTTGTTTGGGGAGCACGTGGCCCAATCTGAGAGGCAGTTTTGTTTCCTCAGCTAAGTATCAGGGAACGGATCTGGGAGAAAGATATTTTTAAATGTTTCCTGGGTTTGCCATGTGAGCTCAGCTGAAAAAGAGCTTTGCACTAAGAAGTCTTTCTCAGGAGGCACTTTGTCAGCTTTCGTGAAAAACCCTGTATAATTATTAAGAGTGAGTCCCGTGTATTTTGTCATGACTTCCCTACTAGAAGACCTTGAACAAAACGTTTGCCTTGGTTTCTTCATCTGTAGCATGGAGATGAATTATCTTCCCCTCTCTGTCATTGCATTAATGTGAAAGATAAACCTCACACAAGTTCTTTGAGCTTCCTGGAAGAAGCCCTAAGCTGATGGTCACCCATGGGGTTTCTATTGTTGTGAGATAAGTGATAATGATGACAAGGTTGAGTCTGTGCCTTGATGTCCTTGAACGCAGATGGACAGCTCCTTGATGAAGGCCAGTGCGTGGAAAGTGCTGAGTGTTCCTGCGTGCATTCTGGGAAGCGGTACCCTCCAGGCGCCTCCCTCTCGCGAGACTGCAACACCTGGTAATTGGAGCTGCACAGTGTGGTCTGGGAGAGCTGTCCGGGGG
>NW_017732056.1:880204-885270 GCF_001890085.2 Hipposideros armiger | reverse complement strand
ACACCATTAACCTCATAAAGACCCCTCTAGCATCAGGTTTTCTCTTCTCCCAGGTCCCTTTGTTTGGGGGCTGTGGTATATGTGGGGAGCTCTAAACCTGTTCATGTACCCTGAGTTTGCAGAATCGTCCATGACCTTTGCTTCTCTCCCCAACAGCATTTGCCGAAATAGCCTGTGGATCTGCAGCAATGAAGAATGCCCAGGTAGGCAACTTTTTGCTCTTCCCCTGCCTTCTTTGAAAAGGGAAGTGTGTCCTCCATTACTAGACAGGGAGGGCCACACATCGAGGCAGGGAGAAAGTGGCCTGTTGGGCTGGATGCAACCCCTTGACCCCAGCTCTGGTTTCAGATACCAGCTGTGCTAACCTACTCATGGGCCAGTGGAGGGAGCCCAGGGGCTGAAAGGGGAGAAGCACCTGAACTAAGGTTTTATTGTCCTTTTCTCATCATGTGTTTGCTCAAAGGATTAAGGTTAAATAAGCTATAAAAACAGTAAGGCCACGGTTGATTAAACAAAGATGACGCAAATTCTTTGGAAAATTCAGAGGAAGAAGGGCCTGGTAATTCTTCAAGCTCGAAGTGAGAATTTCTGAAATGATTGATATGAAGACCTTGACATGGTCCAAGAGCTAGGAAAATCTGGCCACCAAATGATCCCTCCTACCCTGTCCCCACCGTGGAAAATCTGTTTAGAAAAAGTTGCCTTATAATCTCTGCTCTTTACTTTCTCCTCTCTTTGGCCCCAAACTCTATTCTATTTACTGCAAACTTTGTCCATTCGAAGCTCTCTTCTGCCTCACCCCTCAAGGACCCTGGCTCTTCTCCTGATGGTTTTCCCCTTGTGGTCACCCATGTGATATTTGCTATGTGTTAGGTACTATGCTAAGCCCTTTACATGTATTACCTCATCACAACAACTTACGAGGCAGGTACAATTTATTTACATTTTATGAAACAGGAAACAGGCCCAGAGAGGTGAAACAACTAGCCCAAGGCAAACACCTACTAAGCAACAGAGACAGGACTTAAACTCACTTCTACTTTTGTCTTTCTCTTTACTGTCCCTCCTAGTCTGTGATCCATCATTTTGCAGGAGGATCTTTATACCCTTCATGAGCTCTGGAGAGGCCCACACTTAAAGACCAGTTCAGCCTTAGCGTGCATGGTGGATGCTACTTTGTGGGTCCTCATGTTTGTAGAGTGCAATAAAATATTGCAAGGCAAACAGCCAGGTAACAACAGGCTTTCTACCCTGTGTCCCCAGGAGGCCACATTGGCTTTGGTGGGCTAGCAGGGAGTTGAGCTTAGATACCTGGGATCATATTTGGGGTCTGTGGCTTTAGAGTCACTTAGGACCTTACCCAGTACCCACTATACTGGGAAAATTCTGGAACTAAATGGAAAGTAGGCGGTAAAGGTAGGTCAATTAATCTGACCAAGGGATGGCCAACCAGCTAGTTTACCTTCTGTGCAATTCTTGAAGGAAGCATGAAGGACAAAAGATTGTTCTTGAAAATTATATCAGTGCTCCAATTTAGCATAATCACACCCTGTGAAAGACCTAAGGAGCCATTTGAAAGACATGAGGTTGCTGCAATTGACCTGTGAAAAAACTTTTAGTATCTAAATAATAAGCATTCATTATATAAGATCTGTGAGCCACAGTAGATGGAATTAAGAATTCAGTCTATTGTGTTTTGTTAGATTGACTACCAGATTAGGAATTCTTAATAACTACTTTCTATAGGGAAGGCCTTCCATCCATCCATCCATCCATCCATCCATCCACCCATCCATCCATCCATCCATCTATCCAACGATTACTTGAACACCCACTGTGTACATGACGGAATGCTTGGTCTGTGGCAGACAATATAATCCCTTGGTCTTCAATTTAAAAATTAGAAAATAGTTTCAAAAATTGTTTCCTGAAGCCTTGATGGGAGGATAACCAGTTCCAACTCTGTGTTCTACTGAGTGTTTTGATATTTGGCCAACGCCACCACTAAGCCCCAGTGTGATGATTACTGGTAGAGCTTCTTATGGGAAGGTCCTGGAAGGAGACATGCTTGGCTCTACTAGTGAAGCAAAGAGTAGGCTGATGCTTCTCCACAGTCCCTGGAGGAACTGACGTTGTGAGTCTTAGAAATAGAGAGCTGGGCTTTGATTCTCTGGAATAGATGAGAATGTACTAATTGTCTATTGCTCTGTAACAAATTATCCCCAAACTTATCAAATAACACACATTTACTATTTCAGAGTTTCTACAGTCAGGAATCTGGGTGTGGCTTAGCTGGATGCCTCTGGCTTCAGGCCTCTCATGAAGTTGCAGTCACATTATCGACTAGGGCTGTGGTCTCATCTGAAGGCTCCACTGCAATGAGGGGGTCACTTTGAACCATGAGATGGTTGGTAGGCATTGGTCCCTCACCATGTGGACCCCTCCATGGGGCTGCTTCATGACATGACGGCTGGCTTCCTCTAGGATGAGTGACGTCAGAGTGAGGGAGAGCAGCCAAGACAGCGGCCACAGTCTTTTAAAACCAAAAGTGATATCTTTCACGTCTGCTGTATTATATTTACTAGAAATAAGTCAACATGTCCAGTCTATACTCAAGGTGTGGGGATCATGGAAAGACATGAATACAGTAGGTGGGGACCATGAAGGGGCATCTTAGAAGCTGCCTAGCACAGGGAGAGTGTTGTATACCCATACTCCACTCCCCAAGTGGAAGGGAGAAAAAATTGCCCAGGCAAGCATCAGTCTATATGGGAAGGGGCTGGAGCTTGCTGTTTAGTTCTTCACTGCGCACTTACATCTCTATTTTGGTTAGGAATTAAGGCAGCTCCAGGCAAGACTGTGGTTTTCCCATAGACTGCAGACTTCCCTTTCGGTAGCCCAGAGCCCCTCTTCCCTTCCTCTGCAAAACATACTGACAAGCTCTGCTAGTTTAGTGCTATTAAACTATAAATGTTTGGTTAAGTTAATGAGGAAGGAGCATGCCTGTTAGTAAGGACTATTCTCTAAACAAATATAGCTCTGGTTATGGAATTTCAGACTCCTGATGGAGCAGTGTGGAAGGTACTCTTCCGGAGCTGGGAAGGTATGAATGGAGGGCTTTCCTTTTGTGGCTCAAATCCTATGAGCGTAAAAAGGTGGCATAGTACTGGGGCTGGGGCATGGGCTGTGGACTCAGGCAGCCTGGCTGGAATTACAGTTCCACCACTCACTGGCTGGGTGACTTTTGGCAAACTGCCTAATCATTTGAAGCCTCAGTTTCCTAAACTGTAAGATGGGGATGATAACAGCAGCTTCATCCCATGGAAGCTGTTGTGACTTGACACNTAGGGAGAAGAATGGCATTGTTTCACAGTTTTGCAAATCTCTTCAGTGTCTGGCTTAAGAGAAATCAGCTGGATTCTCGTAACCGCTTCTGCAGTCAGTCGGTTATGATATCACAAATCACATAGCCTCTGGAAAATTCCACTGTGAACTCGCAAAGGGATGAGAGCAAAAAGGGCAAATGACATCTTAGTATTATTATGAAAATGGTTTTGACTTCTTGGACTCCTGAAAGGATCTTGAGAGTCTGTAGGGGTCCCGGGACCACATTTTTGGAACCACTGACCTAGTACATTCTTCATTCTTTCCATGCCTCAGTTTCCAAATCTGAAATATTGTATTATTCTCGCCTTTCTCTGAGGAAGTTTGGATTTTTCTAAGGTGTCTTCAGGCCTCTGAAAGGTCAGTTTGTGCGAGTGGGTGATGAGGTAGTCTCTGAAATAATGTTGTTTATTCAGGAATCCATCAGTAATGTATGAGATGGTGGATAGAGAGAGATGACTGGAGAGGTAGGTGGGCGTCAGAGGAAGGCCTGACTTCGCTGACTTCCTAATAAGCCAGAACTTGGCCCTCTAACCTGGGACGGGACGTAGTCATTCATATTTGTCTTTTATATTGACCTAGACACGCTGCTGGAGGCCTAGAGGCCACACAGCCAGTGCTTGCTGAGTGGAGGTTTGGTCACCTCCTACTTGCTGATGTCCTCACCCTGGGTCTGAGAAAACACTGTGTTGGTTGCAACTTGGGCTTATTTCTGTGGAGATGTCTTGTCTCAGGAACTGGCCTGTGTTGGCAGGGCTACCTGTGGTGGAATGGAGAAGCCTGGGAGGCAGGCATTATGAACTAGATGTGACCCCATGTTGTAGCTATGGGGTCTGGCAATCCTGCCCTGGCCCTCAGACTGTGGTCACACTAGTAGGCCAAGTGCAGGTTGGGGCTGAAGAGGAAGGCGGAGGGCAAGGTGGGGGGCAGACTTCTCCTTTTGTCTCTGCGGAGAAAGGAATCCTAGCCAGAGTTCAGGTACAAACAGTGGAGGCCAAAAGAATTGTTCTAAGAAGGGAGTGGCTGTTTCTACAGAAATCCACTCCCATCCTGCAGACAAATAATCAGAAAACACCCTTCTTACTAAGGCTTTCTGTAAACCATTTAAAAAAAATATATATTTTTTTTAATTGGAGGATTGGGGGAGGGGAACAGTGTTGGGGAATTGGGGAGGGGGACCAGCCAGGTTGCTGTTCTTCAGTCTTAGTTGTGGAGGGTGCCAGTCACCACCTGGCTGCCCATCAGCTGCTTGTGGCCTCTGAGCTCAAGGTGCTAAGTTATAATCTTAGTTGTGGATGGGTGTAGCCACCATCCTATGCGGGAGTTGAACCAGCAGCCTCGTTGTTAAGAGCACATGCTCTATCCACTGAGCCATCCTGGCGGCAGCTCAGCTCAAGGTGCCAAGTTCAGTCTTAGTTGTGGATGGGTGTAGCCCATTGAACAGGCAGTCTTGTTGTTAGGAGCACGTGCACTCACCAGCTGAGCCATCCTGCCACCTGTTGGCATCTCAGCGGCAGCTCAGCTTGGGCGCAGCGTCACTGGCTCAGGTGGGAATTGAACTGGTGGTCCTGTTGCTCAGAGCTTGCACTCTTTTTTTTAAAGATTTTATTGGGGAATTGGGGGAGGGGAACAGCACTGGGGAATCGGGGGAAGGGGAACAGACAAGTTGCTGTCGTTTTGTT
>NW_017732056.1:876105-877874 GCF_001890085.2 Hipposideros armiger | reverse complement strand
AAGAAATGATGCTCCCAGAGGGGGTCATTTCAAGCATGAAAGAAATGATGCTCCCAGAGGGGGTCATTTCTAACGACAATACTGTATAGTGTCAAATTGAAGACATCGTTGATTCTAAGACACATCACTGTTCCATATAGTATATCACTAAGAAAGAAAAAGCTGCCAACTCAAGTGTAATATCAATTATAAGCTGCAACTGATATTACATCTCCAAGTTCAGAGATGTTAAACTGTGGAAAAGATGTGCATCTAGAATCACTAAAACACAGAATGCAGAGCTGTTTACAAATACAGCATAGGAGTGTTTACACTAATGTGTTCCAGGAGTAATCAATGACAACAGTTCCAAGCCTGCCTTGTATTATTGAGTTGAGGGTATCAACAAATTGGTAAAACTCAGGAATAGCCCTTGCCTAAAAGAATATCTCTGGCATAGTTCATAGAATCCTAGCATATTTTTGCTGATGGGAACTGGTCCTGTCTGGCCCCACAAATTACCTAGGGAATGTTTGAAAAAGCGTATTGCTGAACTCCATCCCCATCATACTGGATTTTAATCTCTGAAGGTAAGGCCCAGGAATGTCTATTTTATAAAACTCCTTGTCCCATCTCCTCATTTATAGGGTAGGGTACCAAGGTCAGGGAGGGGAGGTGATTAGGGGAGTGCAAAACAGAGGCTGATCAGCATTCCTGAACTCTGAAGCCTCCTGTGGAGTTCCACATGAACTCCAAGTTCAGTGTCCTTTTCACTACTTTTTCTCTCTCTGCTCTTCCCCCTCAGAGGACACCGCCTGCCACCAGTTCAAGGACCTTATACTCTGTGGGTCTTCCTGGACGCTGCAACCTTAGTCTCCATACACTTCACATAGGATGAGTCCAATATCTTTTCTTTGATTGATGGACTGTTTAATTTGATAACTGTTGATAAACACCCATTAGGTACCAGGCACCATCTCAGTGTGAGGGAACTTCTCTGGTTTTCAGAGCAGGTCTAAGTCTCCACAGAGCCACACTCAGGGGGACACGAAGTAAATGCACTGAAGAACCACGGCCACATGCTGCCGTCCTCACTGAGATGGCATCTCTTTCCTGCAGGGCCCATGGGAGCAGTGCCAGCTTCTGAAGAGCGCCTCAGTGTTCGCCCGCTGCCACCCTCTGGTGGACCCTGAGCCTTTCGTGGCCCTGTGTGAAAGGACTCTGTGCACGTGCACACAGGGGCTGAAGTGCCCTTGCACTGCCCTCCTGGAGTACGCCCGGGTCTGCGCCCAGCAGGGGATGGTGCTGTACGGCTGGACAGAGCACAGCGCATGCCGTAAGTTAGTGTCCACCCTCCCTGGCTTGGGAAACGCTTGGGCCTGGGGAAGAGTGGTGTCTGTTTTGGGGTGTCTCTGAGGAAGCTCTCAGCCCATGTCATGATTGTGTGCCTTTACCACACCCCAGCCAGACAGTGTCTGCAAAGTCAGCATGTTCCTGGACCCACTTCCTGCACGGCCCCTGCCGTTTGCCACCGGGTCATAGGGTGTTGGCCTGCAGAGGGAGGCCCCTCTCTTAAGGGCTGCAGCGAGGCTTGAAAGACCTTCCCAAGGTCCCCGTGGTCATTTCTCCTGCCTCTGTTCTCACGTCATGCCCTGCCTGGTTCCTCATGACACCTTCAGGAAATCCATCCCCTGGACACAAAAACGTTCTCTGCCTCCGAATGGAATCTCAGCAGTGTGGCAACTTCAGTTACTATCTTTGCTGACTGCCTGTCTGAATTGACAAGGAGC
>NW_017732056.1:841998-875236 GCF_001890085.2 Hipposideros armiger | reverse complement strand
CGGTTTATGCAATGTAGTTTATTTCTCTCTCATTGTAAAGAAGCTTGGGGTGGGATGTCCAGGGCTGGCATAGGACCCCATCCATAGTGCTGGGACTCAAGGTCCTTCTGTCTCTTTTTTCTGTTGTCATCAGCATGGGCTTTTACTTCATGGTCCAAGATGGCAGTTCAAGCCTCAGGCATCACAACCACATTCCAGCAGTAGGACGAGAAGGGACTGAGAACCACCCTCTTCTTTTGAGAATACTTCCTGGAAGCTGCACCTGACCTTTCTGCTTATATTCTATTGGGCATATAATCATATGGCTATTTCTGGCTATAAGGGGGACTGAGAAATGGAATCTTTATTCCCAGTGGCTATGTGTCCAGGGGAAAATAGAAAACTGAAGGTTCAATGGCTAAGAAAGAAGGGAGGAATATGTCCTGGACAACGTTCAACCCCTTCCACACTCTCCTTTAATGGGTGAGGAAACAAAGGTGACAAGAGGGGAGGTAATTTTTCTAAAGTCACACACTTTGGTAGTGAGAGGGTTAGGAATTCAGTCCAACCAGGATTCTAAAACCTGTACTATGTCCACCGTATGATGCTGTCTTCTAATCTGACTGTTTAGAAACAAGGTGAGGAGGGGTGAGGGGTGAGTGCATCAAGGGTATGAGAAACCATGTACATTGCGGTTTGGTGGCAGGTGACTGGCCCGTGGATGGAATCATGGTTTGAGTCCTGCTCAGTCACCCCTTCACTAATCCAGCAGTTTGCAAAAGGTTTAATTTCAGGACCCCTTTACACTCTTAAAAATGATTGATGCCAAAGAGATTTTGCTTACGTGGGTTATATCTATTGATGTTTACTCTATTAGATATTAAAGCTGAGCAACTTAAAACATTAATTCATTTAAAAAATAATAAGCATTATATTTAACACGAATAATATCTTTTAAATAGAAATAACTATAAATTCCAAGCAAAAAATGTTTAGGGAGAAGAATGGCATTGTTTCACAGTTTTGCAAATCTCTTCAGTGTCTGGCTTAAGAGAAATCAGCTGGATNAGGTGGGGCAGGTGGGGCAGGTGGGGCAGGAGGATGAGACAGAGCCGAGCCTACCTTGGGCTTGGTTGTGTGGGAAGCTTGAGAATCTGCCCAATGGGGGGGCGGGTAGGGCCTTGGTACAGTTCTTACTCATTTGGTTTGGGATAATTTCTAATGCCTTCTAACATAGCCCTGTCTTTCAGTCTTGGGATTCAAGCTGCCTGTTTTGAAAGCCTCCAGGAAGGAAGTTTATCTTCCTGGAGTGATAAGTAAAGCAGGGCCGATGCTTCTCCAGTAAGAGCATGCATTTCTAGGTACTATGGAAAGTCTCCTGTGGCCTACGCAGCCCATGTTGGGGTTTCTGGACTCACACCTCCTTCAGGGCAGCCTAGCACATCACCGTTCATAGCCGGGGCTTTCCTCTACTCAGTCTCCACATCCAGACCCAGCTGCCCACGTGTGCCCAGGATCAGAATAACATCAGACTTGGCCCTCACGAAATCAAGCTTATGAGAAACTGTAGGAGTGACCCATGAGGCAGTATTGGGTGATGCTGAGTGCTCTGGGCTTTGGAGCCAGACAGATGCCCATGTGCAAATCCCTGTTTGACTTCTTTGGGGCCTTGGGTGAATTTTTCTCTGTGCTTTAGTTTCTGCTTCTGTAAACTGGGGATAATAATGACCAGTTCGGGAGAGCAGTAAATGAGATGGTACCCACAGGGCACTTGGAAATGCACCTTGCACGTATGGTTGAGATAATGTGATTGTGATTTAGAGGCAGGCTTTGGTGGGTATTTACATCGGGAGGAAGTCTGAGTTGCTTTGCCAAAGGTCTGTGAGCTGGTATTTCTATAGCTGTTTGGAAAACGATGGAAGCAAATGAGCTGAGCAGAGCAGCCCTGTGGAGGCTCACTTATTGCAAACAAGGGTTTGTTTAGAAGAGGGAATGTGTTTCATCAGATGAGAGGTTTTTTTTTTTTTTAAATATTTTAGTGAGGAAGCATCTTCATGTAGTGGATCTGCTTTAACTTCTGGATGATCTACTTTTTATGCTATTTTAAGAATCACTTGCTTTTATTCATTCACCAAACTTTTATTGCCCATCTTCTTCATCTGTCAGTGAGCCAGCCCTTTGCCCAGGGCTGCCTTTTGCTGGGAACGTCCTCGGTGTCCCCCTGGGCAGAGCGGATGGGTGAGTGTTGCCACGCGGCCCATTGTTTTGGCTGATGTCCCAGCTCCGGGGCTAAGTGGCACCTACAAGCTCACCCATCCAGGTCCCTGGGTTTCCTGTCTTGCAGCTCCATCCCTCAATTGTACCAAGGAGATAAGCTAAATAAAATATTTAGATTTCTGACTCCTGAGAAACTTTGGAACACAAATCAGTGGGTGCCAGAGCAGGAAATCAGATCAGAGGTTTAGATTCTAGCCCTGGAAGTTTTGCTTTTGAATGTTTGCACATTTTCTTGTTGACCCCTCTTTTCCTGAGTATTGTCAAAGGTAATGAAACTCCAATTTATGACTCAGATAAGAGTGCTCTTGAGAAAACACAGAAAGGTTTTACTGCAACAGGGTCAAGACATTTGACACAAAGGACCTTATCACTTTGGAGAATGATGGTGATTTCTGAGAAATAGTCACTCAAAAAAAGGCTGTGACATCAGTGGACTTGGAATTCCAGCATGTTCACAATCAGCTAGGATGACCCTGGTCCCTTCCTCATTGCCTGTTCTGCTCTGACTTCCAAGAACAGTGACCCTTCACTCTCTCCCCTTCAGGGGCAATGCGGTGGGGAGGCATGCCCTATTATTTCTACTCACAACACTTCTGACACCAAATGTGTGTGTGTGTGTGTTTTCCCCACACCAAGTAGTTCCCTGACTTTCTGGACACCAATCTGGTGTCCTACAGTTCAGTTCAATTCTGACACTAATCACCTTGAGTTAGCACAGACCCCGCAGGTTAAGGGCTCAGTCCCACAAGACTGCCCTCTACTTCAGACGCCAATCACAAGTATTGGATTCTCACTTCTTTCTGAGTTGGCTACAAGTGGAGGGTTCCCACAGTGCCCTCCTCAGGTTCGATAACTTGCTAGAATAGCTCACAGAACTCAGGCGAACACTTGGCTTACTGGCTTATAGTCAAGTCAATCTCCAGTCCCTTCCCCTCTCCGGAAGTTGGGGGTAGGGCTGAAAGTTCCAACTCTCTAATCATGCCTTAGTCTTTCTGTCATCAGCCCCCATCCTGAAGCTCTATAGGGACTTCAAATGTGGCTCATTAGAACAAAAGACCTTCCTATCACCTAGGCTATTCCAAGGATTTTAGAAGCTCTGTGTCAGGAACCAGGGACAAAGACCAAATATATACTGATTATCTCAGAAGGTGATGCTGATGACAATGGTCTGGGGGCCTCCCTACTTTCTCCTAATCTCTCCTGGGCTGAGTGTGCCCCCCTGACCCATGCCATCCTGGAAGGGGTCAGCTGCCCTGGGGACTAGGCAGAGGGACACTCACCATAATAGCATAGCACACCCCAACCCCTGTTTCCAACACATACGAGAGGAGGGCCACACCTGAGAGGGAATACATAAAAGGAGGCTGGGAAGGGGTCCAGATGCCTGCTTTAGCTTCAATGGCTTTATTGTGGGCCTTGGAGATGGGGTTGTCTTAAGTTGGGCTGGGGCGTGTTGGGGCTCACTGGAGACAATAGCAGAGACCCCGCTGTGTGGACATTTTCCAGGATGTGTGATCTCTAGTTCCAGGTGCATTGAGTCAGCAGCATTGGGCCTGGGGGAGGGTGGAGTAGTGGTTTGGTGGGTGTGTGGGGAGCTGAATTGAGGGCTCTGAGTTGCAGGGTGATGAAGGGGGGTCCTCATACCCTTCCACAGACGTGTCAGCCTGGGCTGGGGAGTTGGCCAAGGCGTTGGTGAGATCATGGGCCGATGGCCTCCGGGACCCCCATTGGCCTGACTGAAGTCACAGCATGGACTTGCCCATGAGGGGGACTTAGAGCCACCCTTCTGAGCGGGCAAGGATGGGGTTCTGGCTTCTGCACCGCTGAGCTTGGAGAGGACGCCCCCTCACCCCTCCAGGCTGGCCTGTCAGCCCACTTGCCTTCAGGGACTCTCCCTGGTGGGGCTGTGTCCCGGGGCCCCCGCAATGCCAGTGCAGAGAAGGGCCTCTTCCCAGGCTCCGGGTACCTAGCCCCGGTGGAGCCAGACCGTGAGAGCGGCTGTGGGGAAGGACTGGGGGCTGCGGTGGACGGAGAGCCAGGAGGTGCAGATTCTGGTCCCGGTTCTGCCACTAACTGAGTGTGGCTCTGTCACTTCCATTAGTTATTCCCTCTATAAACTGGGGCATTGGACTGAGAAGTTTGAGAAGTGGGGACTGACTTAGAGTCTTCTTGGAGACTGGTGTGGGGAGCGGCATCTGTGGCATTTCAGTGAGAGGGTGCCCTGCTGGTACAGGCTTCCACTTTTGCCCTCCGCCTCCTGGTCTTTCTCCTTCTTCTGTGCCCCTGCAGGGGAGTGTCTCGTCACAGGACAATCCCACTTCAAGAGCTTTGACAACAGGTACTTCACCTTCAGTGGGGTCTGCCAGTATCTGCTGGCCCGGGACTGCCAGGACCATTCCTTCTCCATTGTCATAGAGACCGTGCAGGTGAGCTCTGCCAGGCCCCCCATCAGGAGGCACCCTGAGGAGTGACGGGGTGGCGCGAGGTGGTCATCTCCTTTACTGAGCTGCTTGTACATGCGAATACTTCTTTCTCTAAAGGACAGGGCCCAGGTGAGGACAGATAAGAGTACATAGGGCCTTCTTGTCATGCAACTCCAGGGGGCTCCATCACAGAGATTGGTCTGGGAGAGTGGAGTAGTTCTGTGTGAGAAGGCCAGAGGATGTCTGTGGTTGGGGTCTTTCTCTGAGTCAGTGGCTCCTGGGCCGGGGTGCTGAGCTGGTGGGGGTGTGGTGACATCACTCTGCGTTCTCCTCTTGGCAGTGTGCCGACGACCCCGATGCTGTCTGTACCCGCTCAGTCACCGTCCGCCTGCCCAGCCCGTACAACAGCCTTGTGAAGCTGAAGCATGGGGGAGGGATTGCCATGGATGGCCACGATGTCCAGATACCCCTCCTGCAAGGTAGGTCCCTCCTCCTCACACAGGCTTGGGCTCACCCCGCTTACCCTCAGCGCCCCACCCCTCAGCAGAGCGTACATCTGCCTCTTCTGTGGAAATGTGAGGGGCGCTATCTTTGGAGGGCAGGCTGGGTATCCTTGGCATACATTTCTGCAAGAAAGGAAGGCTTCCTGGAGGAGGAGGACAAGCAGAGGAAGATGGCTGGAGGCTGGAGAGGAGGAGGCTGTTCTAGGCCTGGGAGAGAGCATGGATGGAAAAAGGGAACCAAGGGATTTTCACTGGGCTGGAGCCAATAGGATCAAGTTAAGGGTTGGGCATGGTGGTTCCGGTTCTACTTTGAGATGGGAAAGGAGCAGAGGCTGATGCTGAGAGGTCAGAGGGATGGCTGGGGATGGGTCAGGACTGAGAATGTCATGTGGCAAAGTCAGGTGACCTTGTGACCTGTGGGAAACACCTATCTATCCAGTGACTTTGCCAGGATGCACTGTGCCACTGCACAGCATAATTTAAAACTTCACCCTCAAAGTGGCTTTTAGACTCCTTCCCTCTTCTTTTTCTTCATGACCACTGGCCACCCCATGATCCATTATCCTGGCATTGCCCTTAGCAGGTGACCTTGGGCCAATCTGTGTGTGTTTAACGCTGTGTGTGTCTGACTCCCCATGAAATGATGTTTCTCCAGGGTAAGAGGTATATGTATGCTTTCTACCTCGTTTCCAGTGAGAACTGCTGTATCAGCTTTGCAGACAGCATCACTCAACCATGAGGACTAACTCAGCTTGGAAGCATTGTGTAACAGCAGAGGAGCTCAGGGAATGCTCAGGCATTAAGGGTTCAACGGAGATTCATCCTTGGCTCAGGGCACCATTCAAAGCTAAGGGTGCATAAGGACTCTTCCGCCCTCTTGTGGCAATAGGGGGAATAGCAGGACCGCAGGAACAGGAGGCACCTTCTTGGGGAACCCCGTTTGCACTACACCCATACAGATCACTCTTCCTCCTGAGACCCGCTTAAGGTTCATGGACATCTCCATCTTCCCCACAACTTATTGTTTTCATTGCTGCAGTCCTTTGTGAGACACCCCATCTCTCCCAATGATACATCTGCCTGCCACCACTCTGCCCTCTCCCCATCTCAGCCTAAATCCTGCCCCTGCTGGGTTCCAGGTGACCTCCGAATCCAGCACACTGTGATGGCCTCTGTGCGCCTCAGCTACAGGGAGGACCTGCAGATGGACTGGGATGGCCGCGGGAGACTACTGGTGAAGGTAGGTTCCCGCTTGAGCACCGCCTTCCTGCAGCCTGGCGGTACAAAGGGGCTCCTTGTGCTCTGGGCAGAGTGGCTCTGTGCGTGGGAGAAGAATTCCTTTCTCCCCAAGCCCCATACCCCCAGAGTGAGAAACAGGCCTCTCTTGTTTATGAGAGCCTGGTGTTTGCTGTCTGGACACCCCTTGTTCACCCTGGGGGTCCTCATGTCTGGGGCTCTGGTACCCCCAGGGGCTCTAGAGGGGGTGGGGTCCTGAGGGGCTGGGAAGGGCAGATGTATTGCCCAGTCTGCTGGCTGCGACAAGACCTGGAAGTAAGGAAGTCTCTGGGATGCCCACTGCGGGCAGCAAGGGAAGGGCCAGATTAGAAGTCACAGGCTCCCCCAGCCCCCACCGGGGGACAAAGCCGTCCCATTGCCTGGGAAGGGTTACATTGGGGACCACCAGGTCTCTCACTTGGGCCCTGGGCCTCCGCAGTCTAGGGCCACTTCCTCTTGTTCTCTGTGGTCCTAGACTCACATTTGGATAGCTATCCATGTATTTCACAGGGTGTCCGGATTCGTTTTTCTCTGGAAACTTGCATAGCAGGTATTGTCATTGCCATTTAATAAACAAAGCAAGCACGGTTCAGGGGGGTTGGGAGATGTGCCTGGCACCGCACACTGGCTGGTGGCAGAGCTGGAGTGGCTCCCTGGGTGGCGTCCTGCCCATTAGACCAGTGCTTCTCACTCTTTAGTCTTCGGGTGTCTTTGCATTCTTAAATTTATTGAGGACCCCAAGATCTTTTATGATGGTTATAACTATTGATATTTACCAGATTAGAAATTAAATCAGAGACGTTTAAAATGTGTTTATGAATTCATTTATAAATAATTAACTGACTAAACATTAATATAAACATTTTTTTTTTGGAAAAATAACTGTTTTCCAAAACAAAAATAAGTAGCGAGAAGAATACCGCTGTTTTACAATTCTGCAAATTTCTTTAATGGCTGGCTTAATAGAAGACATCTGGAGTCTCACATCCACTTCTGTGTTCAATCTGTTGTAATACTACATGTCACGTAGCCTCTGGAAAACTCCACTGCACACTTGTAAGAGGATGAGAGGGGAAAAGCCTAATAATGTCCTTTGTTATTATGGAAATGGTTTTGGCCTTGCAGGAAACCTTGAAAGGGCTGCAGAAACCCCTAATGGCTCCCAAGACCACACGCTGAGAACCACTGCCCTATGTCATTCCTAAATTCCCTGGAGAATTCCTTCCTGTGTCCCCGGGTCCCATGTTCCACAGGGCCCTTGGTATAATCCTGTGATGGGCATCTGGGGGCTTCTATGACATCATCTCTGGTCTTAAAATCCCAGAGAGGGTTCCAAATTAACTACCTTTTTTTTTTTTTCTTTTATAAAAAGTAAGCCTTATGATCACAGACAATAGAGCACAAGGAGGTCTTCTTGTCAACTCTTCATTTACAGTTGGAAATAAAGAACTATCATTTCTGGAGCAAGAAAGTGACTGGCCCCGGGCTTCATGGTCATTTTGTTACAGGGAGGTCTACAACTCTGGTCTCTTAACATCACCTCCTGCGTGCTGGTCTTTAAGGGAGGTGACCCCTCCCATTAGCTATTTTGTTTTCTCAGGAATCTTCCCCATCCCAGAGAGGGTTTTCTTGATTTGTGCGATTTCCCCCTCAGTCTGCAGGCCCCAAACATCTTGTCTGGGTGGCTGTCCTCAGGTTTCTGTTGTTTATCTCTCTTCTGAGGGGAGATAAGAAGACTTCTTTCTGTGGGAATGGGATGCAGGGTTATCTTTGGGTGGGTTTTATTCCATTTAGCTAACAAGAAGAAGACTTCATTGGCCAAGATTCAGGACGGGAGCAGGTGACCCCATGGCTGTAGGACTGTCCTCCATGTTTTGATCTGGATGAGAAAAGGGTGCATTTGTGAATGGGTCAGGTGGCCAGGCACATCACCGTGCTGACCCCTGGGGTTTGTGGAGCTGCCCGTGGAGGACATTAGCTGGAGGCAGGACCCCGGGAGGAAAAGGCTGAGTGCAGTGACCCTGAGAAGAGGCTGGTGAGGTGTTGCAGGGGCTCCCCCCACCCTCCCAGGTGAAGTATGCATGCCCTATCCCTGAGGGCTGGGTGGTTCAGCCACCAGCTCTGCTAGCTATGATGCAGGGGCCAGCTCAGCCTTAGGCAGAGTGGTGGAGAAGGACCCTCTGACAGCCTTCGCTTTGTCAGAAGGGTCACTGATCTGAAGTTCATTTCAAATAGCATGCAAGTTCTCTAAGTCCCTGATGTTGGGATAGTGTGGGGCGGGCCTCCATGGATATATCCACTCCTCTACCTGGGCAAGCTGATCCCTGGGACAAGCCAAGTGGATGGAAGAAGGTATCATTTTCGAGGGTGGGGGATGGTAGTGATGGCAGGCCTGGTGGGGTGAACAAGAGGACACTTTGGGGAGCAAGAGGGCACTCAGGACCTGAGAATGAGGAAAGAGAGAAAGGATGCTGAGACATGGGTGAGGGGGAAGACTCATCACCAATTTTGCTGCTTTGTTCAGGGCTGGCCTTGACTGTGGGCATTGCATTTCAGCCTGCATCCCAAGGAGAGCCTCATTCATTCACGAATTTATTCGGTTATTTGTTCAACCGTTCATTTCTTCAACACATACTTATTGCATGTCCACAGGCACCGTTGAAGCTGAGGTGACAACAGTGAAACAAAACAGACAAGAATCCTTGCCTCATTTAGTTTAAACTCTAATGGGGGGAGACAGACAATAAGCCAAACCACTAAGTAAATTAGATCACATATTAGAAGGTGATAAATCCTGGGGAGATAAAGGAAGCACAGAGGGGGGCAGGAAGTACCAGGGTCGGAGGAGTTACCTTTTAAATAGGGAAGTCAGGGAAGGCCTGAATGCAGAAGGTGATATTCGTAAACCAAACAAGGAAACAGTACTTCATCCTGTTTCTCATTAACGCTATTGACTGGGGTATGTTTTATATGGGTGCAGAAGCTTCCACTATTGTTCGTCTTGCATCTTGTTAAGTCAGGGCTGGAAGCTGGAAGTGGTCATCCAAGAGATGACCACAGTGCACGAGGGTCTCAGAAAGCAGGGAGGTTATTGGTGTGGCATTAATTACATGCAGCGCAGGGGCCAGGACTCTGGGGCCTCAGTTCTGCACCATCTTTGAAAGAAGCCTCCCTCAGTAGAGACTAGCAGATGCCCCCAGCTGTGCTGTGTGAGAGGCAGGGGGCTTGACTCCCCAAGGTGTCCACTTAGGGCTCAGAAGGATGGAGAAGAGCCACATGCTGATGGAGTTTGACCCTAGGACCCCTTCTGGTCACCCTTGGCAGGCTGCCCCAGAGTCCTCACTGACCTCACCTCCTCGGATCACAACCCCTAGCGTCCCTCTTGGCTGGTGGCCTTTTCTCTTCAGTGATGCTCAGGGACCGAGTTAAATACAGATAGTTAGGAAGGTGTTCTTTGTCACCAAAAGTGAGCTCTGAGACGACTTGGACCATGACCGACTCAGCCTGCTTTGCCCACGTGTGTGACAGATATGAACCATCAAAAAAGGGGTGCTGACTTTGCACTTGATTCTGGTGGGTGTCAGGGCCCATAGGCTCAGGCATCCGCTCTGACAGGTGAGGGTGGCAGAGAGCACGCTGGATGGGGGGCTCAAACTGGCTGCTGGTCTCAGCTCTGTGACCTCTGGCAAGCCCCTTTCCCTCCCTGGGACTCAGTGTCGCCATCGGTAAATGGCTGGATAATCTCTAAAATCCCGTCCAGCATGAGAGATCTCTGATTCTAAGGTTTTAAGAGCAGGGATGGAGCTGGCGGTCAACGATACTGTAGCTAGCTTTTTTCTTTCTTCTGCAGCCTAGGGTTTAGCTGCGGTTTATTAAATTCATATTTATGTTTCAACCGAGGAGAGTTTTTTTTATTTTATTAAAACCATCTCAGTAGCGAAAGGAAGCTGTGACTGCTTTGGTGGCAGTTGCTCCAAGGTGGCCCGCTCTCCCCGCAGCTGTCCCCAGTCTACGCGGGGAGGACCTGCGGCCTGTGTGGGAACTACAACGGCAACAAGGGCGACGACTTCCGCACGCCCGCGGGGCTCGTGGAGCCCCTGGTGGAGGACTTCGGGAACGCCTGGAAGCTGCAAGGCGACTGTGAGGACCTGAGGAAGCAGCACAGCGACCCGTGTAACCTCAACCCGCGCCTGAGTACGTGAGCTCAGGGGAAAGCGGGGACTCCGCTGAGCCCTGAGGTCGCCTACGTTCCGGGACAGGGCGCCCACTCTTGGGGGGAGAGGCCACTTTGGTTTTCACCATCAGCATTAGATGATCTGCATCTGGATAATTTATTCTTCAAAGTCCCTTTATTAAGCGCCTTCCGTGGGCCAAACCCTGGGAAAGAAAAGAACAGAACCCAGTTCCTGCCTCTGGACCTTCTCAGTCTGTTGGAGCAGCAGCCGCCCAAACTCAGAGTTAAATTATCGTCAGATAAATGCCTTTTGCAGATTTATCTGTGGCAACATTTCAGTCCTACATGAAAGTCTCCCACTTACCTAACCCATCACGGAACTATTTCTCTTTCTGTCAGTGGGTATGCTGTGGATAAGTGGCTTATTATGCATTTAAGCCAAACGTAATTAGGAAAGTGTATTGGCGGGGACGATAAATCACAATGATTCCCACGGCCACGAGAAGTGTTTGCAGCATGTGCTGCTGAAGGAGAATCTAGAATGGGAATTTCGGAGTAGGACTCATCCTTGGCCCCTGGGGCCTACAGCACCCTCGTCGAGCCCCACTTGCCCCCCTCTCTCTCCCCTACAGCCAAGTTCGCGGATGAGGCATGTGCTCTCTTGACGTCCTCCAAGTTCGAAGCCTGCCACCGGGCTGTGGGCCCGCTGCCCTACCTGCAGAACTGTCGCTACGACGTCTGCTCCTGCTCCGACGGCAGGGACTGCCTGTGCAATGCCGTGGCCAACTACGCCGCCGCCTGTGCCCGGAAAGGCGTGCATGTCGCGTGGCGGGAGCCCAGCTTTTGTGGTAGGTGTCCTCCCTGCCCGTTGCCCTCCACGCAACCCAACCGAATCTGCCGTGGGTGCCCTCAATCTCCATGCACGTGTCCTTTGCAAAGCACTGTCTGGATTCTTGCGCTGGCAAACAGGTCCAGGGGTATGTGACAGGCATGGGGTGTGGAAACAGTTCATTTGCAGCCACTTTTCCCTCCCATATCCCAGCAGGACTTGGTGGTGGGACTGGCTCGCCCATAGGAAGGTCCGCCTACTCCAGGCTGTTCACCTCCTGTCTGGTGACTTAGAACCTTGGTGTCCCTGCCAAGTAGAGATTTCCTGTGGCTGCTGCCACCTAGTGTTGGTTACATGCTCAGCCAGACTGTGGAGTGAGTGGGGTCCCTGCATCCCTGGAAGGTCTGATGAAAGCAATGGGAAATGCACACACCAATCCTTTGCTCTTAAGTTTAGGCAAACCATTGGTGGACTCCTGGCTCGAATCTCAGACATTGTACAACGTTGTATAAAGTATATAAAATGAATGACATCATTATCCCCAGCTGACTTGAAAGTCTCGCTCTGCCCTGTTAGGTTCCTGGCACCAGAGTTGGAATCTGCCTCATGTCCTGGCCCCCAAAATGGCTGAATTGTGCTTACTTTTTGTTGTTATTGTTGTTGCTCTGGGTACATTTGCTGAGTGCCCAGTGTGGTCAGGCAATGGCAGTGGTGTAGAGCCTGAACCTTCCCTTTTGAGGCACAGATGGAAACTGCTTCCCTACTAGGTGCCTATTGCACCGAGTGAAAGGATAACTAGATTAAGGCAGAGGCAATCAAGGAAGGCTTTCTGGAGGCAGTGTACTTGACTGGCTTTTAAAAGGCACAAAATTGGCTTTTCTTGGCAGGAAAGAGTTGTTTCCTATGGTGGAATAGTAGTAGTGATGTGTAGTTGTGAGGAGGGTATTCCAGGGCCTGGAATAGTGGATATAAGGAATAGTGGATATTCTGATTTTTAGGGTTAGGTAGATGTGTTGGGAGACTAAAATGTTGGTGAGTCTGATGGAAGCAGGAAAATAGGAGCTCTGAGAAATGTATTATCTCATGTATTTGAATGTATTAATGTATTAATACATGTAGTAATATCATGTATTCGAAGAGAAGTTCAGGTATGGGGCTCTAGAAGTATCACTATTTGCGATTTATTGAGTCAACTCATGTTTCGAGTCTGAGAAATCTCCTAAAAAGGAGCAGAGACACAGTAAGGATGAAGAGGAACAAGCATATAGATGCATACAGTTGTGTTCCCCATCCCTCCAGCTCTGGGATGTGACAGAGAGTCTCTGGCTAGCAGCTGGAAGAACGAAGGCTGAGACCTTAGTGGCTACTGGCCTGTGACTTCCCAACTATTGTGACCTTGAACCCTCCACTTCACCCCTCCAGACTTCAGGTCCTCATCAGTGTTTGCTGGTTAGAAATTGGGGAAAGTAACGAGGGGACAATTACATGCTGTCTATGAATCTGCTTTGCTTTTCCACCAATATTAGAAATTACATATTATCGGTGTGCTGCAGCATCTAAGGAATTCCTAGTTTAGGACATTCTCCCAGAATGCTGAGGGCTTATGGAAATACTTTTTAATCTCCCAAGAGCAGCTGTTCTTAACCTCCACTGAGATGAGAACAAGAGGAAATGGGCTGACACGGCAGCAGCAGGGGCTGAGATTGGGTTAGATAGGGCAGAAAATGTAGGATGGTAGGAAGGCGTTTTCCCCAGAGATTTTTCAGGGCAAGAGGGATCTGTCTCTGTGGGTTTATGGTAAACCAGAGAAAAGCCTGGCCAGATGGCCTTGGGTTGTTCTTCTGAGCCCAAGGAAGGTAGGTAGGATTCCTGGGTTCATTCTATTCCTCATTTTCCCTTCCTGAGAAATGAACAGAGCCCCCTAAACCACTGACTCCATCCAGATGAAGAGGAAACACCAACTGGGGGCACTCATAGAGCAAGGACTGATCACGTAGCCACTTTGCAGTATGCTGTGAGGGGATTCAGGAAAAGCACACACGCATTTTTTTCTTGTAAATTGGTTGTTTCCTTTGGGAAGGCAAGACTCCTTGAAGGCAGGGACCAAGCCTTACCCTCTCTGCATCCCGAGCCTAGCCCCGGCCCTGGCCCCTGGTGGGAACACAGTAAACGTCTGTTAAATTGTGATGTGCATTTCTTCTTCTGAAGAAGGCCATAGGAAAATTTTAATATGGCTCTAAGCCAGCTCTAGAGACAGCCTGTCAGAGAATAAAAATTCTCAGGTCCAGCTCCTCCTTAATTGGTGAAATGTGCCCTTATCACTGTAGGTTCAGTGGATTGAAAGGGATTTCCATCTTTATTGCCAACATGCCCCATCTTAACCCACACTCACTCTAAATATTTATCCAATGACTCAACCTTTCTGCTGGTTCATGTCTAATATGGTTAGAGAGCCTCCTCCCTTCCCAGCTACTCTCAAGTGCCAACCCCAGAGCAGTTGCAGCAGGGGGAGGCTGAAGGGGCTCTCCAGAGGCCCCCACCCTCATTTCTAAGGTTCATGGCAAGGTTTCCTTTTACAGCTTCTGTGAAATGCTCTGCCTGTGGGTTTCACTGTAGAAATGATTCTAACAGAGGGGAAGCTTTCTAACGGTCCCAGGAAGAGTGTCCCCAGAGTGAGTTTCTCATTTCTTGGATAATAGCTGATCAGCAACGGGAAAGCATTTTGCTCCTCACACCTCCCAGTAAAGAATTTTATCATCGGAGTGCTCATGAAACTGTTGTGAGCACAGGAAGCGGGTTATGTGTGGGCCAGAATCCAGGAGGACCAGGTCTTCTTAGACCCAGACCTTTCTCTGGAATACCCCTCCCACCTGGAGCCTGCTGAGCTGGGGCTGTTTCCCCAGTAATCATAATGTAGTAACAGTAGGGAACATACCATGTGCTAGGCATCACTCTAAACACGTTAGCTCATTTAGCTGCCACAACAACCCAGGTGGATATTATTATTATAGTCCAGGCAGGAAACGGCTCCAAGTCACATTGCTAACGAATGGCAGAACTGGGGCTCGAACACAGGAATTGGGGATAGAAAACCCCTTCTCTTAGCTGCTTTACCACTTGGTCCCACTGCCTTTTGGCTTTGTCTGTTGTGCTATTTCTATGTGGGAGACCAGGGAGAGTGAGGACTGTGGGTATATGGGTGCTGCCCACTTTGCAGGGCAGGTATGAGTGCCCCTGCTCTTTGTGACTGGTGTGCCCTCAAAGCATGGCTCCTAAGGGGCTGTTTCCTTTTTAGAGCATGATGGTTAAGAGCTTTTAGGTCATAGAGAGCTGGGTTCAAATCCTGCCTCTGCTTCTTACAGCGAGACATGACCCTGACAAGCCATTTAGCTTAAGTGTCAGTTTTCTTACCTGTAGAAAGTTATGAGATCTAACTCACTGAGGGAGGCATAAAAGGCATTCAACCTGTGCAAAAAGCAGAACGTTCAGTAGATGCTCAATTAATGGCAGCCGTCGTTGTTATCAGCATGGGAGAAATGCCCTTGCTTATCACTCCCAGTTCTTCTTAATAGTCACAGCTTCACTTTCTACTGTGAGAATTCAGAGATGATTGAGCATGATCCCCTGGTTAAGCAAAGAACACGTGTGTATCCCTAATTAGAACAGACGTTTCTGAGCATAAAAATACACTTTTGCTCATGGTGGGAAAGGAAGGCAGTGACTGACCATACAGATATAATTGGGGGTCAGAGCTGCGAAGGGTGACACCCCAAGTCCTAGGACCATAGTCCTAGTCATCTTATTATTCCCACTGAAACCTTCCTTCCCCTCCCCTCCCTCCCAGCGCTGAGCTGTCCACAGGGCCAAGTATACCTGCAGTGCGGGACCCCCTGCAACATGACCTGCCGCTCCCTGTCTTACCCGGATGAGGAATGCAATGAGGTCTGCCTGGAGGGCTGCTTCTGCCCTCCGGGGCTCTTCCTGGATGAGAGGGGAGACTGCGTGCCCAAGGCCCAATGCCCCTGTTACTATGATGGTGAGATCTTTCAGCCCGAAGACATCTTCTCAGACCATCACACCATGTGGTAAGTGCAAGCGGCAGGGCCACTGAAAGGAAAAAGGTTCTTCAAGTCCTCCATGTCACAGATGAGTAAACTGAGGTCCTAGAAAGGAAGTGACTTGCCCAGAGTTGCACAGCAATCAGGGCAGAGCTGGGACTTCACACAGGTCTTCTGACTTCCTTACTATGCAGGGAACTAGAACTCTAGGATGGCAGTAGGAATTCTTGAGCTTTATGGCCAACTATCATGTGTTGGGCCCCAGTTCCCTGTTCTGGGTCTCAGTTTCCCTTTTCTAAAACAGGAAATAGGAGCGCTCCCTGTCCCCCTCCCCTTCAGCCTCCTGTCAGGGTCACCAAGGTCAGTCCTCCAGGGAAACATAGGTTGTATGAAAGAAAGATAAGGCTGGAGGAAAATTTGGAACAGGTTCAGGGGGCCTTTGAAAGATAGGGTGAGGACTAATGCTAGAATAACAGGCACTGGGGACCTTGGAAGGTTAGAGCAGAGAGCAAAAAGGATCAAAGTATAGCTTCAGGGCGTGGGTTCTGGAAGCTGCATGAGGTGTGACAGTAGGGATCTCAGTTGTGGGAAGGGGTTGACACAGTCTGGTCAAAAGGTGGTAAGGCCCTGGGAAAGCAATAGCAGTGTAAATGGAAACTGGAGATAGAGGCTAGAGTCATTGGGAAGTAAACAGAATGATAGGAAGTTTGGGAGGAGGAGGTTTGTTGAGGCTGGCCCCAAGGTTTTGAACTTGAATGCTTGGGAGGACAGTGATGTGAAGAACAGCAATAGGGCTGTTTGTAGAAAGAGGGAAGATATGAGTTTGGCTTTGGCCCAGATGACTTTATGTTACCAAGAGGGCATCTTGGTGAATGAATGGAACCAATGGCTGGAGTTATGGCTTTGAAACTTGAGTGAGAGATTGCATCAGGAGAAAGACTTGTGTGGAGGTAACAGTTAAAGGCATGGGAGTAGCTAGGCTTGCTAAGGGGAGTGGAAAAGAAGACTGAGTCTAGAATTTGGGGGAATGTTCAAGGGGCCAGGGGAGGAGAAAAAGGATCCTATGAGAGGTCAAAGCAAAAAGGCCAGCAAAAAGGGCAGAGCCAGGGCAGGGCCATATCATGGCAGTGGGAAGTAATAACATCTTCTGTTGGTCTGAGCCCGGTGGTTGTTTTACTACAGTTGTCTGGCTACAATTTTCAAGGCGTTTCTCTTTGGGACCTTAAAACCACACTGTTAGGCAGGCAGGGCTTGCTTTTTAAATAAGGAATTGGAGGCTTAGAGGGATTATCACTTTCCCAAATCATCCAGCAAGTGACTAAACCCGGGGACTCTTGAACTCTTCATATTACATGGAGAAGAAGCTGTTGCATTTGGTGCTCGGGTCACAGTGGCCCAGCTGGTTCAGCAGTGTGGTGAGGAGAGAAGCCAGAGGGTAGGAGGTTGGGTTGACTTGGAGGGGAGCAAGTGTCACTGGCTATTTTACCATTTTAGAGGCACCAGGAAAGTGGGACGTGGAGTGCAGGAGCTACCCGGGCTGGGGAAATGGTTCTGGCCTCAGGCTTTTTCAGAGTCTGCACATTAGTGGCCTCCTGTTTCCAGGCCTCCCCTGTAGGCACCAGGGCTAACTACTATTGACTGTCCTGTTTCTCCACTTCATTGATTAGAAAATCTAATAGAAAATTAGATTTTGTGGAACATGTGAGCCAGAGGGAACTCATGGCTTGTCTGTAGCTGTAGATTTATTCCTTAGATAACCCACTAAAGAATGAGCCCAGCTGGGGCCAATGCTAGTGATGCCCATGACAAGGTAGCAGGAAGGTGAAAACATGCATGGCCTGGAAGTTTCTTCAGACCATTCGTTTGGTCATCAAACAGCCATCATGGTAGAGTGCTTGCACTACTGTAGGCCCGGCTCTGGGCAGGAGTTGATTATTATCTGCAAGTTTTGTTTTTTTTTAAATAAAATTAAGCTTTTGGGTCATGTCCAAATGACAGATAAGATATGACATTTGGGGGAGGATATTTTTTACACAGGTGTTAGTTAAAAACCAGAAGGCATAGGTTCTGTGTGTACCCGGAGAGGGAAGGACTGATTCTCTTTTTCATTCAACAAATCTTGATTGAGGAGTAGCTACATTAAGAATATTCAAAATCTTTATATTCAGAGAAATACCAATTAAAACAATGAATATTACTTCCTATCTATTTGACTGGAAAAATTTGATAACGCCAAGTGTTGGCAGGACTGTGGGACATGGGTCCTCTGACCTGCTACTGGTGGGACAGAGATAGATTCAGATACTCCCAGTATCTTTCCAAAAACTAAGTCTGATTATGTCATGTCTTTGCTCAGAACCCTTCAATACCTTCCCTCACTAGGCTTTAGGATAAAGATTAAAACCCTTCCATGGCCTCCCAGGCCCCATGCAATTTGGTCCTGCCTATTGCGTCTCTCTTCAACTCCATAGCCTTCTTTTAATCTTGAAGGTGCATTGCTCCCTTCAAAACCAAGGTCAATTTGGGTTTGTACCTGGGGAAGCAATTGGCACATTAGATATCCATACCTGATATTCCCCAATTCTGTTCCTGGCCATATATACTAAAGAAATTCTCACATAGGTTCTTGAGGGCACATGGATGAAGATGTTAATCACAGCCATGTTGGTGGGGAGGAGTAGGTGACAATCTGTGTCTGTCACTGGGAGGGTGACTAGGTGAAATGTGGTGGATGCACACTGCAGATCATCATATAGCCTTTGAAGCACCAGACAAGTAGGACATGTATTAGCAGGGATGAATCTTAAACACAGGGTGCTGAATGAAAAAAGCAAAACACGGTGTGATATATAAGATAATATCATTTATGTAAATCAAACATGCATGCAAAACAATCACATATTTTATAAGAATATACTCAGATATACATTAAACAGAATAAGATTATATTAGTTACCTATTGCTACATAAAAAAATCACCCCCAAATTTAGCAACTTAAAACAACAAACATTTATAACCTCACACATTTTCTAAGGGTCAGGATCCAGGAGCAACTTGGCTGGGTGGTTTGGCTCAGGTTCTCCCATAAGGTTGCAGTCAAGCTGTTGGCATGGGCTGCAGTCATCTGGAGACTTGACTGGGGCTGAGGCACCCATTCCCAGCTCATTCACATGGCTGTTGGCAGGAGGCTTCAGTTCCTCACCGTGGGGACCTCTCCACACAGCTGCTCATGGCATAGTTCCCCCAGAGTGAGTAATCAAAGGGAGAGCACCAAGACGGAAGCCGCAGTCTTTTTATAACACAATCTTAAGTGACATAAGTATGTCACTGTTGCCATGTACTATTGGTTACACAGACTAACCTTGGTACAATGTAGGAGAAGATTACACAAGGGTCTGAATACCAGGATGTCAGCATCATCGGGGCTGTTTAAGACACTACATACCAGGAAAATAAGTTGCCCATGATAGGGGAGGGGGTTGGGATTGGAGGTTAGGAATAAAAGGAAATTTAAAAAAATTATTGAGTACTTTATGCAAAGCTTTACACTGGATGCTGAGGATATAATAATGAGTAAGAGCAGTCATGGCTTCTGCCCACTTGGATCTTATATTATAGTTCAGTCACACACACACACACACACACACACACACACACACACANGTCATGGCTTCTGCCCACTTGGATCTTATATTATAGTTCAGTCACACACACACACACACACACACACACACACACACACACACAGAGAGAGAGAGAGAGAGAGAGAGAGAGAGAGAGAGAGAGAGAGAGAGAGAGAGAGGGAGGTTAACCAAATAAAAACTCAAATACACGTAAAGTTACAAGTGTGGTAAGTTCTAGAAAGAAAAGCATGTGGTCTATGAAAGCTTGAAATGAGGTGGGGACAAAGAAGGCTGTGTGTGTGAGTGTGTGTGTGTGTGCGGGGGCGGGGGCAGAAGTGATGTTAGATCAGAGAACATGATGTGTGCAAAAGATCTGTGGCTGAAGGGAGTAATACACCTTCCAACGAAGGAGGCCATGGGTTTGGAAGGGGAGAAGTAGTCAGGGTCAGATCTTGTGGAGCCTGGGAGGCCATGGTAAGGATTTGATTTTTATCCTAAGGCCTAGTGAGGGGGAGTTATTGAAAGATTCCAAGCAGAGATGTGACATAATCAGATTTCATTTTGGGAAAGATACTTGGACTGCCAAGAGGAGTGTGTTTTGGAGAGAAGCAAGAATAGGTGTGGGGACATAAGTTAGAAACCTTTTGCATTGTCCATGTGAGAGGTGATGGTAGCTCGTTCATGGCAGTAGAGATAGAGAAGTGGATATGAATTCAAGAGATATTTAGGAGACAAAGTCCAAGCGCTTGGAGATGGATCAGATGTAGGGGGTGGGGAGAAGGCAGTGTCCGGGCTGATCCCTGGGTTTATGGTTTGTGATGCTAGATAGATGGTGGTATTATGTAATGACTCAGAGCCCTGGAAGGCTGGCTTGGTGGGGCTTATGAGTTCAGTTTTGGATATAATGAGTTTGAAGTGTCTTTGAGATGCCAAACGTGGCTATCTCACAGGGATTTGAATACACGAGCCTGGGGTTCAAGGAAGAGAGCTGAGCTGCTAATGTGAATTTGTGAGTCATCTCTGTAAAGGAAGCGGGGGTGTGGATGACACACAGTGTGAGAAGCAGAGAACCTAGGATGAATCTAGCATAGGGGTGAGTAAAGTGAGGCTGAGGAGGCACAACCAGAAAATAGGAGGAAAACCAGGAGAATTTTTTTTCTTTTTCTAGAAGAATGGAGTAGACAATAATGATGAATAATGTTGGAGAAGCTCAATTAAGGAAAGAAATGAGAATAGTTCCATTGGGTTTAGTGACCTGGTGGTCGTTGGTGGCCTTAGCAAGCTGTGTTTCAGATGAGTTATGGGACTGGGAGCCCAGCAAGTGGGTGGGAGGCGAGGAAATGGGGACGGTAAGTGTAGCTTCTCTTTCAAAGCTGGGCTGTGATTTTCCTCCGCAGCTACTGTGAGGATGGCTTCATGCACTGTACCACGAGTGGACCCCCAGGAAGCCTGTTGCCGCATGCTGTCCTCAGCAGTCCCCTGTCTCACCGCAGTGAGTACTGTCCCCCTGGAAGGGCTCTTCACCTCCCTCTGCCCAAACTTCTCACGTGAGGAGTGGGGATGCTCTCTGATGTGCGTGTCCATTCAAGCACGTGTCAGGGTTGCCACCATTCCTGTGCTTGTGTGAGTGGCTTTCAGACCTAGACATGCCTTTGCATGTGTAAATCCAAATTATTGAGGCAGGAAGAATTTTATGTTGTGATGCAGGAAAGACCGAATTATCTGCAAGATGAATTCAGTGAGACTTCTATTTTTCCCATGGTGACCTTAACCCAGTGAGGAGATGTGAGTGAGTTGGTCGCCTTGATTGTGGTGAAACCCACCCTCCTTTAATGGACTCCTGATTCCTAAGGACTTGCTGTCAAGGGCATCACTTTAGAAAGCTTCTCAGATAGATTTGAAAGATAGGAGTTCAGACCCATTGCTCTCAGTTTGAAGGTCTTAATAGTTGCTGTTGTTTAAGGACAAGGTCCAGAAGGGAGAAGAGGCTGACCTGGCGCTGAGCATATTTACATTCATAGACCAGGAGGGTCTTATTGGCTTCCAGAAGGATCATCCTTGCTTAGAAAGGACTCTCCCAGTAGGAGGGAGAGGGATGCCTTTAGGCAGATAAATGGGGTATTTTCAACCTCCAGCTTGACGTCTTCTCTCTCTGCCTCTCTCTTTCCTCAAGACGCCCTTTCTCCAAGTACCCCAGCTCTGTGCCGTGTGTTGTCTTCCGGCTTGCCCTGGGTGAGAAGTCTGGTTCCCCTACATGACTGATTGGGGGGCATCTCTCAGCTTGGAGCTGGGACAAGATCCCAAGCATGTGGGTGGCTCACAAGTTAAAATAAAAACTTATGACCTTGTCCTATTCAGTTTGGGCTGCTATAACAAAATACCATAGATTGGGTGGCTTATAAACAACAGAAATTTATTGCTCATGGTTCCAGAGGTTGGAAATCTGAGACCAGGGTGCCAGCATGATTGGGTGAAGGCTTTCTTCCTGGTTCATAGCTGATGCCTTCTACTGTGTTCTCACACGGCGAAAGGGCTAGGGAGCTCTGTGTGGTCTCTTACATAAGGGCCCTTATCTCATTCATGAGGGCTCTACCCTCTTGACCTAATCACTTCCCAAAGTCCTCACCTTCTAATGCTATCACATTTAGGGGTTAGGATTTCAACATATGGATTTTGGGGAGGACACAAACATTCAGCCCAATGCCAACCTCAAGGTCACTAAATCCTGCCTCTTTCTTCTTCGTGCTGTCTCTCACCGTAGCATCTCTTTCACACTCCCACCCTTCTCTGTTGCCTTCTTCCTCTTGGGTCTCTCTTTAATGCTGCCTCTTGCTCAGTCTTCTCGTGTAGTCGCTGGAATGTATCTTTTTCAAAGTAAGGAAACTACTAGGATTTTGTGCAATTTGGAAAAGCCATTTGACCTTTTAGGGTTTCAGTTTCCTAAACGAAAGTTTCCATATAAATACAAGGCTGGAAATCCTGGCTTTCTTGTCCACAGGAGATGTTAAATGCTATATATAGTAAGATATAAATGCTATGAAGTGCATCAGAGTTTTCAAAAGAAAGGCACTGTGTCAGTCAGTCATCTCTTGTCATCGTTTAATCAGCCACTGATACCTACTGATTGCCAGGAAATATGATATATCAATGACCAAAATAGACAAGAACCCCTGTCTTCAGGGAGCACATATTCTAGTGGATGGGGTTGAGGTGGGGGTGGGGTGGGAAATAAACAAATAAGTAAAATATATAATGTATCAGACAGATATCAGGTGGTGATCAGATGGAGAATGACAAAGCAGAGAGGGCAGGTGGGAGTCTCAAGGGATGGAGTGTTGCAAATATAAGTGGAGTGGCTAGAATGACATGTGTGCAGAGGCCTCTTTAAAGATTTTGTGACTTTTTTTTTCTGCTCTCATTTTTTTATTTTATTTTATTTTTTTATTGTTAGTTTCAGGTGTACAGTACAGTACAATGCAATAGATTTTGTGACTCTTAAATTAGTGGTAACTATTTTAGGAATGTCCTGCTGGGGTCCACAGAGGTTTCTTTTTATCACCCAAACCCAGGTCCTTTAAAGCCTGAGGCCCAACATTTCTGCAATGCATCCTGATTCAATGCAGCCTGCTACAGCAGGATCAAGGGGGCTTGGAGTGTGGCCCCAGGGGGTTCAGGAGAGGTGCCTTCAGCCCAGGTGAAAGTCAGAAGCTCAGTTGAGTAGATGAGGCTGTATCCCAGTCCCACACAGGGAACCTGGCTCACGGCTAGACCCTGCTGGAGATTGGGCAGCACCTCATCCCAGAAAGTGGGCAGCTCTGTGTCTCTGGAATTGAGTGACTCCACCTAGGGGACCAAAGGACAGTGTAGAAGGTAGATCCACCTACTCCATCACTGATGGCCTCTTTGATTTTTCTATCTCCAAGGCAAAAGGAGCTTGTCCTGCCGGCCTCCCATGGTCAAGTTGGTGTGTCCTGCTGACAACCCACGGGCTGAAGGGCTGGAGTGTGCCAAAACCTGCCAGAACTATGACCTGGAATGTATGAGCACGGGCTGCGTCTCCGGTTGCCTCTGCCCCCCAGGCATGGTGAGCACCCACTGCTGCAGGGGTCGGCAGCCTTCCATTGTCCTGCAGGCAGACAGAAGGAGCAACAAGAGTTAAACCGGATGGCGACGGGGCGGCGGTGGTGATGGGGGCAGGAGTGGGGGAGATTGTGGCTCAGTTAGCTGCCAAAGTCAGGGGAGGAGATGGTAGGAAAGTGTCTGGGTTGATCCTGGTGAGATCAGACAGAATACGAGAACTTAGCGCAAACAAATGCCTTAGGAAACAGCAAGAATTTCCAGAAAACACGTACAAGTGAAAACAGGCATTTCCACTAGAATTTTCTCAAGGGCTTTGTTCCATTGTATGAAGAGAAGAGGGTACACACACACATTTGTATATGATTTGCATATACCACACACACACACACACACACACACACACACACACACACACACACACCTTTCTCTTTCAAGAGAAAACATTGATTTCCCTGCCATGCCATCAGCAAGCCATGGGTCCAATACATCCCTTCCTCACACAGAGCCTTGTTTTTCTCATCTGTAAAATGAGTCGTGAGGTCTTGGCCAGCTTTTAACATCCCATGATTTGGGGGCTGGGGCTACAAACATGCAGTTTGTGGCCAGCAGCTGTTTGGAGGCCAGGCGTGGTCCAAGGAGGCCACCTGGCTCTTAGGTGCCTCCTGGTGGTGGCAATGGTGTGAGCATACCCAAGCCTCCTTATCTCCCTCCCAAGTTTACTCTTTGGCCATTTTGTATTAAATATATTATGCATATACTATTCTTGTCATCCTAACGGATGCGTCTTCTGGATTTTTCTCTTTCAAATGCATCCTGTTTTGCTTTCCCTGACTCCAATGCCCCAGACCCAAAGTGAGTGGTGAGGGGCAGGGGTTGTAGAGGCCAAAATGGGAGGAGATAGGATGGCTGTCAAATGGCTGTAAAGGACATAATTGATGCCCAGGCCTCAGCCTGCAGGGCAGTGTCCTGGGCAGTAGGAGCTGCCAATATTCTGTGGAGGGCTCTTGGACCATTGTGTGTGTGCTGGGAAGATGGTCTATCTCCTTCCTTCCAACCCTTTCTCCTCCAAGACAGACAGATTGGCTGTTACTTGTTTTTTCCTGGGTGTTCCCATCTGTCTTAGTCTCTCAGAATTCTGGAACAATCTTCTCTAATGGGGAGCTAGAGATTGGCCAGGGAACACCCCTCAACTGGGAAGTCTTGTTTGGTGCCTTGGCAGAAGGTGGCTATTCAAGAAGGCATATAAGGAGGAGGAAGCTCAGACCTGGGCAAGGCAAGAAATAGGAGAGGGGACGGCAAGCTTCCATGCTGCTCTTTTTACCCCAAGGGCCCCTTATTTTGACCGTGCCTTCACCATACCTGGAGGTGAAATTCTCTGGCAAGAAAAGGGGCAACCCTCAGGGGATTATTTCAGCATCAGGGACTCTTTTCAATGAACCTTTTTTGTTCATGAAGGAAACAGTACAGATAGTCTTAAATATTAATAACTACAATAACTGCATTATTGTCCAAATCCCGTGGAGAGCAAGGCCTCCAGTACCGGATGTGGACGCACCATTAGGAGCTCTTTGCATCACTGAAGCCTCTGGTATGCATTCTGAGGACAGTCTTCAGATAGCTGTTATATAATGAGGTGTCTCTCACCTCAACTGCAGGGGACTGTACACTTGAAAGCTCATAGTGTGAGAAATTGGGTTATTTTCACAACGGCTTCAATACGATGCCGACTAATGTGCAAATTGTTGCGGCCAGATTCGGCGAGCAGAAAAGTCCGGGTGATTTATTAAGTGCACCGTGTGTTGGCTGCTGCACAGGACACATGTTCTTGGCCGCAGCGCCAAGAAAAAGGAGCTGGAAACACCCTGTTTGGGCCCATCTGACGGTGCAAACATCCTCCCCCGGGGTGTTTCTCTGTTCGGTCTGACGTGCCCTGAGGAAGGTGGTGAGGTTGTGGCATGTTACTGAGGGTTTGGGGTAAGAAGTCAGGGATTCTGCATTCTGAGGACTTGAAGAGGGGAGTAGTTCTTTCCTGGGGGGCAGATCTACTGAAAGCAGAAAGAGCCCCTGGGTAGGAACACGGGTCAGAGGGCTGAGCTCTCAGCCCAGGCTTCACCGCTTTTTGGCTCCTTGCTCTTGTACCATCAGTCACACTTTCCCTGAGCCTCAGTTACCTCATCTGTAACATGGACACATAATTCCTGCCGTCATCACACATTGGCTGTGGGACTGGAGGAGTTGTAGGTGAAAGCACTTGTAAAACCAGAAAGTGCAATAGAAATCACAGGAATAGCTTTAATTGTTGTTTTGATAAATAACCAAGTCTCAGTCTCAGAGGCTGTGGCCATCACCTCCTCCTCCCCCCGTCCCCAGGAGAAACCCATGAAGGGCCCGTTTCCTTAAATTTCCAATCTGTTGTGGACCAACGCTTTTTATACATTCAATAGAAATGGTCAGAAAAATGAAACCAAAAAGCAATTACATACAAAATATGAGCCCCCCCTGATTTTCACTAGACACAACAGACACGATCTATTACTCAATCAAATTGCCACACGCTTTTCTAAACACCTTCTCTCCATTTCTGTGCTTTCGTCATCATAGATCGACGCTGGTCCTTGGACCATGCTGAGCAGTGCTGTTCTCGCTTGAAGGTTGCCTTTTCTCTTTCAAGGCATTTCTCAATGTAAGGCCAGCAGTACCTGTTTGCAAACGTTGGAGGCAGAGAGAGAGGCCCCCTCTTGCAGTTTGTTCCAGATTGGCACCTGCTTAGAGCAGAGGTTTTAGCGGCCCACTCCTCAAGTTTCAGACTCCATCTGCTCCTGCCACTGGTGCGAAGATCTCCTTGCATAGAACAAGAGGGTGGGTGCTTTTGATAAGTGGTCAACACCCTGGTAAATGGTTGGTGGAGAAGCAGCATGGAAAAGGCATGGAATTGGAGTCCCAAAATTCTAGGTTTGAACCCTGGCTTCTGACATTTACTGAACGGAGTGGCAAGTTACTTAAAACCTTTGTGTCTGGTTTTTATCACCTGTAAAATTGAGTTAGAAGGGTTGTTGGGAGGCCTGGATATGACAGTGGCGGGCACATGGAAGTTGCTTAGTAAGTGGTAGTTTAATGACTGTTCCAGGATGTTCATGGAAGAAAACCATGAATCATATTATGAATAGAAATGCTATAGGAAATTAACAGACACTGGAAGCAAGTTTTAAGACCTCAGTGTCCACATTCAGAGGCCTATTGGAACAATAAAATGGAGGGAGGGTGGATGTGGTTTGCATGAGAAGATTTCCCATCTTTTGCTTTAGTTCAAAGATACTTGAGTGAATTAACTTGCCTTAAAGTTAGAATATTACTCGATTCCACCACGAGGTGGCAGCAAAGCACAACTCACTGCCACTGCCCTCTCCAGGAACACCATCAAGGGGCTCCTTGAGGAGGAACCCAAAAGACCCACAATTTCAACTTCTTCTGTCACACAGGAGGAGTCTGAGGAAAGAAAAGAAACAGAACCATCCAAGGCTACACAATTATATAGTGGAAATTCTGGTCTCCTGACTCCCAGACCAGATCCTTCACCCTATTGGCCTCCCTCTGCGAGGCAGGGCCATGAGGTTCTCTGGGGAAAAGGTAGTATCACTGTCTGGGAGATGCTCAATTAACTTCTGAAATCTAGTGGTTAAATTGCCAAACCGGTACCCAGTTCTGCTGGTACAAGGAAATCTCCCTGCAACTGGGAAGTATGTTCATTTCCCTGGTTCTTTGATGCCCAGTTTTCTCAATGGCCCGATATGAAGACTGGAAAGACGTTGGCACTGCTTTTCAGGATCTAGAGTTTGGGCTCAACGGCCCATTCAGTGTGAGCCTTTCATGTGGACACTGTAAATCCTATGAGATACCATTTTAAAGGGTCCAAGAAAGCCCTCCTGCCTCAAAGACATGTCTTACATTTCCTACAGTTTGTCACCTAATCAGGCTTACTGAAATATAATAAGCATAAATTCATTTTGGTTAACAAGAACTTTAAAAAAGCTTACAACCTTATAAATCCTCATGGGAAGTTATTCACACCTTAGTGTGAGTTATTTCATCAGACTTTTTTCTTCCTAGCAAACATCTAGCTGAAATCAGCCGCACTGAGCTGCAAGTATTGATGGGGTGGGAAAACGAACAAGGAACAATTGGAAGGCAAAAAAGGTTTTGGAGAATGGGTCAGTATGGTGTTCATGTATGGGGAGGGGGAGATGTGACCTTTTCAGAGAAGAGGAACAAAACCAATTTTTTTCTACTTCGTGTTTTTTCTTGGGGCTGCCCAAGACCTGGTATAATACCATGTTTTTCTCAGTGTGAGCCATTCTTACTCAAGATGTCATGAGTTGATGAATGATAGTGGCAGCTATTTCTGCCTGTTTTCTTCTGAAGTCTTTGAAGCACATTCATCAGTTTTATCTTATTATCCTCTGGGTGTCCCAAAGGGACAAACACTAGGCAGAGATGGTTCTCTTCATTGTAAACATGAAGTTTAGGTGACTTGCCACAAAATTCCCTTAGGGACTGCTATGTGGACCTACCCTATGTGTCAGGCTAGTTCTTATCTAGATCCGGTTCATTCCCCCTCCCCACCTTGTGTTTTTATCTTTCTATTTTCATGAATTTCTTTAATGCTTCAGGACTCTCTGGGTGTTTCTGGCTGGGCTGGAGTTATTTGATTTTCTCCCTGAAGATAGGAGACTCCTGCTGAGGTGTGGCCTTGAAATATCTCCTCTCCTTTTAAGGTTATGCTTTGTCTCCACTCCAGTTTTGACTTATGGATCTAGTCCCATGCCTCTGTTGTCTTTGTTCAATATCACAGTCCTACTTTTTAATTAAAGTATAGTTGACATATAATATTATATTAATTTCAAGTGTACAACCTAGTTATTCAACTTTTATGTACCTTGAAGTGATCACAATGATAAGTCTAGTATCTATCTGATGCTGTACAAAGTTCTTAAAATATTATTGACTACGTTCCCTACACTGTGCATTGCAACTCTGTGACTTATTTATTTTATAACTGGAAATTTGTACCTCTAATTTCCTTTCCCCCACCCCCTCCCCTTTTTTTCCCCTACTGCCTTCCCCTCCGGCAACCATTAGTTTGTTCTCTGTATCTATCAGTCTGTTTCTGTTTTGTTTTGTTTATTCATTTGTTTTGTTTTTTAGATTCCACATATAAGTGAAATCATACAGTCCTGTTTTAATATTGTAATCCGCCAAATAGTAATCTCCTTTTACTAAAATAAGTCAGGGCAGAGAGAAGCCATATGGTTTCAGTGAGATCACAGAAGAAGGTGGCAGCATAATCTCACGGCCAAGCTGGGATTTGAGTTTTATGTCCACTGGAGGAGAGCTGTGCTGCCTGGGACTTAGCCCTGGGCCAGGGGAGGGGCTTCCTGGGCCATGGTGTGCAAGCCTTTTTTGTCAATGGGTTGACTATCCTGGAGAGAGGTAAAAACATGAAGCAAGCAGACCAAGAGGTTGGAGAGCCCTCAACCCAGCCTACTGAAGGTGCTAGGGAATGTGTTCTGCTGAGCTGAGATGAGGTGAGGCGAGGCGAGCAGGGCTCTGTTTCTTGGAATCCACCCCTATGCATCCTGCATCACTTGGTCTCTCATAATGTTTTCAATAATGAGGCTTCTTGTCTGGTCTCCATTAACTATAGGAGTGAATGTTGGAGAACTTGTCAAGGTTCCTCAGGGCGGGCATGATTAACGTTATTCTTAGGGTAGCACTAGGTGGCAGTCCTTGGCCTTAAGACAGAGCTGACAAAACTTGGGGAGATATGGGAATGAACCCTAATTGTGACAGCCTTTGAAAACTCTGTTAGAGAGACCTTTTCCACCCCCTCCCTGTTCCTACCAAGCTGCCATCTTCCCTACTAGGCACCTAAGCTCAGTATCTTCCAAGAACAGTGGTCCTAGGAGATAAGAGCTGCCGAACATGTGACTGCTCTACGTCTTCCTTGCTCTCGGCTTGCCCATCCTGTCCCTTCACTTAGGCTCTGAGAACTCAGGAAAACAACTAAGGTTGGGTGAAGGTAAAGTAGTGGAGGTTGGTTATTCTTCCCAACCCTCTTCACACACACACACACTTTGAGCCTCTGATCCTTGACACAAATGCCCTTCGTTCAGCCCAAGACCACCTGTCCCCAGGGCTTTGTCTAGTTCCAAGCCTGGGAACTCAGGCTTGTCTGGGGCGGGACTGGGTCACGTGGATGCTGAGCCACCCAGACCAGGAGCCTCTCACCTTTCAGGTCGCTCTGGAACCAAAGTGCCATGGCTCCTTCACCCGAGGGCGACCCAGGGCTCTTCTAGGTCACCCAAGTTGAGGCCACGCCAGGGTGGACGTCCGGGGCCGCTTGCTGTGGTTGAGACAGAAGCAGATTTACATGTTGGGGTCAGATGGGTTTGGCCGGCTCTCCTGGGGCCAGTAGGTCTTAGTTTTTTTTCCCCCCCGACTCTAACAGACCTGAGGAATGTAACATGCTCATATAGCAACTTCTTTGTAGGGGGAGGGCAGGGAAGTAGAGCATACCCCCGTGGAGGGTATGTCAGAATCTCAGGGGACTGGGTTAGGAGGGCAGATGTGGGGCGTGAACAAGACCCCGAACCCTGGTTTTGGTCCATCCCTGCCTATGGCCAGTATCCAACTTTCATCTCTAGAGTATTAAGTGCATTAACAATTAATTCATTCCTTTCATTAAATATATGGTCCATAGGGCCGGCCGAGTGGATCAGTTGGTTAAGAGCTCGCTCAAGAGTTTGAGCTCTGAGCAACAGCGGTTCGATTCCCAGCCTGAGCTGAGCAGCCGCTGAGCTGCCAACAGGTGGCAGGATGGCTCAGCTTATTAAAAAATATATATATATTGTCCATTTTCTTCAATTATAAACATAGTACATGCTCACTGAAGAACATTCGAAGAAAAAAATTTAAAAAACCAAAACAGAAAATAAAATTCCCCTACCCTAGCAAGTTCTCTATTTCCTTCATCTTTAAAAAAAAAAATATATATATATATATATTTTTCATAATTGGGACCATAGTATATACAGTTTTTTTCTCCCCTGTTTTAAAAATTAATAACCTAAGTATTTCTCATATCTTTTAAGAATCTTTTTTTTGGTAAGATTTTATTGGGGAATTGGTGCAGGGGAACAGCGTTGGGGAATCAGGGAAGGGGAACAGACAAGTTGCTGTCCTTTTTGTTCTTCAGTCTAGTTGTGGAGGATGTCGCTTCACTGGCCCATATTGGTATTATCATTGTGTTCTTTCTGGGTGAGGCAGTCACTCGCCGGCCATTAGACGGCTGCTCACGGCAGCTCATGAAAGCGCATGCCAGCTGCTGGCCAGCCCCACTGCAGCCCATGCCGTCGCCAGCAACTCACAGCAGCCCAGCTCCAGGTCGAGCTGTTGTTCAGCATCTTAGCTGTAGAGGGCGCAGCATCACTGGCCCTCATGTGGGATCTGAACCGGGGCCCTGATGCTCAGAGCTGGCGTCCCAAGCCAACTCTTAACAAACGGGCCACTTGGCCGGCCCAAGACTTTTGGATTGCTTCCCCTTAGGTCCGGCATGAAAACAGATGTGTGGCCCTGGAAAGATGTCCCTGCTTCCATCAGGGCAAAGAGTATGCCCCAGGAGAGATGGTGAAGATAGACTGCAACACTTGGTGAGGCCCTAGGAGAGGCTTTCCTGGGGACTGAGCCATTGTGGGTGGGATGAATGGAGGTGGGGATGCACATCAAGATGCTGTGGGGGCAGATGTGACCAATGTCCTCTGGCACATACCTCCAGCACCCTGAGGGAATGTGGTTAGCCTTTCCTTTTCTCTGTGCCTCTGTTTCTCTATCTGAAATGGAGAGAATCTTTATCATCGTCTGTGCTCCCCCTGCATAGACACCCTCCTAGAGGTTAGTGTTTCTGTTCAGGGAGATGGGGCCTGGAGAAGATAAGGACCTTACCCTATATTAGTCATTGCACATGTGACCAAGCTGCCAAAGGGCATGGGGTTTGGAGGGTCTTTCTGGCCTTATACTGCCCCCTAAGCATATTGCAAGTGTGCTTGTAATGCCACAGTTTGAAAAGAGACCTTGTGAGAGTGGCTAGTTTTTCTTCTCTCTTCTCCTTGGCCATTCTTCACATAACCCTCTGCTCTGCTACAGGAAGGTGCTTACCTGTCTCTTGGGCCTGAGATCTGAGCTACCTGCCTCTGACACAAAGTGGGCCTCCTGATGTTAGCTCTGGTTACAGAGCAGTGGGATGGGACATTGTGGCAGTTGGCAAATCACTGTAGACTGAACCATGTAGTTATGTACACACAGAACCTCTCCTGTAGAAGTTCATGGTTGACCGCTATTTTCCAATCTTAGAACTTTACTGCCATTCTGTCTTGTGTTCCCCATTAGCTTCAGATGGCTTCCAACCTCATTGTCTCTCTTTTGTGGAGACCCTGGGGCCATTCTCATTAAACTTCTAGGGAGGCTGAGCTTTAGCAAACCCATAGCAGGTGGCCTGCAGAGGATCTGGGCCTCTTCTCCTGGCTGCCCGGATCACCTTAGACAACCCATGCCCTCCTTTGCCTCAGTTTCCCCCTTATGATGGAGAGCAGCTTGGCTTCCCTCTTTCCTCCTGGGCCCTGTGCTTTAAAAATATGTCAGTTCACAACTGCAAAGTCACCCTCACCCCTCTGTGAGGGCCACACTTCGTAGGCTGCCGAGCTTCTGCTTCCTTGGGCTTCCCGGATTGGGTGGCACCCGGAGCATTTTTTGTTCCTTCATGGTCCCCTCATTCCCCAATGCCCAGATGAGTCCCTCACACCCAAGGTGCCCAACCAGCCATCCTTGCCATTACTCTTCCTAGTATCTGTCGGGACCGGAAGTGGAACTGCACAGAACACGTGTGTGATGCCACGTGCTCCACGATTGGCATGGCCCACTACCTCACCTTCGATGGACTCAAATATACATTTCCTGGGGAGTGCCAGTATGTTCTGGTGCAGGTGAGAGTGAGGGAGAGGTGGGAGGGTGCTGTCTGTCTCTAGGAGGGGGTGGGAGGTGCCGACTGCAATCTGGGGTTTCTAGGTCAGAGTCTGCTGTTCTGTCCATGGAAACAACTTTGGGCTGGTTTCTACTTGAATGATTGGCCAGTCCCTGAGAGAAGCGCCTGAAGAAGTCAGGGACTTGAACCTCACAGTGATTGTCCATCTTCCTTCAGTTTACTGGGAGACTTATAAGAATAGGGTACAAGCTCATTTGTTGACTGAGATTGGTATGGGGGCAAGGCTACCATTAGCCCAAATTAGCACTGAAATGGAATTAGAAAAAGGCATCTGTTCCTTTGGGCAGACACAGCCTCAATCAGGGTGCACAGCGGGCAGGGGAGCCAGGTTTGGATTTCAGCCCCCGCTCACCCTCCCTGCTAGCCCTTGTGCAGTGAACAACCCACACCGCCTTAAGCAGTGGCCCTGGATGGGAGATGGTTGAAATGACCCTTGGAGTTTGCTTTCTACCCTATGATTCTATTGCATTTTCCATATTTTCATTTCTAACCTGGTGTAATTCAGAATGGGCAGGAGGTGGGGTAGGGCACAGACACGTCACACTGCCCAGCAGGATGGGAAAGAGCCCAGGAAATCATAGCTGGTGAGTGAGGGCACTGACCCCTCTGCCTCCCTCTCCCCACTTCATGGATTCCTGTCAATTACTCTTGCTGGTTGACACCAAAGTGAGTAAGCAAGGAGGTATGGGGGCTTCTATGAGGGATGAGACAGCTCAACTCTGTGAAGCTTCAAACAATGTGGTCTCTCTGTCTCCATTCCCAGGAGGAGGATGAATGGGGGCTTGGTGTGGTCTGAAGGGAGGACCAAAAATCCGTAGGAGCCTTAGCCCCAGAGACTGAGCAGGGCCCTGAGAGTCAGGCAATGAGGGTGACTGTGCATGCATGACTGCCCAGCATGCTGACAGTCAGGCAGAACCAGCAG